>NC_139945.1:42191003-42198503 GCF_963454915.1 Gymnoscopelus microlampas | reverse complement strand
GTTTGTGCCCCAGGCACACCAAAGGGTAAATCTAAATGTCAGAGCAAATCTCAAATCTGTTCGTATCTGCACGTCACAGACACGTTGTGAACTTGTAGATCTGCTGTTTTTGGCGAATGTTCCCCCCAGAATAGGGATGTTAGGGTTCAAGTGGTTAATGCTCCTAGTACTACTACTACTACAACTCCCTCCTTGCTGCTGCCCCGGCATCTGCCATCAGACCTCTGGAGCTTGTTCAGTAAGCTGCAGCTCGTCTGGTGTTCAACCGCCCTAAGTTCTCCCACACAACTACCCTTCTCCATTCTCTCCACTGGCTCCCCGTAGCGGCTCGCATCCAATTTAAAACCCTGGTGCTAGCCTATATGGCAGTGAAAAGAACAGCTCCTTCTTACCTCCAGGCTATGGTCGAGGCTTACACCCCTGCCCGACCACTTCGGTCTGCCGCCCCGGGGCGACTGTGGTCCTTCTGGCCGATCTACACGGTCACAGCTTTTTTCTGTTCTGGTCCCACAGTGGTAGAATGAACTCCCCACTGATGTCAGGACAGCAGAGTCACTGCCCATCTTTCGCCGCAGGCTGAAAACCCACCTCTTCAGGAAGCACTACCCCGACACTTCCTCTTAGCCTTGCCTACTTGTTGTCAATTATTTGTACGAGCTCTTGTTTTATTGGATCTTGTTTATTTGATACACTTATTTGTTTTAGCTCTTGCTCATTTGATTCTCCTATTTGTCTCATCTGTTTAAGAAAGTAGGTAGCTGATATATTGCACTTTTATACCTTAGCGCTAGGTATACTCTTAGTTGCTTGTTTTAGAAGAGAATGCACTTATGACTTCTGGTGATTAGTATCCTTGCCTACCTATGTTGAATGCACTTATTGTAAGTCGCTTTGGATAAAAGCGTCTGCTAAATGACTGTAATGTAATGTAATGTTAATGTAATACATAAAGTTCCTATCACACAAACATTTGGCGGCCCCCTTGCAGTATGTCTGAGGACCCCCTAGGGGTCCCGGACCCCCTGCTTAAGACCCCTGGTATAGAATGTGTGTAGAGAATGTGGTTGTCACAAAATCCCAAAGGACACCTGGACTTGTCTCGCGGCACACCAGTGTGCCTCTGCACAGTGTTTGGGAACACTGCTATATGCTATATGTGAATGTGTGTTATGTGTAATGAGTATAACTGAGGTGATGGGTACCCTCACTCGCTTAATGCACTTTCCAATCAGATGACAGCCCAGTTTTAAATAGACCAATTTAGGAATTTGTCTGTCTGATGTCTCCAAAAGGCACTTGCATCTAGCCTGGTAAACCCTCCCTACGGAAATCTCATTTCCATTTGATTTCAAGAGTGAGTCTGGCCTGAAGGCTTCTTTGGGCGTTTCTAGCCCGTACACCAAATGGACGAACCTATCAGCGTCGTCGCTCATTGTTCTGTGATTGACAGCTTACGTTGGCCAATCAGGTGGCGAGTTCGAGTGAGCCCGAATGAAGCCGAGTGCAGCCTGAGTGCAGCCGACAAAAGACGAACGGCAGCCATTGTTGTTGGCCATCTCAAAAGTCCCGTTGCGTCACATTAATCTGGAGGTGGTAAAAATGCACTGCAATTGGCTGAAGGGGTTGTCAGTCAACGGTATTACTCCCGCCCAACTCCAGCCCACAGCCAATATTGCAGAATGGGCGATCATGCCAGACTCACTCCTGAAATCAAATGGAAATTAGATTTCCGGAGGGAGGGTTTACCAGGCTAACTTGCATCATCCTTTTAACATGGTTGGCTCTGGGGAATAAATGACACTGAGAGAGATTGAGAGATCTAAGAGCTTTGTCAAGAAGAGATTTTGGATTCTGTTGTGCATGCAGTACTACCATGTTCAATATGCTGTGTGTGTGTGTGTGTGTGTGTGTGTGTGTGTGTGTGTGTGTGTGTGTGTGTGTGTGTGTGTGTGTGTGTGTGTGTGTGTGTGTGTGTGTGTGTGTGTGTTGTGTGTGTCAGTGTGTGTGTGTGTGTGTGTGTGTGTGTGTGTGTGTGTGTGTGCGTGCGTGCCATGCGTGCGTGCGTGCGTGCCATGCGTGCGTGCGTGCGTGCGTGCGTGCGTGCCTATGTATGTGTGTGTGTGTATGAGATAGGCTTTTCAGCTTTATTTAACAGGTCAGTGCAGAGAGACATGAAAGGAGTTGAAAGACATTGAGAGACACTCCAGTTCAGGTCTTCACATCTCACACACAGTCCTTAGTGTGTATTTGAGAGTGTAAAAATGGGCCCTTATGGGTCAATTACTGTGGCTTTTACTGCAATATGGACAGTAAAAGTCCATAATGTGCCAACACCAGGCAACTTGTGTGCAAGTGCTAACGCAATGCAGAGATGACAGTGTGATGAAACAACAATGATGACCTATGCAGGCATGCACACGTACACAAACAGGGACTCTGAACAAGAGGCCATCAATAGCATCAGTGATTGTGTGTTGATACTTTGAGAGTAGGCCATGCAAGGCTAACAGGTTTTCAGTGCCTAACCTAACATCAAGTCAACCCCCTAACTAATGGAAAGCAGCTGACCTGAAACCTTAGCTAACGGCAGGTTAAAGCCTTGTGCTCGTGGCTTAATAGCCCCTTGTTTTCATTGCAAGCCGAGTGCATGGGCCTTACATGTGGCCTCAATAGAGCACATTTGTACACACACACAGTCACATGAAAGGAATCTCACCCTCCATTTAACAACATGCGCTGTGAACTCTGAGGAGCGCAAGTGTGACTTCACCTCTGCGGCGTCATTCGTGAGATGATGCACCATGGTCCATGGGATGGGTGCTATTTGTGGTAGAAGGTGCGACCAGTGTTGGAGTGAACGCCTTCCTGGCAGTTGATTCACTTCATTAACACAGTCACTCAGGACTGTGAGAATCCTTGTATCTCCATGTTTCATCTTTTGATATTTTTTTCATTAATAATTCCTTCTATCGTCGTATGACAGTGCTGTGCAAAAGTCGTGAAAATAGCTGATCTACACGCTACACGCACTGTAGATCTATGGTATTTGCGGTATTTAATACGATTTTTGAAAAATACTGAAAATGTTCGCCTATAATGAATGTCATGCCCAAAATAGGGACGCCAAGTTGAAGGTGGTTAAGTGTGTCTGTGTCTAATACAAGCCTGAGACTAAATAATAACTGCGTTGGCTCCATTGGAACACAGGTTATGTTTTCCATTGATTGATTGACATTTGTATCGAAATATCAAAAATGCATCCATATACAGTATGGGCCTATTCATGGAGATATAATATTTGTATCTGTCAAAACGATAAAACAGGAAAAGGTTAAGAGCTTATTTCCATTGTGGTCCTTTAAGTGTAAGTATGTGTAAAGTGAGTGACACGTGTTAGGGGGCGGGGCGGTTGTAGCAGAGACTTAAACAAAAATAAATCAATTAGAAATACATTCATACAATTTCTAATACTAGACAACTAAAATAGCAAAAAAACAGGGTACTGTCTGTAAATGGAACCTACTGCAACTTAACTTGGACATTGGACAAGGTTTCTGCCTGATTCTGTGTTTACCAATGAGGTGTCGTAGGCTATCACTTCATCACTTCCGCACTCCGTCTTTATCTCTCTTAGTTGCTTTTGTGGTTGCTGACTGTGCATTAATTTCCAAACAGAATTTCACTCTGTTGAAATATCAGGCAAATTAAAAATCACTTGCTACTTGGCAAAACGATCTCAGACTTTGCAACACTTATGACAGTTGACATTTCGTGAGACGGCTTCCTATTTGTAAAACTTTGTGACACTTCCAAACAATTATTGTAGTTATTTTAGAGTTATGTGCAGGGCCTGATGAAATGCCTCAGATGAATAACCTCGGTTTCTCGCAACAGCTTCAAGAAACTAAACGTGTATCTACTGTGAAGCAATGAGACATGATGACATTTCAACCTGTTTTGATAGCGAGCTTTGATGAGCCTCGAAGGGATGATGCTCTATATACAATGTGGATTCCTGTATCCGTGTATGTGTGTGCGTGTGCGCGTGCATGTGCATGCATGCATGCATGCGTGTGTGCGTGTGTGTCCTGGCTGGTTGCAGCAGGGTCACAGACAGACTCCTGCAGCCCTCGTCTGGCCCCACTGTGGTTACAGGTGCTACACATTACTGCTCGTAAAACTCAGCGAGAGGGAAAAATTACTGCCACAATTTGTTTGAGAGGGAGGGGGAGAGGCACGCGGAGTAGCACAGTATATGGATACAGTATTGACACATGAATTCATGGCCGTGTTGTGTCTGCTGAATGCTTCAGCATTCCACCAACCCCTCGCCCGCCCCCCTCCCCGCCCTGTGCCAAGAAAGGCCATGTTGTTTTTGAATCGAATTGTGGTGTCATTTTGTGAGAAAGGAAAGCACACAGTGATTTAGTGGCGTGCGCGCATAATATGTTTGTGTGCCTGCATGCATGTGCATGTAGTGTTTGATCGCTCATCTGTGTGTGTGTGTGTGTGCGTGCGTGCGTGCGTGCGTGCGTGCGTGCGTGCGTGCGTGTGTACGTGTGCAAGGGCGCATGCAGGCGTGTGTGTATACGTGTGTGTGTTTACACATGCCGTGTGTCTGTCGACATGCTCCCCGGCTGGTGTGTGTGTGTGTGTGTGTGTGTGTGTGTGTGTGTGTGTGTGTGTGTGCGCCATGTGCGGAGGGAGGAAGGTTGTGGGGTCATGGTGCACAGGGTCGCGTGGAGTGCACCGCGGGGAGAGAGCGAGAGGAAACGGGCGTAATCTCTCAGAAAGGCTGGCAACTTCCTGTTCTGAGGCGAGGGCACAGAGAGGACACTGTCTTAACCCTAGAGAGCCAGCTAGTTAGTTTACTGTGTAATTCAATCAGGATTAGAGCTCTCGCTCACTCCCCCGGTGAAAAGGGACACCAGACCAGGCTTGTACACAGTAAAATCCTGAGTATCAGTTTAACTCTGAGAGAGTGCAAA
The DNA here is from genome assembly GCF_963454915.1 of Gymnoscopelus microlampas. Classification (NCBI taxonomy): domain Eukaryota; kingdom Metazoa; phylum Chordata; class Actinopteri; order Myctophiformes; family Myctophidae; genus Gymnoscopelus; species Gymnoscopelus microlampas. The sequence goes on along the minus strand of NC_139945.1, from coordinate 42,193,515 downwards.
TGTTTTGTTTGCACGCTCTCAGAGTAAAGCAAAAATTAAATTAACACTTAATTTGAATGTGTCTCTTTTTATCGAGTTGACATACTTTGCACAACATTCTGAGCACAGTATGCTCGGTATGAATCAACGTGGGAGTTTGCTGTTCTCTCTCATTTCTTTCACACCTCAGTCAAGATGGTCGAAGAGTGTGTACACATCACACACTTATTAGCAGTAACTGCATCTTATCACGCCATACGTATGACCAGTTTTATCAGATGACAGATAGCGTAACATTTTCGTAATAGGCATTTTCCTATCAATGACAGTGGTTCACTTTTAATCTTCTCCTAATCTTTGCACTCAGTTGCAATGGAAATAAAGTGGTAGTTTCGGTTGATAATGCTTCTTAGAACTCAATTTTTAAGCCAAACAAAATGAGCTCACTCAGTGGTGATGTGTGTTGTAGCTGACCCATGTTTTACACAAGCCACTCGTGCTCTTTAGCCATGTCTGCGAGATACAGTAAGTGTCTGCGTTTCTTCCAAACTCACCACTAAACACAGATCCAAGCGCTGAGGCAAACCGGCAGACGGATTTTGTAGAAATCTGCTTTTTCGATGCTGGTTGTGCCCGGGCATGGCAAAGAACTCCCAGCGTCTAATAACACATCCTCCCTTGTCTTTTTATTGGCCTGTACAGATGTTTTTGAGCTTTAGTGGTACGGCGTACAATTCAAGCTCTCTGCAGATGATTACTAGGCCACCATAAAGGCTTCTTGATTGAGGAAATGGGTACCGCATTACCATTATGTGATCTGGGTGGGTTACTATAACACTTAGTTCATATAAAACAGAAGTAACGCAGCATGAGTGCCCCAGCCGCCATTGTTTTGGTTCACCTCCGTGTCTGACACGACATCAAACGCTGGCAGTGACAGAATGATCCTCACCACGACGTGCGGAAACCAAATTGGTGTGTGGAAAAAAAACGGAGTCAAGCAAGTGCAAGGGGCGGGGGGGGGGCGGTGGGGTTGGGGTTATTAATGTGTTTACAAATGAGTACAAGTGTCGTAGGCTGCCAGCTCAGTGCTGGGGGAGGGAGTGTAACCTCTTGTCACTGCTGGTGACAGAAGTCTCAATACACCATGACGTAATTGTAGCGCTCTGCACTTTAAGTCGCGTAATTGTAGCATTAGCGCTTAATGGGAGTCATTTGTAGTAATCTCAGAAGCTGTGTTTACTCAGAGAGATGCCTTTGTAAAATAATTTTTACGTTAAATTACCGCCCTGGATTTGGCTGTGTAAGTCAGGGTTGAGACATTTGTTACGGTACACGCTGCACAGCAGGTGGAACACTCCCTGAGCTTGACCTCCAACAAATCCAAGAAACGTATCAGACTGCTCCGTACATGGGCACGATTACTCTATGAGCCCACCTCGGACCACACTGTCTGCACCTTACGTTCCCACAGCGAGCTAACCTCAGATCCACACTGTCTGTATATCTGATGTCCCCTCTATGAGCTAACCTCAGATCACACTGTCTGCACCTTACGTTCCCACCATGAGCCCACCTCAGATCACACTGTCTGCACCTCATGTTCCCTCCCCTCTCGTTCCATCTGTCCTCACCTTTGACCCTCACATCCTCCCACACTCCGTCCTCTGCACTGTGCCTTCAACCCCCCAGTCCTCCCCCTCTTTTTTCTAACTGCACGTCCTTCGGTTTTTTTTATCCGCCCACCTCCTGCTGTAGGCTCAATCGAGGGCCCCCAGAAGAACGTGAGCGGGTGGGCAGCAGGCATGCGGGTTGAAGTGTTTCCTGCTGGGCCTGTGGACAGGAGGAGCCATCGCTGGCCCGCAGCCTTCAAGGGTGGAAAGTATGTGTCGTGGGCCGTGCTCCCACCTCCCACCTCCCAGCCTGGGAACGGAAGCTGGGAGCCGCCAGGGAAAACAAGCAGACAATCAGGTAGGGCCTGGGCTGAGAGAGGGAGAGAGAGAGAGAGAGAGAGAGAGAGAGAGAGAGAGAGAGAGAGAGAGAGAGAGAGAGAGAGAGAGAGAGAGACAGAGACAGAGAGAGAGAGAGAAGCCAAACTTGCGCTGTCACACGAAAACAGTAGACCTACAAGACCTACAAGCTCATAATGTATGAGCTTATAGGTCTGCTATTTTCGGCACACGACACCGTCAAGTGATGAAGTATGAATCTGGCTAGAGAGAGAGAGAGAGAGAGAGAGAGAGAGAGAGAGAGAGAGAGAGAATGAGCGAGAGAGAGAGAGGCGGAGCTGTTGGATACGTCAACTTCTGAAAAGACACAACGGGAGCTCTACACAGTAAAATCCTCAGTGTTCATTTTAGTGTAAAAATGGACCCAAATGGACGTGCTAGGACGTGTTTTTACATTCTCTGAGTTCAATGAACACTGAGGATTTGACTGTGCAGGAAAGCCGTGGAGATGTAAAGGAGTTTTGGGATGGAGTTTTGGGATGGAGGTTTTTGTTTGTGTGTCTTGTGTAAGTACTTCCTCCCCG
>NC_139945.1:42181003-42186003 GCF_963454915.1 Gymnoscopelus microlampas | reverse complement strand
TGCAAACACAAGCTTTCTCTCTCTCTCTCTCTCTCTCTCTCTCTCTCTCTCTCTCTCTCTCTCTCTCTCTCTCTCTGCCCCCTCACCTCCCAGCTACATGTATCTTTATCCCTGCCTGTTTGTTTGGCTCCTCCGATAGTCAAACCGGCCATAAAATGAGTTGGAAGGAATTGCAAGCAACTGAAAGGGGAGCTTTTTCCATCCTCAGGGTGACTTACCATATGCTCAACATCACGTGAGGCCACGCCGTGGAGCGTGCTCTCCCCCTGAAAGGCCCCTGTCCCAACATGAACCCTGACGGGTCGTGAACTCCGCCTGGAATGCAGAGGGACTGGCACACGGGGCGGACCCCACTAGCTGGCATCAAAGGTAACGCAGATGACATCCTGGAATGTGGAACACAATGACGCACTCTGAGCGGTAAGTCATTTGCTGACCCTGGCACAGCACAGAGAGCAAAGAGAGAGAGAAAATCGCTAAGCCCGACAGAAATCAAGTCATCTGTGTGAAAGTGCGTAATATCATCTGTGACCACTTAGTACACAAGGCCCCGTGTGGCCATGATGGCATGTGGAATCCACGGGCATTACACTGACCACAAAATAAAAAAACAATAGAAAAGAGATTCCAAAGTGGCAATGTCATACCAGCCCTTTTCCTCTCCTTCCACCCATCCATCCATCCCTCCCTCTCTCCCTCCCTCCCTCCCTCCCTCTCTTTCTCTCCTAACTTTTAAAAGAGCCCCAGGGTAAGATTGATTAACGTATTTAAGATGTGGAAATCAGATATTGAAATCCTTGCCCTTGCCATTCCCTTCCTCTTTCCCCTGCTTCTCCTCAGTCCCCCAGCACCCCCCTCCCCCCCCCTCCCCCACACACACACACACACACACACACACACACACACACACACACACACACACACCTCCACACACACACCCACCCCTCCTGTTCCCTGCGCCGCTCCTCTCTTTAATAGAGTTTAATAGTGCACAGGGAGACACTTTGATAGATAGACTGAGAGAGACTGTGGAGATTTGGTTCTAACTTTTTGTGAAGTTCACTTTATGTGTCGAATGGTCTTTTTTTTTAAGGTTCGGCCCTTTTTTTTTTACTGTGCCCTGGGCTTTGCAATGGATAGCCTCCCCATACCCCCCCAACCCACACACCCCACTGAACCCTGGCCAGCTACAGCTGCCTGACCAGATGTGTATGTGAGTGTGAGAGAGAGAGAGAGAGAGAGAGAGAGAGAGAGAGAGAGAGAGAGAGAGAGAGAGAGAGAGAGGGAGAGGCCATCTCCTGTGGGGACTAAACAGTGGAGCAGAGGGGGGGGGGGGGGCTGGAATGGAGAAAAGAAGGATGGAGCGAGGAAGGATGGAACAAGTGGCGGAGGAAGAGAGAAAAATGGGCGAGAAAAACCAATGTGGATTATATTCAAATGCAAAGAGAGAGAGAGAAAGCATGGTGCATAAATTATTCCTCTTTATAGACAGTACCTGGCCTTGTCATTACAGACCACCCAGTCCAGACCACACTAGGCCTGTCCAGGCCGGTCCACGCCAGTCAAACCAAATGCAGGTGATTGGCCTGGTTCCCCCATGTAGCACCATTATTCCATCGCCTCACTTCACATTGTTGCCACCCTGGTCATTATCCATTAGTTCACGCATCTCATTCAACTAAAGCCATAAAGAAACAGACAGCATGAGAACAGAACAGAACAGAACGGAACGGAATGGAACAGAACACTCAGTAGTTCCATCAGGAACGAGCAGGTTAGCTGAGCCTGTATGGATCCTGGCCTTTCCAAGGGCAGAGCTGATTTATGTAGCAGCTCAGCACTGTGAGCTGTGAGTCCACTCTCACACCATACTCCTGGGGGCTGTCTGATTAGGGATGGGGAGAAAAACCATGCACTCACACACCTCGCCATTTGGTTCTCATTACACACATATATACGTGGACATGCACACATATACGGGCAAAAACGCACGCATGAACGCACGCAAGCGCGCACGCACACACACGCACGCACACACACACACACACACACACAAACACAGACGTACATACACACACACGTTCACGCGCCCACGCGCACACACACACACACACACACACACACACACACACACACACACACACACACACAAACCAATGAGACCCTTGTGACCCTTGTAGCCCAGGTTCAAAATTCACCCGTGATAAAGAACACACATTGAAAACGTATGCATGGAAAACTTTACATTTGCCGTCAGTCCATTGTCCTGCAATGATTTACAATGAATGGCCATGAAAACAGATTATTGACGGTATAGGTAGAATAACAACATCGTTACGCAGACAGTACACAAGTGTGATATGATACTAGATGTGTCCTGTTCCAAAGACTGTCTGCATGGAAAGTTTTGTATATCGTCCCTGTTGGGCATAAACCTAATTTCTCCATTTTGTATGTTGTTTCGTAAATGAATGAGGAAGGTAGTGCACAACATCCGTGGCCCAGGTTCAAGACAAGCAGCAGTGTCACAAAAGGAAGTAGAGTCTGCACACTGGAAATACTGAATATTACAGTACGCCAACGTTTCGATCAATCAGCTCTTCATCAGGACATAATACGAAATTAATGCCCTACTGTGTTGTATGATAGTGTAACAAAAGTAACAAAAATAGCAATATTTTTCAAAATGTTTGAAAGTGAAAGTGAATTTGAATTGAATTGAATCTTTTTATTGGCATCATTTAAAAGTACACTTGTGTGAAAGTTATAAATATTGAACCAATGAAATGTATTAACAAGAGCTTGGGACTATATAATAACTACATTGGATCCATTGGAGCAGCAACAATACGAAATATCATACAGTATGTTCTTTAACTGCATTGTGTGCAGAACCAGTCTACTGCTAAGATGCCACAGCTTTCTTTCTGCTCTTTCCTGTTTCCTTTTTCTGTGTTTACTGATGTTTAAAGCATTACTTACACAGTAAACTCCGGGTCCATTTTTACACTCTCAAAAGTGAACTTTAACTTCAACTTGCAAGCTTACAGGTGTAACGGAGTAGATGAAATTAGTTTACGTACTAGCTCCCAACATTTTGCAGCTACAAAATATAGCCATTAGAATTGAAAAGGAACTAAGGAATACAAGTTAGTACAATAGGACGATATTCAAAGCTCCAGATTCTTCTGTGCAGTATAGGGCGAACTTGCCACTTTCCCTTTGAAAAGGGGGCTGCATTTTGTGTGCTGCCCCCGCCGTCTCAAAAGGGTGTAGGCCTGTGTTATATTTAGGGAGGTGCCACACTGGCTCTTGTCGGCGTCAACCCCAAACCCACTCGTGTGTTTTCTGTGAACCTGGTACAGGAGTGGCACCCCATGCTGTTTAACACCAGTGTTAATATGAGAGGACTGTAAACACTGGGCTGTAATCACAGACAGCAGCATGTGGTAGCAGCGACCGCAATGAGATGAGGGGATGCATGTGTGAGAGGTAGAAATGAGAGAGCCTCAGGGGCACAACAGGCTAATTACATTACACACTGAAGGCTGAATGTTGATTTTTACAGCTGAGCGCTGTAGGACACCACGGGGGCACTGCGTGCACATGCGTGTGTGTGCGTGTGCGTGTGCGTGTGCGTGTGTGAGAGAGAGAGAGAGAGAGAGAGAGAGAGAGAGATCCATTCTCGTCTTGTGGATCACAGACTATGTGCAACCATGTCGTAAAAGCGTTGTTAGCAATGCGTTCACACAGCACCCACCCATCCGTCCCCTCTCAAACGCACTCACGCACGTACGCGCCCACGCACAAACACACACATTCCCTCTCTCTACCCTGCTCTCTGATTGCATTCAGATCTCATTGTTTGTTTGTTTTGTTGTTGTGATCTGTCCCTGTCAGAATCCTAATCTCGCAGGCAACATACTTTACTGTAGGTTTTTACACACCAGGGGTGGGACACATATACGCTGGAAAAATATGAAATATTCTTCGGAATATATTTTGCATTAAAACTATTTGTATAGTTGATGCCTCATTCATGCAGATCGATACCTTTATTCACGTGCGGAAGATCAGGAAAATCTGCCTTGTTCCAAAGTTAGAAATAGCCCATCTAAAAGATTGCGTTGCGATGTGAACGTTCCTTGCCGTTGCACACGTAGCAACACCCCCAACCATGCCCCAAGGCCAACATGGGGACATGACGCTACAGAACTGATGGGCAAACCAGATGGATGCACCAACAACACACACCGACATAAGCCCACACCGACACATAGACAAGAAAACATATGCACACATTGGACAATACAACGTAATTATAGCCCTACCAAACAAGGGTGGATAAGGGTGATAAAATATAATGAAAGTGAACACAGCAGAATGGACTGACTCACCTTTATTGTTATGGCTGTCTCCAAGCCCGCTTCCTGAAGCCATCCGGTTAGGATGTGACATACACATGTTTGTATACATGTATAAGGAACAGCTCGTCTGGCGGTAAATGCATCAGTGCAGACGGCGGTGATACAGGAGTCAAACCTGGTCAATGTATAGCTGCTGTGTGTTACGTGCCTCAGTGTTGGTTCAGCATCGTTTGCATTCACCACAACAGAGCACCTGTTGTGGACGCTGTTGTCCTTTAAGGTAGGGCCCCTACGGAGTGTGTGTGTGTGTGTGTGTGTGTGTGTGTGTGTGTGTGTGTGTGTGTGTGAGGGATGGAGGAACAGAGGTGAAGTGTAGGGCTCTGCAGGAGACGTAATGGAGACAGATCTCTGCCTCGCCAAGAAGGGGGTGTTGCTGTCTGACAGGAAGTGTTGATCAGATGTGTGTGTGTGTGTGTGTGTGTGTGTGTGTGTGTGTGTGTGTGTGTGTGTGTGTGTGTGTGTGTGTGTGTGTGTGTGTGTGTGTGTGTGTGTGGCCAGGTCTGGCAGGTCAGGGCTGGGCAACCTGGAGGAAGTGACCCAAAACATGCGTGCTCTGCAGATGCAGATTTAACC
>NC_139945.1:41823503-42176003 GCF_963454915.1 Gymnoscopelus microlampas | reverse complement strand
AACCTTGCAGGTGATTGGCTCCTGTCTTCATGGACTGGAGTATAAAGCTGTCTGACTTCTTTGAATCATATGATTTCCTCCTGGCCACCTTCAGCCACACCTGTTCTGTGCCACAGTGTTTGTCAGCATTTTAGTTTTGTATTAACATGGGTTAGTGTATAGTCATGGTACTGTAGGGGTGGGTGGCCTTTCTTTTGTTTTCAGTTGGTTCCTGTTTTTCTTTAGGTCACATTAGGTTAGATACTTATTTTTTGTCTTCTGTTGGTCTAGGTAAGAATAGTGTTTTCTTTTGTTTAGGGGTTTATGTCGAAGGGCTCACTATGAGGTAATTTACACATGTTTTGCAACTTCATTAATAAATCACTGTATTTTTGCATTTAAACTGGTGTTGGCTGCTACTGTATGTTTGGGGACTGGATAGAGTGAGCTGAAGTGTCTAGCTACACCTGTAGCTTTGCTTGTGAGCCAGTCTGAGACTGCATAGTATCTGTGAGGAACATGAACTTAACTCTCTATGAACACGAACATCTCAGTTGTATCTTACAATGCGCGAGGGCTGCATGTTGGCCACAGTGAATCTGATAAATCACGCTGTATTGTTGTGGACAGACTGTTAGATGGATGTGACATTTTGTGTGTTCAGGAGACCTTCCTGGCTAAACAAGACCTGGAAGGTCTTAACTCCATCCATAAGGACTTTCACGGGGCGGGGGAATCCACCACCGACCGGTGTACTAAAGTGGTACGAGGGAGGATACCAGGGGGAGTTGCCACGCTGTGGAATAAAAAATATGACCAGTTGGTTAATGTAATTAGATTAGGCGTTGACTGGGCAATTGGAATTGAACTGTGTTGTAGTGACAAAAAGCTAATCATTTTGAATGTTTATACACCATATGAATGCTATCAGAATGAAGATGATTATCTTAGCAGAATGGTATTTATTATGTATTTCATACAGGATAATCCTTCCACCTGCATATATGTTGTTGGTGACATGAATGCTGATGTGTCTGATGCTAACTCCTTATTTGGTAAGCATTTAATGCAATTTTGTGTAGACAGCGGTTTGATTTTGTCTAGCAAAGTACTTTTGCCTGAGAAGAGCTATACTTATATTAGCGAGGCTTGGCACACTACTTCCTGGCTTGATCATTGTCTCTGTACAATAGATGCACATGACTGTATTGATAAAATGGAGATTATCTATGATATGGCTACCTCTGACCACATACCATTTTGTGTGGTGTTAAATACAGGCAATTTACCAGTGTTGTTGCCTGTGGAGAACAGCTTAAGTGCAGGTAAAATTGACTGGGCTAAACTGACCAAGAGAGATCTTGATAAATATGTGAAAAGTTCTGATGCCTTGCTAGGTAATATTAAGGTGCCAAAAGACGCTCTATTGTGTCGCGACATGAACTGCAGGAATGTCCAACACTGTAATGAGTTATCTACCCTGTATGAGTCTATTGTGGAGTCACTCTGTATTGCTAGCAGGCCTTTCCTCAAACATAGGCCAAAAGCATGTAATGCCAAGCCAGGGTGGAATGATCACGTCCAAGAGCTTCATGCAGAGGCTAGAATGGCTTTTAAAAGATGGGCTGAGGCTGGCAAAAGTAGACATGGCCCTCTGTTTGAGCATAAAAAAGACACTAATGCTAATTTTAAATATGCCCTTAGGTTTATTAAAAGAAATGAGAACGTAATGAGGTCAGATTCACTGGCAAAGAAGCTACAAAAGCATAATGTGAATGATTTCTGGAAGGAAATTAAAATGATAAATAATTGTAAAACATCTCTTCCATCAAATATAGATGGAGTGAGTGGTTCTGATGAAATTTCACAGCTATGGCAGAAACAATATTCTGAGCTGTTCAACTGTGTAAAAAGTAATCTTGTTTTAGTGGAAAATGTAGATTTTAATGATGAGATGATTGTTACTCCTGCCAAAATTCATGAAGCAGTTTTGAAGATAGGAGATAATAAGGCCTGTGGTCTGGATGAGATAACAGCTGAACATCTAAAACTAGCCAGTAAGAAACTGTGCCCTGTGGTTGCTATGTGTTTTACAGGGTTTTTTTTCATGGGTTTTTACCTGTTTCCATGCTCTCTGTCGTGTTAGTGCCGGTCATTAAAGACAAAGTGGGTAAACTAAACAGCTCTGATAACTATAGGCCAATAGCATTGGCCAGCGTTTTGTCCAAAGTGCTAGAGACAATTCTACTGAGTAGACTTGAGAGGTTGATCCTGTCAGCTGATAACCAATTTGGATTCAAACGAAAACATGGCACTGATTTGTGTATTTTTGCACTTTCTTTTATTGATGCCTCTAGGGCCTTTGACCGCATTAATCATGAAAAGTTATTCTTAAAACTGACACAGAGAGGGGTCCCTAGTTTCCTAGTCAGAATGTTGGTGTTCTGGTATGCTCACCAGACAATGAGGGTAAAATGGGGGAAGTCAATATCTGCTCCTTTTCATGTGACCAATGGTGTCCGTCAAGGAGGAATAATTTCTCCATTCCTTTTTAATGTTTATATGAATGATTTATCATTGATGTTAAATGCATGTGGGACAGGGTGTAGAGTTGGTGACTCGTTAATTAATCTCCTGATGTATGCAGATGATTTGGTCATCTTTAGTCCATATAGTGCTGGGCTACAACAGCTACTGAGGATATGCTCACAGTATGGCTTTGATTTTAATATAAAATACAACGCTAAAAAGAGTAAGGTCATGATTGTCCGAAGTAGGGAAGACAGACTATCTACCTTTCCTGACTTCTACCTGGCTGGCACTGCCCTTAGTGTGTGCAGTGAGATTACTTATTTGGGACATATTATCTCCAATGACCTAACAGACGACAACGACATCTATAGGCAGCGGCGTAAGCTGTATGCCCAAGCAAACATGCTGTGTCGCAAATTTAGCATGTGCTCAGTACCTGTGAAGATCTCTCTGTTTAGATCATTTTGTACACCACTGCATACTGCCCACCTTTGGAGTCGCTACAAGCAAGGCAGCATCAGACGCCTTACAGTGGCCTATAATGACTGCATGAGGCTGCTGCTGAGAGCTCCAAGAAGCTCCAGTGCAAGCCAGATGTTTGTTAGTGTTGGGGTACCCACCTGTGCTGCTGTGCTACGCAACCTTATGTATAGGTTTATGTGTAGAGCATCTGAGTCAGTAAATGACATAATCGCTGTCATAACAGACCCCACACGAAGCTCTGTGAGGTTCACCTCTAGACTGTGGAACCATTGGCGCACATGTCTGTATGTCAGAAACCGAACAATGTGAGCTATTTGCATTATTTTTATTTATTTTATTTTATTTTCTGTTTTTATTGTGTGGTGGTGTTTTCTTGTGATATGGATCCTCCTGGGTCTGAAATAAAGATTGAATTGAAAAAAATGAATTGATAGGAGGGAGTCTATTTTTGTGTTACACCTGGTGACCCCTAGGCTGGGTTGTAACAGTTGAATTTACTGTATGCACAAAATACAGAACCATGATACTGTCCATTATACTGACCATGATACTGTCATGATACTGACATGATACCACTGACCAAGATACTGACATGATACTACTGACCATGATACTGACATAATACTACTGACCAAGATACTGACATGTATATACTGACATGATACTGACCATGATACTGACAGGATACTGACAGGATACTTACATGATACTCACCATGATACTGACAAGATACTGACCATGATACTGACAAGATACTTACATGATGGCCTAGGCCGTGGCGTCGCGGTCTAGGCACCCTGGTTGAAAATCCTTAATAGCAGTGTGCCGCGGGTTCGCGTCCCGTTCCCGTCGGCCTTTCCTGCATGTCTTCCCCCATCTCTCTCCCGTTCTTCCTGTCGCAACACTTTCACTATCCCTCTCCAATAAAGCAAAAAATGCCCAAAAAAAAAAATCTTAAAAAAAAAAAAAGATACTTACATGATACTGACCATTATACTTTGTATACTGTTTGCACAAAAGTTTCTCCACACATTGAAGGGACTGTATTTATCATGCTTGTAGAACATGGAGAACATTCGATCTACTCTTACGTGTGTGTGTGTGTGTGTGTGTGTGTGTGTGTGTGTGTGTGTGTGTGTGTGTGTGTGTGTGTGTGTGTGTGTGTGTGTGTGTATATATATATATATATATATTTTTTTTTTTTTTCTATAATTACCCAAATAAATGCAACAGAGTAAATGTAAGTGTGTTACTTGTACCCATCTCTGATCAACGCATGCCATTGCAAACGCATACTCACATAGTATGATACTCACAAATCAACTTGCATGACATCTACTGTACCATATGACACCCAAATGCTGGCATATACTCTGACTCTTTCTAACTCTCTCTCTCTCTCTCTCTCTCTCTCTGAAACACACACACACACACACACACGAATGCCTTCCTATCTTTGCTGTAATTGTTTGCATGCCAGCTCATTAGCTTGTCAATGTCTTCAGCCTGCAGGCATTCAGTGCAGCCCTTCTCAATATCTCTATAAAGATCTAATTATTAACTCTATTTTTGGTTTGCATCCATTTGTCCATATGCAATGTATATGCACATGTGTATGTGTGCTTGCGTGTGTGTGTGTGTGTGTGTGTGTGTGTGTGTGTGTGTGTGTGTGTGTGTGTGTGTGTGTGTGTGTGTGTGTGTGTGTGTGTGTGTGTGTGTGTCACCCATTCTGGCTGGCCCTCGGCCTGCCTGACTCCCCCAGGCCAGTGAACCCTGTGCAGGCTTGTCTGTCCGCTGTGCTCCTCTCTGCTGGATGTGTAAATTTATACTGTAAAGTCCCTGTTTGATTTAGCATGAGTGCTTCCCCTGTTGCTTCCAGCGTCTGTAGATGACTAATTCATAAACTTTCTGTACCCACGGCCACGGCCTACGCCTAGTAAAGCCATGTGGACATACAGTATGATCCAAATATATGAACCTTCTTTTGTTATTATACCCTGTATTTGAATTCTGAAATCTGATGCTTGACAAGCTTTCGTTTTGACATTTCTGTATCTTCGTTTGGTGACTTATGCTCCAGTGTCTAAGGTTACAGAAAGTGCGTGTTCACTGTGTCAGCTGACAGAAACAGGATGGGTGGATATGTCAGGGCAGGTGCCCACATGTGAGTCAATCTGCAAGCAGGAAATTGCACTGGCACCCCCCCCCCCCCCATACACACACACACACACACACACACACACACACACACACACACACACACACACACATTTTCTCACCCTGGTCTTTTAGCAGAAGTGCCATATGACTTCCTCCTTGCACTTTTCTTGACACTGCACTGTTTTGTACAACTTTACACAGACACCTGATGTCATCTCACTTCCCAACCCTGACCTGACCGGCTGACCCAGTACTATCCTTGTATAGCGGCTAGCCCCATTCTTTACTCCTAGTAACATGTCATGTAACATTCAATGGCGATTCTGATTGGTCAATCGCAGCATTCTGTGAGATGTACAATAATTTCAAGATTGTTATTGTAATTATGCAAGTATAAAGAGTAAAATCATCTATACATTTTCGGTTAAAATATTTTAATCGGTCAAATTGGTTAATCATTAACAACCCTTATTGAATAGACAATCGTAATCTTTTCCTTTCACCTTGTTTTATTGTTTTGACCATGATACTGACATGATACTACTGACCATGATACTGATATGACTTCATTTGACTATTCGAAAAAAGCTGATCTACAATGTGACGCGTTATGAGCTTGTAGATTTTTGGAAAATTTGAGTACTTTTACTTTGATATTCAAAGTATATTTTGATGCCAATACTTTTGTACATTTCAAGCCCCAAAACTCCAACCCCTCACCCCCACACACACCCTAAGTACTATAAAATAATCTAGGCCTACAGTACTTTTACAATGAATGCACAATATAAATATTAGGTACTTTTACTTTACTTTCCATTTTTGTTACTTCAACTCCACTACATATCAGATGCAAATATTGTACTTTTTACTCAATTAAGATTACATCATTTGACAGCTTTAGTTACTTGTTACTTTGCAGATTAAGCCACTCAAGTCCTGTCATACTTTGACTATTAAAAAAAGCAGATCTTCAATGTGATGCATTATGAGCTTATCTGCATGTTTTTTAAAGCTCGACAATTTCTGGAATATTTGAGTACATTTATTTTGGTACTCAAATCACATTTACAATACTTTTACCCCCCCCCCCCCCCCCCCCCCCCAAGTTAAAGAGAGCCTGCCGTGTCTGGGAATTTGACAATTTGTACTTTTTATACTATTTTCTTGGGGCTTGAAGCAAGCCACACTGTTTCTTCAAGAACAGTATTTTCTAGTTTTGCTATAAAAGCGGAAACTACTTTTATTTTAAATGTATAAAATGAGTTTTGTCAAACCCTTAGTTTTGCTTTTAGGTAGCAGTGGTATAATCAGTGGTATGATACAGTAAGGCTTTCGTTATTTGAAAATAAACCCCTTTAGGGCATAGCTGGACAGATGCAGGTTTATTTTCCAATAATGTCTGCCTCACTGTACATGATCCCTTACATGTTAATGGGTTGCACAGTCCTATGGCTGGGAGTGGACCCAAGGGCAGAGAAACCAGGACACAGTAACAGAGACCATGGTGTTCTTTTATTCAGCAGAACACAGGCAAGACTTGACAAACCAATAAACAATACAACAAACAAAACCATCTGCTTCACTTTCAGGAGACTATAAGAACTTGGGGAAAAACAACTCTACCTTCCTAGCAGGACAACTAACTAAACATACAGAGATCTTGGCAAAAGAACAAACAACTCTATCTCCTTTATTAGCAGGGGAATAAACTTTACCTCGCAGGAATGACACAGGAGAGAGCAACAAATGCCAGCCTTTACACCAAACGATTTTCAAGCAAGTTCACTGTCAAAGACAATGTTGGAATGAAATCATTAGAGTTTATCTCAATCGTTTGGTGTAAGGTGGGTCATGAAATTCATTCAGAGCTGTGAGCTGAATTAAATCAGTCTTTTCTAGTCTTGATGTTCAGAAAAGAACCAAAACAATAGAAAATAAAATTCAATCAAGAAAAAAATATATTCAAATAGTGATCCTGCAAGATCCCCAGTCTTTGCAACGTCCTATAGTATGTGATTTATAACACAAGGTATCTAGAGATACCCTACACATCAAACTGCCACAGATATACAAAATGAGCGGCCAATAATATTGACAGAAATACATAAATGTATACTAAGTGGACTGGAATGTGCCATATCAGTGCACATGCATATGCAACACATTTTGCAATGATAGTATTTCTCAGTGAAGAAGCCTACTTAAAGCCATCCTTGAGTGAAAGTAAAGTTCTTTTGAAAGTGATGCCAGTCTGACATTCAAATGTATCTGGTTTTAAAATGTAAGTATCAAGTAGAAAGAGCCTTTCAAAGTACAAAGACACAAATAAGCCTTAAATACTTTTGTTTCTTTCTTTTATTTCCACTCTCTCTCTCTCTCTCTCTCTCTCTCTCACTCTCTGAGATGTAAATGAAGCTATAAAGAGACTGCATAATTTGTCCCAGTACCATTCTTTCAGGTGAACTATCTCACGTGTTAGTGTTGGGCTTCTGACTAGCTTGTGCCTAGATTCACTACTTTCAGAATTATGTAACTGTCAAATACGCAGGCTAGTTCAGCTATTTATTTTCTGGGTAGCTTGACAAAATAAGCTTGTTATTATCCATCTCCTAACACGTGTTTGGAGTTTCACATATCTTTTAGTTTTAGTAAAGAAATAATTCTCCATACCCAACCACTTGTAGCTTTAACACAGTCGTATGTTTTAGTTTTAAGTGATTTTTTTCTATCACATGAAAGTAATAATTCTCCATACATTCACTTGTAGCTTTTACCTACAGTATGTTTCATTCGGTCACTCAAGAGAGTCCCGGGCTGATTGATCTACCAATCAACTAATGATTCATGAAAGAACAAACACATAAGAGCCTGTGCTCTTATCAGCCAGGTACGCAAACATAAACATCGAAACAAAATCCTTTTATTCATATTACGAACATGGAAACACTTTCAACCAGCCTTTTTGGTTCGTATTGGTTTTAGAAACAAATATTGAAAAAACAATTTGTTTCATTTAATTGTGCCTCCACTACCCATCTTAAATTGCCTGCCAATAACGCATATATGCGTTCTTTAGAATACATCACTTGCCTGCCAATAACGCATATATGCGTTTTTAGAAAAAAACATTTTATTTTTTTTTATTTGACCCAAAGACCAAGGAGATATGATTTTTCGAAGATCTAGACTCCTATCCACTTCCTTGTTAACTTAAAACTTAAAAATTCTGTATCTCGGCTCCTGAGTACTTTCACTTTCAATGAAAAATCTCTGGCAGAAAACTGAAAAAATCTGAAATAATTCTGGCAGTCAATCGGTTAAAGACACTTCAGTACCCGGCCCCATGCACAGAACACACACTGGAATATTTATATTTTCTCAATGTCAAAATCAAAGCTTGTGCGACATCATTTATTGAATAAATGATGATATATTAGAGATGCGCCGATGGGCTTTTTCGTCACCCTAATCCGCGTTTACACATTCATTATCCATTCCTCATCCAAACGCATCAATTATATTATCCTATTTTGTTTATTCTAAACAATTTGCCACAGACATGGACAAGTCTTGCCACAGGCACATTTGTCCACGTACGGACAAATCGATCATCCCTGTTCCTGACTACTACAGACTAACGACAGGTGTAAACTATGTGTTAAAATGTTGCTGTGTGCACGCTGGGTAGCAGACAGTTTGCTGTTGTGACAGATAGGTAGCTGTTGTGCACCTTCATGGGAGAAAAGAACTCCATGCCAAGAGGTGGCAGTAATCTGCAGGAATCAGAAGCATTGAGCAACAAAGACACACAGAGCATTTTAATGCTACTCCTCTGAAACCTTTTTGTGGTCTTGTGCTCTCTCTCTCACACGTTAGTGTGTCTCACTCTCACTATCCATGTGTCCACTGGACAAATGCGAGAAAGAGCTCCCCCCCGTCCCCTATCGACAGTGACTCAAATTTAGCTTGAGGGTGACTTGATGTGTCTCAGCCTTATAGTCTTTTGGAGGTACATGATGTGGCTCAGGCGGTATAGTGGCCATCTGATAACTGGAAGGTTTCCAGTGTAATCACCGGCTCTTCCTGATGTCATGTTGAAGTGTCTATGAGCAAGACACTGACTGAACCCCTAAGTGCTCTCAAAGAGGGTACCTTGCATGGTTGCCTCCACCGACTGTGTGTGAATATAATGCAGGGTGTCAGACTTTAGTATTTTAAGTATTTTAAAAGTCTTCTAGGTAGATGTGAGAGGGTGTAACTAATGTGTTTTAAAAATATTTTTGAAGTCTTTTAAAAGTAGGCAAAGTAGGCATTAGTCAGGATTAGGAAGTAATTCCAAAGACTTATCTAAAGAAAAATCAAAGAGCCTTACATAAAACAGCACACAGGTGAGTTAAATTAGAAAGATTGCAGAGTTACTGTGGCAACTGACTATGTGCACCTGGTGCTGATTGGGCTCCAGAACATCTACCACATGGGCATGACCTGTGACTGTGACACAACGGTATGATGAGATTGAAATGTACCTCTGCATTCTGTTGTCAGAACTTTTTATTGGAAAATAAAAAATTAATCAATGATAATGAAAATGAATTTAAGAACACAGAATGTAAAGCCATGGACACGTTTATAGCTGTCAACAAGAAGTACATTGCAGAGTGCAGGAGAGCAGAAGAAAACACAAAATGACAGCAGAACAGGATATTGGATTGAAATAAGGCAGAAAACTGTGTTATTGTATGAGTGTTAGCACACACATCAGCCATTGATCAGATGAGCTGTGATGATGTGTGACTGAAACAAGGCCTTGCAGCCCTGCCAAAAGTAGAGGCTGCAAATATTCATCGCTAGTCACATCTGGTGACAGGCTGCAAAAATGGTATGGTATAGAAATCATCCAAATGTTCAATACATAGTTCATGAGGCTAGGAGGACCACAATTTGATTTTCCTTAAGATAATTTATTGAGGTGGTACAGAATAGGCCAAAAAAAATGATTGATAGTAGGCCTTTATGGAAAACGAAGCAATGTGTTCTGGGATTTGAGGGTAGCTGGTGGGTTGGTTGGTTGGTGGGTTGTTGGTTGTTTGGTGGGTTTGAGTGAGATGGGGTTAACTCTGAATACTTTGGCTTGGGAGTACTGGTGGTCTCTACATAGACATAGGTGGTGACCCCCCACACTCTAGTAAGAGAGGAGAAAAAGAGAGGGTAGAGACGGGGTGGAGGGGTGCGAATTAGTAGTTGTGAAATGGAAGTAGTTGCTGTCTGTATCAGTGTGTGTGTGTGTGTGTGTGTGTGTGTGTGTGTGTGTGTGTGTGTGTGTGTGTGTGTGTGTGTGTGTGTGTGTGTGTGTGTGTGTGTGTGTGTGTGTGTGTGTGTGTGTGTGTGTGTGTGTGTGTGTGTGTGAGAGAGAGAGAGAGAGACTACGGGGCATAACTCGGGCACCGTCCAACCCATTTCTTCACGGATTGGCAAAGCACCAATATAAGTGCAAGGCATGAAAGGTATCTTTTCTGCAGGTCTGTGTCTGTCAGTCTATCTGTCTGTCTGTCTGTCTGTCTGTCAGTCTGTCATTTACATATGCTCATGTACGTCATCAACATGACAGCAGTTTCTGATGACATCAGGGATTCCAGTACCTCCATATTTAGTTGAACATATGGTCCTATGTTAGTGAGTACCGCATTGGGTACTCTGACAACAGGTACAGCCGGTACACTGCCAACAAGTACAGGTAGAAAAGTGCGTTCCTCAGAACATAGGTCTCCGCCAGGCCGGGTTGCCTACCCAGGGCCCGCACATTTGAAGGCAGTTATAACCAATTGTATGGAATGGATTATGACGAATCGGTCTGATACATATTAACCACATAACTCCAGAGGTAATATGTACCGATTTGTGTGAGTTTTGGACAGAATTTTTAGGAGTAGCAAACTGTTTTGAAGAATGCGCTAAAGGTAGTCTGGCAAAATGGCCAGGGCCTATATAGGTACAGTAGTTGCATCATGATTCAAGGTATCCAGGTCAATAGAGATTTTGATTGTACGACCTACAGTTCCGGAGTTATAGACTGAAACACAGAGCAGGCTGTTATAGCGCCACCGAGAGGCTGATTTGAAAGACGTGGAGGTTCTTCATTGGCCTACTGGGAGTGTGTGGGCAAAGTTTCCCACCGATTGGTCCAACGGTGCCGGTGCTGCTCACAGAATGACTGACTGACTGACTGACTGACTGACTGACTGACTGACAGACAGACGGACAGGAGCAAAAACATAGTCTCCAGCCTTTGGCCGTCTGGCCTGGCAGAGACAATAAGTACAAGGTGTTCCATAAACAGGTGGGGCATTCATTCTCAACTTGCATCGTTCCCGACTTGCATTGTTCCTGAGTAGGCCAGTGTGTGTTTATAAATAACCCATTGATTGTAATATCTAATGTTATTAGTACTGTGGTAACAGGTAACGCAATTCTTACTCTTACTATGGGTACAGCAAATAGGTACAATGGGTATTGCATAACTGGGTGGGACATGCATTCCCAACTTGAATCGTTCCCGATTTACATCGTTCTAGACTTGTGTGGTCCCCAAGTAGTTATTATTATTTGTATAGTATAGTAACTATAGTGTAAATAGCTTCAAATTGGTGGCTGGGAGGAGTTTAAGTTTGGTATGATAAAGTGAATGGCCCTGCCTCCTGAACTTATTTTCATTACTATGTAACTCGGTAAATCAAACTATATAACAATGTACATCTTTTTGTATTTTACTTTCTCAAAATTAAGTTTGTCAGTCACAATCCTTGCCATGCGTCACTTTACAACATGACACCCCTAGTCTGCGGGAGCAGGTGAACAAGGCTATTGTATGGGGTCGCCATAATAACTTAAACATATTACCGACCCAGCTTAACTGTATGCATACTTGGCTGTGTAGCTCAGCTGCATTATATCTCAGCCCCTTTTTTTCTACTTGTCAAAAGCAGAACCAGTCATAACAAGAGAGCATCACCAGGGAGTAGAGTTGGGAAATTAATTCACAGAAAGGAAGAGAAAGAGAGAGTACCATATGTGGGTGAGAAACATGTTCTCATACAAGCTGTTTTTCTTTTGTTTCAGCTGCACAGCCCCACCTTAAACGAGGAGAGGGAGCGAGGGAGCACACTGGACAGCGAGGAGAGGAGGAGAGGAGAGGTGAAGGGGAATTCATTGAAGAACCGGGCATAATGTGCTTGGAGGGGTCCCAAAACCAGCTGTTTTCCATTCAGTGTGAGTCCATGGAGTTAGAGGAAGAAGCAGTGGGCTGGGATGGAGAGGCAAGGAAACACCAACACAGTAGAGAGATTATTAAGAGACCTAAGGACAGGACATTGTAAGTGACATAAGAGATGGCATGTGGACTGAGTGGACATGTGTTAGTGTCTCAGCTCACTCGGAGCAGCAGAAAGTGTGGCTCTCAGCAGAAAAAGTGCACACACACACGTAAGGTCTACCCTCCTCCATTAAATGTGTGTTGGGCATGTTAGTCTAGCTGGGAATCTGCCCGCACCCAACATGTGCACACACAGACGCACACACTCACATGCACATACGCACACTCACATTGCCTTCCTCCATCAAATGTAAGTGAGTTGGACGTGCTATTCTGGCTGGGTATCAGCCCACCAAAATTAAAATCACTGCAGTCAACACCTTTTCCCCTTCCTTAATCCCCATATACTCTTACAGCACCTTTGGCTGCTCTGCTTTCATAGCCCCCCAACCACCCATCTCTGGGCCCCTCAACCCCCCGCCTGCCTCTCCAAGCCGTATCAGCTCCATCATTGATGTCTCATAGACCAAGGCCTGTCCACTCAATCACCCTTACACAGAATCTAAATATTCAATGGGCTACCTAGGCAAAATGGAGATAAAGTCACAGAGGTGTCTGCTAATATGTACATGTTACTTTACTTTTATACTCATATGAGAGTCCAATGCATTTGTGAATATATATGTGTGCACAAGTGACTTTATGGCATGCACATGTGTATGCATTGGAGTACATTCATGTACATGAGCGAAGACCGTATCTGTGGGCGGCTGTGGCTCAGGAGGTAGAGCAGGTCGGCCAATGATCCGTGGGTCGGCGGTTCGAATCCCGGCTCCTCCTCCTGTCCACATGTCGAAGTGTCCTTGGGCAAGACACTGAACCCTACACTGCCTCCAATGATTCGGTCGGCGCTAGCTTGCCACCATTGGTGTGTGAATGTGGGTAAAAGTGGGGACGCTGGCGTCGAATGTTCGCCGCTCCACCTCCCAATGTCCCCTCCCTGAATGAATGAATGAACCATTGTAAGAGCGCTTTGAGTAAGTTTGAGTACTTAGAAAAGCGCCATAAAAATGCAATTCATTATTATTATCTCTTCGGCTGAAGGGCTGATGATGACCTGGGGGGGGGGGGCGCACCCACCTTCTATGCCCTCTGACATTACCAGGTGGAATCATGGCACCATTGCCCGACACCAGACACCCTAGACCTTTGGCATTTCACATGGGATGCCAGTGCCTGGCTGGCAGGGAGGAGGAGAGGGCGCAGGGTGAACATGGGCATGTCTCCAGTAGGCATCGATGTCTCCACAGCCAGCCTGCTGTGCAGCCTGCCCCAAACGTTCTCTGGGGCATTTTAAATGGGAGATCCACTGACATAAAATCAGACAGAGATTAGCTTAAAATAACTTTTGCAGATTTAGGAAATGGAATTGGACTGGCTCAAACTGGTTGGGCACAGGAATTAGGTTCAAGGTTCAAGGTTTCTTTATTGTTACATCTTGTGTACAGGTACATAAAAGTAAAACGATTTTGTTCTGGTTCCTCAGACGTTTTAGCAGCATAATAATGATATTATAAATTAAATTATATATTATATATATTTTTAAACAACTGTAATAATAATACATAGTTAAATAATAATACTACTACTACTAATAATAATAATAATATACAGTAAGAAATAAAAAGGAATAGTTCTTACTCCTAGGATATAAACATCTATTACACATGTCTTTGTGTATATAAAAGCTGTAATAAAGGGATCTGTGCCAGTGTCCTTGGCATTGTTCAGACTTAATTGTTCAACTGACGCATACTGGACTGACCCAGATGTTATATTATTTCTGTTGTTTCCACGTAACATCATCAACTGGTAGGTGCAGATGTGCAGTGATTTTGACTGTGCCACACAGTGTGGTGGTAGATGACTAGTTCATACATGCTAATAGCCTAAGATATCTGAAATAACTTTATAAATTCTGCTTTAGTTTGAAGGGGTAATTTATGGCAAACAGTTTGATCGATGTCAAACATCTGGGAGGCACTATGATTTCTCATCTGCTCTTGTTATTCAGGTTATGCTCACACACTTGGGGGAAAAAAAGGTGTGCACATGTGCGCGCACGTTATGTGTGCACGTCTGGCTGGTTTTGCTCCTGCTGACAGAGTAATGGATCTGTACATTGTTGCATATGGACTTTGTGTGATGTATGAGATTCATTTGAAATTCTCTGTCTTAAATGAGGCACTTGCATGTCTCCATGTGGGAGAATATAAAGCAGACATGCTCTGCTCCCTTGTCCCACATTTGTCTTGAAATGTGAATCCAAATTAATCCGCATTACACAGTGTGAACACACAAAGATTAAAAGAGAGAACATTTAGCTCGCTGTGCTAATGTTTACAATTCTGACATGTGTAAATACTATAAATCACAGGATTGTCTCACATTGTGCAAACAATAAAACATAATAATTGAGACACATGCCTTGTGAAACCATTATGCAATTTATTTTATTGCCAAGTTGATGTGGGTATAGTTACAAACAAACAAAAAAACATGACATTTTTCACATTGGCTTTTGAAAAAATAAAAGCCTTATCGACATGAATTAAGACAACAGAATTAGAGAAAATAATTATAAAACAAAAACCCACAATTGTAATTTACACAAAGAAATTACCTATAAAACATTTTTGACATGCAATAAATACATTCATTTCACTAAAGCAAAGTAAGATCAATATTGACAATGAAATATAGAAAAATACTGTTTGGTCTAATAATGTATTGCTTTTTAATGTGTTCACCACTTGACTTGTGTTTCAAGAAGGCACTTTGGAAACAATTACTGAAACACTCACTGGAGATTATTGACGTCTGAAACATTTTGTGCTTCTTGCCTGCTACTGTAAAAGGAAACTGTTTTCCATTGATTAGTCTGATATTTTCCATAGAAAAATTTGCAAAGCATTTTATTGTCTTGCTTTTTCCATTCATCCATAAATGCCTCTGGCTGCGTGGCGGTCTATGATAAATGCCTCTGGCTGCATGGCGGTCTATGTAACAGCTGAACTTTCTTACCCCGTAACCTCAACCAATAGCCTACAACAACCTAAAAACATCACACTGATCATCATTACATCACAATCCATCATTTCTGCACATAAACCTTTTTCCAAAACCAAAATAATTGCTTGTGTGTATGTGCGTGTGCACGCGCGCGTGTGTGTGTGTGTGTGTGTGTGTGTGTGTGTGTGCGTGCGTGCGTGCGTGCGTGCGTGCGTGTGTGCGTGTACGTGCGTGCGTGCGTGCGTGCGTGTGTGCGTGCGTGCGTGTTGGCGTTGGTGTGTGTGTGTGTGTGTGTGTGTGTGTGTGTGTGTGTGTGTGTGTGTGTGTGTGTGTGTGTGTGTGTGTGTGTGTGGACCCTGAGGCTCTATAACATTCTGGCAGAGGTTTTTCAGTGTGTGTTGGGTAGCATTGCCTTTGCTTTAATAATGACTTTTTCTACGAGAAGTGACACTCCAAAAGGAGCAGGGCAGCCTAATTAAATCTGACCTAATCTGGAGCAGCAGTCTGCCATCCAGCTGTGTGTGTGTGTGTGTGTGTGTGTGTGTGTGTGTGTGTGTGTGTGTGTGTGTGTGTGTGTGTGTGTGTGTGTGTGTGTGTGTGTGTGTGTGTGTGTGTGTGTGTGTGTGTGTGTGTGTGTGTGTGTGTGTGTGTGTGCGTGCGTGCGTGCGTGTGTGCGTGTGTGCGCGCGTGTGTGTGCGCTTACATGCGTGCGTGTGGCTGTGTTACGATCAGATCAGCTTTAACTGCTATGAATGCTATTTGTTTTGCCCCTGTTTAGTTGTTTAAACTGTTTGCCTTAAAATATCAGTGAAACTGTTTCAGAACCGCATGTTGCGCATGGTAAACGAGTATTACTGGATTCAAGCCGGCATGAATGAAACAGCAACACAGCATTTCAAGGTTGCACATGGTCCACTTTGTCAGTCTTGTCTGTTCATCAGCCCTGTGGTAGAAACAGAACGAGAGTGGACGCTCCAAGCTAAACAAACGGGGGAGTGCATGGGCAGCTACAACCCTTCTCCTGTTCAACTACAAAGAGCCTTCTGTCGGTCATGTGCTGATTGGGTGATAATTGTTCGCTCTGGGAAATAGGATGCCATATTCTGAGGGCATGCTGACATGAACATTAACATAAAAACCTGACAATAACCTGCAGCATTCAAAATATAGGGGAAAAAAACATTTCCTCACAATTCACCATTCCCGACAGAGGGAAACACATTGTATTATGAACACGAGAGCACAGATGAGGCGGGTGGGAGGGAGCGAATGAAAGGTTTTAAAAACAGTTATGTTTACTTCTTTGTTTTTCACTGAAGCTTCATCGACTACCACTATCTCCCTCTGTTTCTGCTTTACAGTATTTGTATTTTTTTCTTCCCTCTCCCTCGCCTGTTCTCTCCATCGCGGCGCATGACTTGGCTGCTGGAGCTGGGGCCTGGCTCAATTGTGCAATTTCATACATGTTTACTTTACTGGCATCTTTCTGAGCATATTTTCCCCTCACATTATTCCGCATTTCCTCTCGCCTTTTAAACTCTGTCTTTAATCTTCCTTTTTGTAATACATTTCTGGATTTGGCGGAGCAGAGTACAAAAACGATGTCAGACTTTCTTTTCTTTCTTTAAAAAAAAATCTTTGGCCAATCATCCACTGTGTTTTTAACACATGCCACAAAGCACATTTTGGAAGTTGATCAGGGCGTTAAGGGAAAGAAAGTAGTTGTTCTCATAAACATTTAGACAAGTGTCTTCTTCAACATGAATAACAGCTGGAAGTCAGTGAATCACAGTGGGGAGGGGGGGGGGGCAGTGGTTTGTGCTGAATGTCAAGAAGTGAGGAGGGGCAGACAGAGGTGAGGAGAGAGCTCCGAGGTAACATGGGAGGACAGGGAGTGTGGCCAATGAATGAGACAGAGAGAGAGAGAGAGAGAGAGAGACAGAGAGAGAGACAGAGAGAGAGAGAGAGAGAGAGAGAGAGAGAGAGGACAAGAAGGAAGCAAAGTACAAAAAATACAGCCGATTAAGGGGAGTTTTAGGAGGTCACAAGGGTAATAAAAATCATAATTCAATGATTTCTCCAGAAAATGGCAGTTTGGGGGGAATAAATCTGAAGCATCTGTTTATAATAAAGGCTCTTGAATGTGTCAAATACCCCCCTCCTTCCACTTCACCCTGCTCTACTGTGGGAAAGGCTTTCAAACACACAGATTGACAGGTGTACTGCGGATACACTGCACAGCCCAACCAAACACACACACACACACACACACACGCGCACGCACGCACGCACGCACGCACGCACGCACGCACGCACGCGCACGCACGCACGCACGCACGCACGCACACACACACACACACACACACACACATCTACACAATCCAACACCAATGTACTGCTGGCACATTTGGTGTTGATTGACTTTGGTTTCATCTCCCACAAATCTAGGGTATAATATTTGGCTCAAGCTTACATCAGAACATGATTCTTTGCTAAAAAATAAAAAATAAAAACATTAAACACAACATTATGTACATATGGGGCAAACTAGCGGCGAGTCTGCTCTGTGCTCTTATCAATATTATCTTAGATAATGGCTTATTTTTTTGTATAAGACAAAGTCAGAATTGGTAAAATGTTCAACAGGGCAGCCTGTTATAGAAGCTATCACTGTGTGTACACTTCGCTGTTGGGCATCGGCAATGTCTGCTCAGTGCTATAACTGTTTTGGCACACAACCTATAATAAACGTCAAATATAATAGTGGTTATATGGAGACCATGGCAAAACAGACATTTGGAGGTATTCTGTAGACTGTTTAACCTGTCAGAGTCAGCCATCTCCAAAGTCTAACAGTACAGAGGTCACATGGCCTGGTGACGCTGGTAAAAAAGCTTAAAGGGATAGTTTGGATTTTCTTGACATCAAAGCCTTTTTTTGGCTTACACTGGGTCATGGGAACTCATCCAGACCAATTTTATTTCCATACTGTGAGTATTATAAAAATTTACGGGGACCGGGATGGTTGCCATACAAGCATTAGTATGGAATGAAATGGACTGAGAAACTACACTTAGCAATTGGTCGTTGTTCTTACAACTTACAACCCATTAATCTATGTCTTAAAATCTTGTAAATGCTATATTATATTATTTCATATAATATAATTAATTATGATTAATTATGATATCATTATTAATCCATACTTATTTCTTAATCAAATATATTTAGCAACACAATTAAGATTGCAAGTTACCCAGCCTTGTCTATGCCATTCATACTGGTACACTGACCAGCCAGTCCCTGTAACTTTATAAATATTCACAATATGGATGTAAAAGTAGTTTAGGGTTAATAACGTAAAACAATAGCTATCTGCCTGAATGGCTTGCTGTTTCACTACGCATCATCACAAGGCAAGCTTTGCAGGTCAAATATTTGCAAAGAGAAAGATACACAGTAAAATACTCAATGTTCATTTATTAATTTGTAACTCAGAGAGTGTACAAATGTAACCAAATGAGGATTTTACTGTGTACATATGTGCAGCCAAACGTAACACATGATTAGCATAACATACAATCAGTCTGTAGAGGGGAAACTTGAGTAGAGGGTGGTACTGTACACAGTAAAATCCCCAGTGTTTATTTACCCATTTGTAATTCTGAGAGTTTACAAATGTACATTGTACAGTGTTACATTTGTACACTCTCGATGAAATCTCAGAATTTTACAATGTAGAGCCTCCTTTTTTTCTGAATGAGTTGAAGAAGTAAGAATAGTCTTTCATATGGAGACAATGGATCGTGTCCACCCCGCTGCGTTCTCCCTGCTCCTCCTCTCACTCCACAATCTGCGTCCCTCTCTCCCTCTCTATCTGCCTCTGAGCAGAAACACACGGCGCACATCCTGCTCAAGACGACAGACTAGCCAAAAGTTCACTTCCTGCTCCTCAGCTCTGCTCCTTCACACCAGCCCTATTCCCAGGGCATACATTAACAGCCATTCATATACTCAAATAGCATATGGACACACAAACACACAAGCAAACGCTTCCTCTTCCAGAAACACGCTCCTTCCCTCCCTATCTCCTACACCCCCCCCAACACACACACACACACACACACACACACACACACACACACACACACACACACACACACACACACACACACACACACACACACACACACACACACACACACACACACACACACACACACACACACACACATATTAAGGGAATTAAGGGAATTTAAAAAACAATCCACATCCTATGTTAAAGTTAAGGCATTATCTTCGTCTTTCTTCCTGCGCAGATTTGGTGAGGCAGTGGAAACAGTTCATGTTGTTTTAACTGTGCAAGAGAAGGAACAGAGGAGATAGATTTTCAGTCAGTGTGAATTGGTGAATGAGAGGGGAGAGAAGGGGTTGGCGAATGAGATTGAAAATTCCCACGATTGAACATCCGCCCGTCTCTACATTTGGGTGTCTGTTCACGTGTCTGTGGGTCCATAAACGCTACAGTATATTTGACTCACTGCTGACAGCTGCAGCGTTGCCTCGCTCTAGTCATATTTCGCTTCAAAACACTTTTGGTTGGAGATCTTTGTTCAAGTTTTTTTTTGGAAGGTATTCATGGATTTCAATTCTTCCATTTACTAATCCGTGTACTGTACTACTGCAGGGGAAAGCTGCACTTGCTGCCATCCAAAACAAACTGACTCCTCCTGTGTTTCTGTGCATGTTCAAACTCTATCTGTATTTCATCATGGACCGAGTGGACGCTAGCTTCCAGCAGAAAAAAGGTCAACAACTCAAGGCTAGTTTTCATCCTTACAAAGTCAGGCCACTGTTGGCGTCATTCCTGGTACTATTGATAATAAATAGCCTACAGTCAAAGGCAAACAAAGATAGGCCTATCACAAAATGATACCCTTGTTACACCTAAACCCAGACATGCCAACAGAAGTGTAACTCAGCGTTTACCAAACAGCTAGTTAACATGCTACCAAAAATAAATGACTTTGCCTTATCAAAATATTGTATTTGGTCAGACCCACACACAAGCCTCTTTGAGGACATTACATTATTGGAAACATGTACTACATAGTAAGATAAACAAAAAACAAAATGTTGTTAATATAACATGTTATCATCTCTCCCCCATAAAATTGCAATAAGCAAAAGGTTGTAAGTATAAAAAAATTACCACAGGTTTAACACAGGACATCCGTCCCCTTACAATATAAAACAGAAAAAGAAACAAAATGTGTGTGTGTGCGCGCTCGTGCGTGCATATGCGCGTGCCTGTGTGTGATTATTGTTTTTTGTTGGTTTGCTAGAGTTTTGCATCCCCCTGCCGGGTTCAGTCCTGAGGTAAGCATCAGTAACACATGCGTTGCTTTGGTTAAGATCAACTGAAGAAAGGGAAATAATGTGAAAGAAAACAACATCCTTGATATGATCATACGCTACTGAAATGAAGACCTTACAATATTGTTACATTAACAAAACAAAAATAAAACAGTCCCCATAGATGGGCAAATTGTCTCTAAGCTGAGTGTAAGTCTTTAAGATTCACAACGCCTATCACAGTGCATTCATGGCTTTAGTCTTCACATTCACCCACTGAGGTTGGCAATGGCACTATAGTGGTCAGCAACTTCTAATCTAAAACGATCCAAAAGTCAAGGCAAAAGAAAAGGCCAGCATGCTCTTTGGAATAAACATTTAAAGACAAAAATGTGCCTTCAACCCACAACACTTAAGTGTTCTTTTGTTTTCTTTTCTAGCTGGATGAACCGGCGGTCAGCCAACAGAGAAGCATGTCATTCTTGTTGTACTTGACACCGGCAGGGAGGGCGGCAGTGATGGGAGACAATTGCTAGTCTCGGGTTTCATGTTAATGTGTGGATCAGAGGGGCAGGATGGCAGGCATGAAATGGGACATCAGGCCGACAAGATGTGTGAATTGTTAGGGAGAAAGTGGGATTTCACAGGGCTTACTGGAGCATGGCAGCTGGGATGTGCTGTTCCCCAGTACAGGCTTCCAGGGAGCACCCAAACACCCGTTAATAATACATCAGATTGGCGGCTCCCTGTGTGAGAGTGTGTGTGTGTGTGTGT
Organism: Gymnoscopelus microlampas; assembly: GCF_963454915.1. Taxonomy (NCBI): domain Eukaryota; kingdom Metazoa; phylum Chordata; class Actinopteri; order Myctophiformes; family Myctophidae; genus Gymnoscopelus; species Gymnoscopelus microlampas. The sequence goes on along the minus strand of NC_139945.1, from coordinate 42,154,336 downwards.
GTGTGTGTGTGTGTGTGTGTGTGTGTGTGTGTGTGTGTGTGTGTGTGTGTGTGTGTGTGTGTGTGTGTGTGTGTGTGTGTGTGTGTGTGTGTGTGTGTGTGTGTGTGTGTGTGTGTGTGTGTTGAGGAGGAAAACAGCAGCGACAGTGTGGAGCGCTCACTTTGGCCTGTCAACAGTAGCAAGGCTCACAGAGAGCAACATGGGAGAGCAGGTCAGAAAGGTCAAATGAATAGCGCAACACTTGCTGTACGACATTTCGTCTGACTATTGCTAAGGCGTGGTGAGTCATGAGCGGTGAATGCCGTTATTGCTGGTAGTGAGTGACAGATATCTGTGATTGATTTTGCCCTGGACCCTGCCTTCAATAGCTTCTTCTCTGCTGAGAGTTCCTCAGCTGCATCCACCATTGTAAATATTACACAATGTCAGAGGCAACACCCATATGCTCCGTCTACCATGGGGATGAAACTCCACACATGAACAGGGATTTGTGTGTCATCATCTGGGTATGTGTTCTCGTGTCCCAGTAATGAGATCACAGGGCTGTGCTTGCTGCTTTTCAATAACAATTTACGGGCGATGTGATGTTAGTCAAAACGCAAATTGAAGAATAGAAATGAAAGGGAGCTTGGGAGTTCAAAGGGTTATGTGCTGAGTGTAAGAGTGATTAAGCTACCATTACTGTCACTTAATATAAGCCTTGATTTACAACAAAATATGAGGGAGTGTGTTACAAATAATTGGGGTGAAAATAAGCATAGATCACTTTACCTAAATGCTGAAGCAACTGCTGTCATCGTTTAGTCATTTCCTCGTGACTAAAGAAGCAGGAACATGATGGGTAAAAAGCTTAAGAATGAGATACATAAATTGTCCAGTACCCCAAAAGAAATACAAAAAGATGTACACAAAAAAGTCCTCCCATTTCTTTAAAGTCCAGAAGAGCAGGCTTTTTCTTTGGTTAAAAGATCCGCTCTGGTCTGGACACAAGCCCTGAATCTTGTCCTTATGTGCTTTTTTTCAGTTATGTACACATACAATACTTAATAGTACACAGGTTTAGGGTCAGATTGCAACACTTCTTTGCAACAGTTTTTTTTCCTTTTTTTGGGATTTCACTACATACAAAAAATAAATTATGAAAAAAAGGAAGAAAGAAAATAAAAAAGCTATTTCATTTTGTTATTGAATCTGTTGCTTTGGCTCAATGGCTGGATAAAAAACAAATGTGTTTGCATACACTGTACATAAATACTGCACTGCTTTGAGTGAGTGCTCCTTGGTCACGGCATAGCACAGTGTTTCCTTTTAAAGGAGTACTGTAAAAGACTTAAAGGCCATGAGGTGCAGAACAGATACTGAGTTGAGGTGGAACGGCGCCATAATACAGTACGCCATGAGTGCACAAACATCTACAGATCGTCACCATGGATGTAGGTCACGTGGCCTTAGCTGGGTGAGTAGCGTTCGATGGTGCGGGCTTCAGAGAGGGCCTGTGGGGGTGGAGGCGGAAGAACCTGTCCCAGGATGTCCAACTTATCGTGGGTGAGACCCAGATGGTCGGCGGCCAGCTTGGACAGCGGATAGAGGCTGTCCATGGCCTTGGAGTCAACCACCAGGTGGTGGTGCTGGGCTTGGATGAGGAGCTCGTTGGCCTTTTCCTGCTTCAGTCCCAGTTCGGCTGTGTATTTACTCAGAGGATAAATCCCCTCTGCAAAGTCCAGCTTGAGCTTCCCATCGGCGGTGAGGCCCGCCCCCGCCCCGCCGCTGCTGTGCATCTTCATATGGCTGATGAGATTTCGCTGCTGGGCGAACTTGCCACCACACACTTGACACTCATAGGGCTTCTCCCCAGAGTGGATGCGCATGTGCTCGGTGAGGCGGTACTGGCGAGTGAATCGCATGCCACAATGATCGCAGGCGAACGGCTTGAGGCCCAGGTGGCTGCGCATGTGGCGCGTCATTGTGCCGCGCTGGGTGAACTTCTTGCCGCAGATGCTGCATGGGTACGGCCGTGTTAGCCAGTGGGTCTTCTCATGCTGGCGCAGCGTGGCGGGGTCTTTGTAGGACTTTTCGCAGTTGGAGCAGCGGTAGGGGCGCATCATCTCCCCGATGCCCACGGAGCCGAGCCCCTGGTTGGACTTACCCTCCAGGTGGGACAGGCTGTTCAGGCTGCTACTGCTGTTCAGGCTTCCGTAACCGTTAGCATTGCTGTTGTTGGTTTTAGAATTTCCATTGTTGCTGTTCCCCATTTCGCCGCCAGAGTTGCTGTACAGCTCCTCCTCTGTGTGCGTTTCAACATGCGCGTTGAGCTGCTCAGAACTGGGGAACCCCTTGTCGCAGGGGATGCAGACATACAGGTTGTCTCCGAAGCTCTCTGGCTCGTAGGGCATGTGGAACCTCCCCATGGCCCCGGGGGACGGCCGACCCTCGCTGCTGCCTGTCTCCTCGCTGCCTGAGCCGCTCTTGTCGTCCGCCCCCTCGCTTTCCTCCCCAGCCTTGTGGTTGTGATGCTGGCGGTGGCTCTCCCGCTCTCCGTTTCCGCCCCCATCGTCCTCATCCTCGTCTTCCTCCTCGTCCTCGGCCATGTAGGACGGCGGCTCGTGCTTCACCCAGCGGTAGATGTTGCCCATCTCTCTGCCCGTCTCTCCAGCGTCTGTGGGGGTGTCGGGGCTAGGGGGGCACGGGTAGTGGTCCGGGCCCTGAGAACTGGAGCGGTGCAGGTGGGGGAGATGGGGGCCGAGCGGCTGGTTGAGGTGAGGGAACGGGAGAGGTGTGAGAGAGCCCGCCTGGTCGGATGCCTCCATCTTCTCTGTGGGATAGGCCCTCCCGTTGGCTCCTGCCACGGGGCTGCCACGACCACTCAGAGCCCCACCTCTTTCGTCGTCGTTATGCGGCAGAGCATGTCCTAGGTGTGACTGGGAGGGGGGGCTCTTCTTGGACAAGTCCAGGCCATAGATGGGTGAGCAGTTCCTCTCAGGGTGGGCCGAGCGTGGGCCCATTTGGGCGGCGGACTGTGGAGAAGGGAACACCTGAGAGCCCTGGTTGGACGTGGGAGCGTACAGTTCACCAGCGTGAATGGCCAGGGGGTGGGGCACTAGCTCTTCTAGTGGTGGTGCACGGGGCGTGTGGCTATTCACCATTCCTCCTGGCGGGCAGGACTGAATGACAGGCGTAGAAACCCTATACCTGCCACCACTCCCTAAACCCATGTTATTGGCCGCCATCTTTGCATAGGGCAGAAATGCAGGAGCTGGGCGTGGGGGGTACTTGCCATTTCTCTTAAGCTTCTTCTTGCACAGGGCAACTAAATCAAGCAGCTGCAGGTAGCTGGCAGCAGCCAAGACGGCTCCAAGGTTGGGTTCAGAGGGGGAAGTGGGGTCTCCTTCACTCAGGCGGCCGGTGTAGATATAGTCTAGGATGACCCGGAAAACACCTGGACTCACCATCTCATGGTCAAGGTTGATGAGATTGTCGTGGACCACCAGCGATTTTAGGTAAAGGCTGCTGGCTGCCAGAATGTTCTTGTGAGCTCTGAAGAGGGCATTTTGCACCACAATAATAACATCACACAGGAAGCCCTTGGTGCGTTGGCTGTTGAGCTGCAGGAGGAGATGCCTAGCATGACTTGGAACTTCCATGGCATCCAACATCGTCTTTAGACCGCCACCTGCAACAACAGACATATCTGTAAACATCATGTTTCATCTGCATTTCAAATGGCACGAAATAATGATTTTAACATTCAATAATACTTTATTCAAAAATTGGGAATTCAGATTTCAGCAATTAGTTATTTGCCAAATATTCTAGGGGAAGGTTTGTGTGTGTTTTTTAAGTTCAACACAAAGTGAATAAAAATAACAATTACACTTGCTCTCATGATAGGTGATAGCCCAAAATAGCATAGTGTGTAATAAGCTAAAAAGAAGAAAAAGAAAAAGAAAGAAAAACGTGAAAAACATATTTTACAAAGTATTAAATTCAACTTCTTGTTCTATTTTTCTTTCTTTATTTTGTAATAATCAACAACACAGCTTTTATTTATTTTTAAGTATTTGTAAATGCAATTAAGAAAATAATACGATAATCTTCATTAATTAATTATAGCCAATACATTGCAGAAGCAGGAAAGTGTACAGTGCATAAACTGCACACAAAGACACTCAATATACTGTATGAGAGTTTTTGCTAAGGGTGAGCAGCTGCAATGGTTTTGTCATTATCAGAAACTCAAGTCAACACACTCATTTCCTCTGCAGCAGTTTTCAGAGAGAATTAAGAAGGAGAATAAGAAGAAGAGAAAAAAAAACAGAGAGATGGGTGTTTTTAAGCTGCTGGTGTGCTGATAAAGTATTCCAGAAGTACTATGCAGAGGTTTAAACAAAGTGAATGTTTTGCAAGTGTGATGAACAGCAGGTATAAACCTGTGGGGAAAAGATGTGTCCAAAAAAAGATAGGTCTGGCTGCTCCACTACCCAGTCATATAAGGAACGCTGAGTGCACGGGATGTAAATCATGGCAAAATTGGATGGTTCAATAGTTTAACTCAAGAAGAACAGCAGGATTCCAATGGACACACGGACACACGGACACACACACACACACACACACACACACACACACACACACACACACACACACACACACACACACACACGGACACACGGACACACACACACACACACACACACACACACACACACACACACACACACACACACACACACACACACACACACACACACACACACACACACTGTAAATACTCCAATATCACTCACACACTTGTGTGTATTGTTGTACCACATATAAAGTAAACTATATGAACTGTACAAATTTTTCAGGATACATTGTTCAAACAGCGATGTCTGAAGATGCTTTACTTTAGGAGATAAAAACGTTTGTAACCCTCCCTAAGGGGTTAGTCTCACTGATGGGAAACAAGCAACTAAATAAATATATCCGATCGTGGTCTTCCTGACTGAAGTTCATCCTCTTCTTGTTTATTTCATTGAGTATAACAGTGGTTCTCAAACGTTTTCATGTCAAGGACTCACAAAATAATATGGATTTGGCCGCCCCTAGGGAAAATATTTTGTCCAAGGGACCATCCCCACAAGATATGAGTTGTTAATATATATTCTAAATGTATTTTCAAGTTGTTTTAAAAATAGCAGATGTACAATAGGGTTAGTGGTCAAAATGATTTTGATGCTATTTTAACTATTTTTTTGCAGGGAACCCCTATAGGAACCCCCTCAAAGACCCCTGTGGGTCCCCAGACACCACTTTGAGAACCACAGGCCTATAATGCCCCAAGTAAAATGAACAGAGACAGAGAGCATTTAACTCACTGAGCTCTTTAGCATAGCTGTCCTGATCCATATCAATCCGTAGCAGACGATACCACAGGCTTACACTGCAGCAATTAATGTGGGTCTTGTCTTGTACCAATGTCCAAATTGAATTGCTAAAATTAAACCAAATAAACACATAGATCTGGACGTATAGGCCTGTACTTGGATTGGCTGTATGTTCAATCTCAAGTCCACAAAAAAAAAAAGAAGAAAAGAAAGAAAGAAAGAAGAAGAAGGAAAAAAAGGGAAGAAAGAAAAACAGAAAGCATGAATATTGTTTCCACGTCTGGTCTCTCTTCTGGCATTGATTTCACAGTGGTCTTAAGTTTAGGCCTACTGTAAATGTAATGTATTTAATCTGCAGAATATCCCCCAGTATTGTATCTATAATGTTGAGGTCTGTAAACAGGGCTGGGGGGGGGGGTAGGCGGTTTACAACGCTGTGAACGGTGACACGCTGTGCTCGCGCATATACTGTATAGTGTGTGTGTGTGTGTGTGTGTGTGTGTGTGTGTGTGTGTGTGTGCGTGCGTGCGTGCGTGCGTGCGTGCGTGTGTGCGTGTGTGTGTGTGTGCCGTGCGTCGCCGCGGACGGCACACACATACACGCGCGCGCGCGCACACACACACGCACGCACGCACGCACGCATGCACGCACACACACACACACACACACACACACACACACACACACACACAGAGAGACTCGGAATAAATGCAGTTCCTCTGACCCGTCATTTTTCCATATTCCTCGCGTCTGATGGATATAATGTTACAAGTGACGATGGCACAAACTAATTGCTTTTATAACATTTGTAAAACAATCATTTCACCAGAGAAGCAGAAAGCTGTGCTGCACGCAGTGACGCACCTGTTTAGCCTATAACACCGGAGGAGCCATGCAGGAGAAATGTTTAATTGACTGATTAGAATGCCTAATCCTACACATAGCCAAACTGCCAAAGTAATCCCTTCTATAACTAATTAAGAAGAATAATGTCAACTATCTTTTGGATTCCATTGGTTAATTCAGTGGTTCTCAACCTTTTCAGGCTGTGATCCCTCAAAATAATAATATTTGAACTGGGGACCCCCCCCCCACACACACACACACACACACACACACACACACACACACACACACACACACACACACACACACCCTGATAATAAGCACTTGGAATTGTAGGCAATACGTTTAGTTTGACTCGGTTCCACAGACATATATTGTGAAAATAGCCGAACTACAAGCTCGAGCTTGTAGATCTGCTATTTTCACATTTTTTTATTTTAATACTAATTATTTTTCATTTTTTTTACCTCTTTCTTATATTATTTGACAATTTTGACAATGTTTGACCAGTTTGTATAGTATAGTTTGTTGATTACTTTTACTTTGTTTAGGTATTAAAAAGGTGTTAAAAGTCCTTAAATTGTCACTTTATACTGTCAAAAAAATAATGAGGGGAATGGGATCTTCCTGGGGGTCCCGACCCACAGATTGAGAACCATTGGGTTAATTGACAATGAAAAACAAGTATAACAACCTTTATTTGGACTCTTTGTTAGAAGCTCGGGGCCTCAATAGGTATTTTAAACCCTTAATCTGAAAATCCAACACACTCTCCTGCGCTATAATATACTGTTTGTGTACGCCTGTAGGCTGTTCTTGTAAACACTGTATAATCTGTAGCATGTATCCATGCAGCAAGCAGAATTGTTTTATGCGGAATTGACTAAATAGGCCTACTTTATGTAGGAGGCCTCTAAAGCACTGTTTCTCAAACAGTGGGTCGGGACCCATTTGTGGGTCGAGGACACATTTTTATGGGTCACGAGTAAATATCCCTTTATTTTTTTGTTTCCTACATTTTGATTTAATTGTTATTATTTCAAAAAAAAAATCCCCCAAAAATTCAAAAAATGACATGAATTAAAAACAAATTCAAAGATTCCTGAATATAATAATAAATGTTTAAAAACTAAGAAATCCCATAAAATAGAAAACAAATCATTAAGAAGTAGTGGGAAATATCCGATCTACAAGCTCACAGTGCATCAAATTTCTCTTTTGGGTCTCTCGAGCTAAAAGGTTTGGGAACCAGTGCTCTAAAGAGATGCTCTGGGATTTTCATCCAATAACCTCTTCAAAAGCTAAACACATACTTGGGTGATTGATATACATCAGTGGTTCTCAACCAGTGGTCCGGGGACCACCAGTGGTCCTTGAGGGGTACCAGGGGGTCCCCAGCTAAATTAGTTAACATGGAGTCACAATCATTTTAAACCACTTAGCTTCGGCTATTGAAAAATAGCAGATTTAAAGCTCATAGCGCGGCACCGAGTGCCGCACTATGAGCTTGTATCTGCTATTTTTGAAAAATCATGAAAATGTGTGCATATCTTTGAATATCTAGATTTTTTAAAGCAAACATTTCTAACTCAAATATTTGCTTCTGGGGGTCCCTGGCACAAAACATTTGCATATAGGGGTCCGCAGTGTATAGCAATTTAGGGGTCCTTGGCATGAAAAAGGTTGAAAACCACTGATTATACATGATGCTGTTAAAAGGGTTCACTATGACAATGTTTTGACTGCTGTCACTTGTCTGTTCGGATGAGTTTACTGCGGGCAGACTAGGACTTTCTATCTCTCTAGATGTATTGTCATAAACAATTAGATATCTGCCTGCACAAGCTTTGAATGATGGAAGTTTGTTGTAATGGCATTTTATTTCGTTTTATTTAAATTTCTGATTCTTGCAGAGCCCATCATATCATGTGTGATTATTAAGCCAACGGTGTGGACCTTGACACGTGTAACAAAAGATGTTTATGATGACTATTAAGGACAATTTGCTGGGTCGTTTTAATATTATGTTTCGATGCATGACAGTCTAAAATATTTTAAATAAATTATTGGTCGCAGCCTGACAGAACATCATGCTTAACAAGTCAACATCTAAGGAAATAGCAGGTTCTGTGATTTATTTTTGGAGTGGCAAAAGTGAGCAAAGTGAAACTGCATTGAAGAGCTTTGCATTAATGTTGTTGGTCTCGTCTTGAAAGGAATGGCGCCATGAAACTAAAACTAGAGGCCTGATGAAACTCACACATGCACTTTAAAACTATGAGGAGCGGAAGTACAGAATTAGAAACTCATAGGTGAGAAGCTGCAGAAGGTTTGCATCAGGAGGAGGCAGACATTTCGTTTTCAGAGCCATGGGCCTATCGTTGCTCTCGGGTGGAAACCTTGTATGTCCAAAGTCCAAAGCAATTCCTTTTTTATGTTTTATTTTATTTTTTAAATTAAAATAGTGAAAATAGCCGATCTACAAGCTCACAACATTGTGGCATTGCTATGAGCTTGTAGATAGGCTTTGTTATTTTCACGAATCGTGTTTGACACTCTTGTATGATGATGAAGTAGGGCTTTATTTTAATTAATACGGAAACAAAGTTGAAATATGGAGATGCGAGGTTTCTGCCAGACAGCAACGATTATGCTATAGCCTATATATATATATATATATATATATATATATATATATATATACCGTGATCGACGACGCCTCAAATTTCGTCATGCATGCCTTTATAAAACACCTCGCATGCCTGTTCACTTTACCATGTGAACTATAAACACACACTTGTGGATTTTCATTCACAAATCCTGGACTCAGTTCATCTACCGCATGTCAGCCAGCTATATGACATATAACGTGATAAAATTATGATAGGCCTACAGTTTTAATATGCATTATTTAGTTAACTGTCAAAGCTTTTATATAGCCTATGGGTCAACTTAAAAAGAAAAAGGAAATCATCCAAAGTCAGAATTTTATTCTGGATCAATAACTTTTGTAATATTTTCCCTCAAGTTGAGCTCAATGTCTTTAATACATGTTGCCACTTTTATATTAAACATATAGGCCTAATCGATTCCACATTGGAGATATTCAGATATTATAGTTATTATTGAAACCATTTTTTAAATAGGATTTACAGATTTCTTCTTTTTTTTAATATAAATAATAGATGAATAATGCTTTAAGGCTTTAATCGTGCTCTCTAAGGCTCGAGTCATTGCTTAATTGTATGGATCTGATGTCAGGTTGAAATAACAGCATGAAGTTTGACTGTTGGATCTGCGTTGTGTTAAACAATATCAGCCATCTCTACCTGTCAGTCAACAGAGCTAAAAGCACCTCGTTCCTCTTGGTTGACATGATTGTCAATTAATTAAAAGCAGCAATTAAAAGAAACATGTCATTACTAATACGTTCATAAAACATAAACGTTTCTACAGCTACAACACGAGCTGCGACTTAATCCACAGGTGGTTATTATGGTGCATCACACCCTGCAGTCAAACAACTAGGCTATACTTTATTTTATTAATTCAGAGCCAGAGGACAAATTATTTTTGGCAATTTGTGTTGGTATTTACACTAGTTGGTGGTCACACTTTATATTCTACTGTCTAACAGATCATATCGGGTAATGATGGGTCCCACATTTTTAGAGAAGATCACGCAGACGTGGGCCATTCGGGATAAATTATGGAATGTCAGAATTCACCATGATAGGCTCAACATAAGATCACATCATCTAGAATAATGAGTTGTTTACGTATTAACATGCCATTACATTGATATCAAATAAATTGAATTTCCTATGAAAAAACAAACCAACTGTTGATTATAAAACGGACAAAGTTATTTTCATCATGAAAAGAGAAGAAGGGAAAACAAACAAAGGAAAGTCACTGTAGCATTATGTTCCCTATACCAGTGGTTCTCAAAGTTGACCCTTACAAGTATGTAACTCTGATAGTATACAAATGGAACCAAATGGACATAACGGTCCATTTGGTTCCATTTGTATAGCCTATCAGAGTTATAAGAGGAGACCTTGAAATATAAAAGTTTGAGAACCATTGCCCTATATACACGTTATTGTCCCAAAAAGTAATTATAGGCTATCTAGGCTACATTCCCCCTGTTTCTTTTTGTTTGCTGTTGTAGGCTAAAGCTCGAGTTAAAGAGGGCATATGATCTGAACTCACCTGCATGCCCGATCTCTTCTGCCACCCGATCTAAGTCTCCCTTAATGATAGATCCCTAATCTAGTATAGGCTATGATAGATAGTCCCTAATCTATATGATAGATAATCATCCCTAATCTAGATCCCTAATCTAGCATGATAGATATAGCTGTAAAGCTTGAGCAAAAAGAGGGCATCTTATCTGAACTCACCTGCATGCCCGATCTCTTCTGCCATCCGATCTAAGTCTCCCTTAATGATCATCTCAACAACGGTCTGTTGGAGTCATAATCTGACGCGTCAACTTTCAACTGCCAGCCTCCAAAATCCATGCCAGTTTTCCGAGCACGTCTGCCAACTCTTTTTTTTATTATTAATTGATATGAATTTCTTCTTGTTGCGCTTTACGTCCGTCCTCCCACCCACCTCTCTCTCTCTCCCTCTTTCTCTCTCTCTCTCTCTCTCTCTCTCTCTCTCTCTCTCTCTCTCTGCGCGCCCCTCCTCTCCTCTTTTTCATCCCCTCCTATAAAAAAAATACGTGCCTAGAACAGCATCAGTTTCCTCCTATTTTTTTATTCTAGTAATTTCCTCGGCTATTTTTGAGTCGAGGCAATAACGCTCGCCGAGATGATAATGGAGCCTCTATGCGCCTTAAGTGTTTTAGCGCCCCGTGTGATGTCAGTCTATAATAAAACTAAAAGGTAAAATAGAGGGCAGGAACTTCATGTGACCCCGACTTGAACTGTTCACAACACATCGTCTTAAAGAGACAGGCATGTTACTGTATGTCACACTGTAGCCCCAATGCAACGTTTGGTTTGACACAAGAAACAGATATTAAAGTTAGACCAAAGCCAACTGAGACGAGCTGAGGTAGTCTATAGGCATTTAAGAAAATGATGCTTCACTTCTCTCGTTCTCACCGGTAGCTTAAGCTTTCCTTGCGTGTCCTCCTGCCTTCTAGTTAACTAGGCGTTTAATATCAAGTAAACACCTGATCTATATCAGTAAACGGCCTTTTCTTTTCTCATCACCTCTGGGCGAGATGAAGATCGGGCTGGACTGCAATCACATGTCATTCCCTCAAGATCCCCTTAGAAGATAAAGATATGGCCTCCTTCACACTGATTGGCAGGACTGCCTATGTAGGTAAACGATAAGTAATAACATTTAAAATCTTCCGTGGGCCCAATACTTAAATTATTTCCAGTCCATTTAATTTAATATTGTAGCCTAATGTAACAGGTCCTTCGTCAAAATAAAATACTTCAATGTTGCAAAAAAACTATTTTTTATCTATGCACTCCTTTTTTCTTGTTCTTTTTTTGAACCGAACTTGTGTGATACTACTTTAGTGATCTTGTGTGATCATCACTGTATTTAGAGTCTAAACACAGACATTATAACTGTTCAGATGCGACTACACATGCAACAAGTGATAGCCTATATATGCTACTCGTTGATATGGCAACCACCACAGAGTACAGACACCATATAGCCAAAACCTACCCAATGTTCATTTATCAACTTGTAACCTGTTGTATTGTTTTTTTTATATGAATGAAGTCCTGAGTGAAGTTGCCAGGAGCCCTGGCAAATGAATTTCAATCTTATTTTACTGTAAAGTATTTTAAAGGTGTGACAATAAAGTCATTCTGATTCTGATTCTGAACTTCGATAGTGTACAAGATGTAACCAAAGGATCCTTACGAGTTGCAACTTGCATTGGTTACACTTGTATACATTCTCAGAGGTGAATTAGTTTCGGCGCCAACTCCTAATAATGTCAGCTGAACAAATGACAACAAACAGACTAACAGGACCTCATCTGCACGCCTCCTGCCACACAGACAGACACGGTGTGTTGTGTTGTGTATTCACTACTTCATGCACGGCATCGCGCTCCTCTCTCCCGTCTCAACAACCTACCTCGGACTCATGTCTCTGGTGTCGTGGCCGTTGGTCTGGTCTCTCCTTCTCGGAATGAATTCCTTCACTCTCAGACCCTCCAAATCTCCTCCTAAAAACTCCTCAACAGTTCCGCGTGTGATCGCTATCCTCTTTGACGGTTCTCCTTTCACTGTCTGTCTGCCATTAAAAACCCAAGTTTCTCACGTGAAACAGTTCTATCAAACCCTTCAGATTCTGTCGGGGTCCCGGGTCCGGACCAGACTTCTCTGCGGCGTGGACGTGCGCACAGCGACACTCGATGGCCATAACATGTAGGATAAATACACGCAACAGCCTCCTGGCAGTAGAAGCAACCCATCTAGTACTCTATCGTAGCCTACATAATTATATATAAAAAAATAAAAATAAAACAGTTGTGTTATAATAATGTTATAATAATTGAAAACCTTCACAACATGGACATGAACGGACCCCAATGGAAACAAGCCATAGTGCTTTCTTGGGTTTAAACCTTTTAGCATCCCTTTGTATAGAATGTACTTTCTGTGCTTTTTTTTGCAAACTGCTAAATAAAGTATTCAATCAATCAATCAATCAATCAATCAATTTTGATTTGCTTACACAGGACCACAATGGAAACAAGCCCCCAGGGCTTTTTGTGTTATCCTTTTAACACTCTTTGTAAACCCTACCTCTGTGCAATCTGCAAACTGTTAATAAAGTAGGCATTCAATCAATCTGATGATGAGTTGTATTAGGCTAGCATTTTACAGATGTTTAAGCTTATAGGCTATGATGCCATAATTTCAACTGTGGCATATAAGCCTACAAGAAACAGCCATCGTCCAAATTGTAATATCTCAGTCAACGATTACAAGCAATATAATTATTCAAAAGATAAGATTCAGGGTGAGTGATGGTCTGCTCTTAAATTGTGCAACAATGGAAAGAAAGAAAGAAAGAAGGAAAGAAAGAAAGAAAGAAAGAAAGAAAGAAAGAAAGAAAGAAAGAAAGAAAGAAAGAAAGAAAGAAAAAAAATAATAATAATTCAGCACTTTAGTGTCATAGACTTTCTAGGTTAAAAGAGGTAGGATTAACAACCATTCATAAGATACTGTATATATGCTCCTATGGGAGCACATCAGTAGGCTACTCACTCCAAATCCTCCCATTGTCTGGCCGTCTCAGGGGTGCTAGTGATTGGCCTTTGCCAAAGTGTCTGCCGATTGAAACAGGCCTAAATAATACATTTTCCATTAGTGCTGCTGCTAAAAGACAAAATATCTTGATTTTGTATATTACTTACTAGACTGAGGCCTATTCATTTCAGGTGAAGTATAATAAATATTTTCATCACAACTGACAATCGATTTATGCAGCCTCTACTTTATGCTACAACTTTAATAAAGAAGTTCTAATGATCACCAGACTCACCAGTGGATGGGAGGAGAGTGATGTCTCTCACTTCCAGTTTCCCATGATGATGAATTGTTACTAACTCCCCTGTCAGAGATAGGCAGAAGCAAGAGAATATATTACACTGTAAAATCCAGAGACTCACTCTGAGAGTGCACAAATGGACCAAAATGGTCCTTTATACACTCTCGGATTTAAATTAATACTTAACATTTGACTGTACATAGGGGGTTGTCCAGTGCCAGACCAAAATGTGTTTCAATGAATGAAGGTCCTAATACAATGTGGCCCAAGTGTTAAAGATTATTTTCCAATTTATTTTCAAACTAGCCATAAGCATGAAAAAACAACAAAACAAAATAAAAAGGACACAAAATTCAGATTTTGTTAGTACTGCGCCTCGATCTTTCTCCATTTTTGGGGGCACAGCTGTTGTCTTTCCAGACAGACCTTATCTCACTAATCAATCTCCCTCCAGAGACCTGTACTGGACGTTGAAACTAAACTTGTCAAAACACAATTTAACGTAATCTGGAGTGCAACAAACCTGAAACACTGAACTTTTAATGAACTGAAAAATCTTCCAAAGGGTTGGTGTAAGCAATGATTCAATTAAAGCTGCAAGAGCCGGACTGGAGCCCAACCCACGGAGCACAAGCGCAGTGTTGAGCATGGCTACTTCCTCCAGGACCAATGCACAGAGGAACCAGAGCTGGAGATAAGGCAGGCTTGGTGCAGCTGAACAACTAAATCACTTAACAGTCTAGTGTCACCCTCTAAATCACACACCTTCTCCACTATTCCTCCAAGTGTTAGTAATGCTAAGTTTATGTGTGGTACACGTACAGCACAGAGGACGTGGGTCCATATATAGTGGTGAACACATGACTGACTGCAGCTCATTCTTCTTATTTCGAGACACTTGTGAGCAGATACACTGTAGACTTGCCAGCTCTCCAAGGCTCAAAGCACCTCGTTTCAATTTGCACTCTGAATGACTAGCATTCCAATCAACTTATTATTGCTCCATTACTGTCTGGCAGGTGGCCTGCAGCAGTCAAGACAACGCAGAGCAGCACAAGAGAGTTGAGAGCAAAGTCAAAAAAAGTAATCTTAACACCTTGAACCAGACACCACAACCATCTGAGCCCAATGTCGCACACTTCTATAACTCCCTTTATATAAAGTCTCTCTCTCTCTCTCTCTCTCTCTCTCTCTCTCTCTCTCTCTCTCTCTCTCTCTCTCTCTCTCTCACCCTCCCTTCTAATCCACTTATTTTTCCATTCTTTTCGTTTCCATTTCAGTGGACATGCCATGGACATCACCAGATGCTTACATGTGCCGCCCCACAATTGCTTAATTTCCTACTCCATCGTACGACGAAGTATAAGCTAAAGCGGGCTTATCCCAGACACCCACCATTCAGAGGCAACCGTCCACCACCATAAATTGAGTGGTAGGCTCAACATTTACACACAAGGCCTCTCCTAATTCATTGTAATGAGCAGTTTTGCGACAGCTTTAGGGGATAGGCGTGCAAGGCATGTCATTTGAATGAGCCGAGCTGTTGTGAGCGTTTGGTCGCTATTCTAGTTCATCCTCTGTTGGCAATGGGCAATTATCTTGTCATGATGACAGCCAGATCTGAAATATTTTGGGTTACAATTTGATAGCAGAGGGTAATGGGTATGAATGCAATATGAGATCATAATTTGTGCTACAAGAAAAAAGGTTTGTTCAGCAGGCCTGGACCACTTATGTTTCTAATTTAGGTTTGTGATAATTAGCTGCATTATTGTGAAATTAAAACTATAAAGTCACAAACTTGTTTGATAACAAACAGCAGAAGTGCAAGCTAATCTCTTACCCATACATGGCAATCAAATAAATTGTACAAACATTGACCTCTCCCCTTTGACCTTTGGGTCAGTGGTTTTCCAGCAATGTTGCTTTCTGTCTGCCTTCTTCTAGTCAGTGTGGGTACTGATCACTGTGCGTGCGTGCGTGCGTGCGTGCGTACGTGCGTGTGTTTGTGTGTGTGTAGGCCAGCCTGTCAGGAGTCTGTGGTGCACATGGCTGTCCGCTGCCTGGGTTTTGCTCCCTGGTCTCTCCTCATTAGCCTCACACAGTACAGCCCTCCTCCTCCCCTCCTCCCCTCCTCTCCCCCTCTACCTTCCATTCACAGTACGAATGGGGGAAGAGCAACCTTTTGTTTTCTGTGTCCGACATGTACCCTGTTTCTAGCCCTCCCTCTTTTCTCTCCTCTCCTCTCTACTGACTAAATCTCTTTTCCGGCTTGATATTGCTGAAAACCATATGCTGCGTGACATCATGAGGGCAGGAAGCAGGGAGAGGGGAAGGGGAGAATAGGGGAAAGATTGGCTTGCCAGGACTCTGTGCGGTGATGTTAGCAGAGAGGCATTCTGGGAGGCCCTTGGGGGGTGGAGGGAGTTGGGAGGAGGGAGGGCAGTTGCAGGTTGGAAAAGATTTTCCCTTTTTTTTTTCACAATTTCACTCCCACCTGGATAATCAGGGGACGCGGCTGGATGGGAGGGATGGGATAGCACTGCGGTCTGAAGGGGGAGTCTTATGGACTTTGTATAACCTGCCCTTCTTCGGTTAACTGTCCCTTTAAAACGATGTTCTTACCTTCATACAGTAGCAGTCACACAGTGACACACTCAGTCACGTGGGCATCTTTGCATGTGATTTACATTCATGCACATGAATATGGAAAAGCTAGGCTTATACTGTAGTTTGGGAAACTTTATATAAACACTTTATGATAAGGTAGCTCTACTCTGTCACTCCATCAGAGAAAGCCACTTGAATTAACCACATACTAGTTTATAACTTTGTTGTTCGATGTGTCGTGTGAAAATAGCTGATCTATAAGCTCACAACGCATTGCGATGCAACACATTGCGAGCTTGCAGTTGCAGATCTACTATTTTCGTAATTTTTTTTTTCTTTGAATCACCTATAATGACATGTCCAAAATAGGGACGCCAGGTTGCAAGTGTTAACCAAGACAGGGTCTGGATAGTTTTTAACATTGTCTCTTTCTGTGATACTAAAAACTTCTGCAGATCATCTAGCTATCTCATCCTTTTAGTCCCTCTCACTGGCAGTCACAATCTGCGCACCAGGCTTTTTGTCTGTCAACCTCGCTCCCTCCTCCTTGCGCTCGCTGGGTGAACTCCTCAGCTTTGTTGTGAGGTCCTGGTCTCCATACCATCAACCCCCCCATTCCATCCAGCTCTCTATCGGCACACACAAAGATACACATAAACACTCACTCAAACACACGCACACAAACGCACACGCACGCGCACGCACACACACACACACACACACACACACACACACACACACACACACACACACACACACACACACACACACACACACACACACACACACACACACACACACACACTCTAAAATACCCTTCTCTCTGATTAATGGCAGGGCTGGGGAGTGTGCCAGGCCAGTTCCTTACAGAGTGAAGGCAAAGGAGGGGAGAGGAGAGGAGAGGAGAGGAGAGGAGAGGAGAGGAGAGGAGAGGAGAGGAGAGAAGAGAAGAGAAGAGAAGAGAAGAGAAGAGAAGAGAAGAGAAGAGAAGAGAAGAGAAGAGAAGAGAAGAGAAGAGAAGAGAAGAGAAGAGAAGAGAAGAGAAGAGAAGAGAAGAGAAGAGAAGAGAAGAGAAGAGAAGAGGAGAGGAGAGGAGAGGAGAGGAGAGGCTGCTGCAGCTGTGGTTTTGGAGTCTGTCTTTGCACCCCCTCACTGCCCCCTCTCTCCATCTCCTCTCTGGCTCCTCATGGGACACACGCCTTGGCCAGGCCCCAGGAACCAGGGAGTCAGGACCAGGCTAAGGGGGGAAAAAAGGGGGAACAAGAAAGGGAAGGAAGGATATCACAAAAGAAAAAATAAAGCTGACCCAATAGCAGAAGTATTGTCAAGCAGCAGCACCTATTTGAAAAGAGGGAGTGTGAGATGTACATAAAATGAAGTTCATCATAGGTTTTTATAGTTGAACAGAGCTTTAAAAGGCAAAACATCATCATCCGAAAAACAAAACAAAAATGTTTCTCAGTGTTGTTTGGAAAACGGTCAGTGTGTCAATAAAGCACATGATGGTTCCATCAAACCCGTGGTTTAACAAAAGGCTCTTAATGGTATTGTACTGTCAATATTGAACCACTTATATTTCTTTCAGTTCAGTGGTTCTTGAAATACCCTTTAGATACAATATATGCTTTGGACACCAAGTTGAACAATTATGACCTGGTTTAATTTTGGATGATTTCGTTTTTTATAAACGTACAAAACCATTGTAAACAATGTTATGTTGCCATATGATTAAATATTGTACGGAAAGAGCTTGTTGTGGCAAAGAACCATTACTGTTCATGCTAATTGGTTTAATTCTTTGAGCGTACATGAATGAAGGTTCTTACAAGTCAGTGCATTATATAGTGTAGAAAAGAGTCACCTAGTCAGTAACAGCAACCCTCCCCCTGGCCTATTCCCATGGCTTGGCTCCACCCCTCTCACCTGCTCTCACTCACTCTCAATCCCTAATCACACCTGTCCCTCACTCACTCCTAATTAGAGGCCTGCTATATATACTGCTTGAGTGCCTGTCCCCCTAGTCATTGTTTGTCAGCAGCAACAACTCCTCTGTCGTGGAGTCAGCAGTCAGCAGGCCTCGGTTATGCGTCAATGAAGTGAGTTCTGTAGACAACCTTTGAATCTTATGTTGCATTATATTACTTTGTGATAAATGTAATTAATGTTAGTTCACCTGCTTGCCTTGAAAACTTAAAGGGATTGTGTGTAATGTGCAGTGGACATAATGTACTTTGCAGTAGTCAAGGAAATGCAATAAATTAACTTAGAGAATATGTGTTTGGGGTTTAGTGCTAGAGCTGGTGTATTAGTGCTACTCATTGTTGCCCTAATTGTTGTTTGTTGTTGAGTTGTATAATAATTATGTCTTTCTTTCTTCATAGTAAAAAACCATAACCATGAAGCCGCAGCACCTCCTTGCTCAATAACTCATGTGTGTGCAACGGAAATAAATGGCTTAAATGGAAATAAGTTGTCGAACATTCTTGCCGATGTGCCGTGGCGATGTTAAATGACCTTTGAACCAGAACTCTACCTTACATATAGTGTCTGTGTTCATTGGAATGGGGTCGCATATGAAATGGGATAGCTTGCAATTCAGTTTACTGAGAAAATAGTAAAAGCTCATTAACCACGTAAACCCTATACTTCAGTTGACCGGGGTCCACCAGGGGTATATACTTGGTCCCCTCCTGTTTTCCTTCTACACCAAATCTCTTTGCTGAAATATATGTTGTGATGTGTTATCATCTTGTAGATCAGCTGTTTACGCCAAATGTTCACCTATCATGACATGCCCAGAACAGGGACGCTACGGTTCATGCGGTTAAATTGAGTTAAACAGATCTCATTGAATCATCAAATAAAATCAAATGGAATAATCACACATTCTCCTCTAGTTTAGGTCATGGGTCATTCTTTTGAAAGTCCTTACAAGTGCAACAAGTTGGCAACATGCTTGGATTCAAGCATCCTAACCAGCTGTAAAAGTCTGAGGATGTTGTGCTGTGAATGAGCATTCCCTCTATATTCTTATGTCAAGGGCCCCCGAATTGATTTATATTTGGCCGTGGAGCCCCATCTGAACAGGTTTTGTGCCAAGGACCCCCAGAAGAGAAGATTTATTTGAGACATTTTCCAAACATTTTCGGTATTTTTCAATTTCTTTCAAAAATAGCAGATGTACAAGCTTGTACATCTGCTATCTGTAGATCTGCTATTTTTGAACAGCCAACATATAAATTGATAAAGAACATTATTGTGATGCTATATTAACTTTAGCTGGGGACCCCCTGGAAACCCCCCAAGGACCCCACTTTGAGAAGCACTACTCTATGCCTTTCCAAAGCAACAAGTAAATACCCGAGTTTGTTTTTGATTGTGAAAGCAGGTTATCCAGTGGTTATTTCTAGGCTTGACTGACTCAGATTCTGTGTGAAATCTGGTACAGTACATGTCATGATACCCAACCCGGCTTTCAATTAAGAAACGTGTTTGTGATTATCAGAGGTGTATTGCATAATATGCTTACTACTAAGGCAAGCTAGTGGTAACAATGGTAAACAAGCGGTTGATTCAAGCTGTGAGTTTACCGGTTGAAACAATGGAAAGACCTTGTCAGATGCTGTCTATCCAAGAGGCGTGTTCATTGTTGCATTCTGCAAAGATGCAGAGCAACCCTTCTCAGATTGAAACATTTCACTCCACACTGTGTGTAGTGAAAATAGCAGATCTTCTAGCTCATGTCTCATCCCGAGGCATTGTGAGCTTGTAGATCTGCTATTTTCTATTTTTGCACACCATTGTGCAGTGCAGTATAAAATAACAATTAAGTGGTTCGTTGATATATTATAAACCATTTTTAATATATTTTAAAAACGGTTATTATTTGATGTATTGAAAAAGTAATCTACAGAATAATCGCTAAGGAAATAATCAATTCTAAGAGCCCAAGACAGATCCAATGCTGGTATGTTCACAGACTCTTGAGTTGTGTAACTCCCCAGTATGTGATGTGTGTGGAACTTTATAAATGGGTTGTCGCAATAGCGGCAATCTGGGAACCCATTCGGTTAGATTACAATAGCGGTGATAGGGAGAAGGCCTGTGGAGTGGAATAAATAAGGACTGAAAAAGAGTGGGGGTGAAGAGAAACAGGTTAAGATTCTTCATTCTCAGAATGGTACTGTAAGTTGGCCAAGACCAGTTATATCCACTCATTATTCTATCCACTCATTTCCTGAGAACAAAAATGTTCATGGGATTGATATGGAATGATGAGGATGGAAAGAGCAAGGACAGAATAGATAGAATGGTGGGTGGATGACTTTGGTAAGAAAATGAACGTCCTCAAACCACATGTGGCTGGCTCGCTATACTCCTTTGTAAACTTGTGATATTTTGTAATAAATACAGCATAGCTACGAGATGGATGGAAAATGTCCATTTTAAAAGACATTTTGCCCATGAGAGGATCTGAGTGAGTTTGTTGATACATTTGACATAATACTAAGCTTAAAACAACAGTTTTTTCATACCAACTTCTGTTAAATGCAATTCTACAGTATCTTAGATATGCAGAGCATCTGTGTGTGTGTGTGTGTGTGTGTGTGTGTGTGTGTGTGCGTGCGTGCGTGCATGCATGAACCTTACCTCAGAGTGTGATTTGCTTACCCCACACTGCCCTGTAGTCCCAGGGTAGTGTGTGTGTGTGTGTGTGTGTGTGTGCATGCATGAACCTTACCTCAGAGTGTGATTTGCTCACCCTCACTGCCCTGTAGTCCGGGTCCCAGGGTAGAGTGTGTGTGTGTGTGTGTGTGTGTGTGTGTGTGTGTGCATGCATGAACCTTACCTCAGAGTGTGATTTGCTCACCCTCACTGCCCTGTAGTCCAAGGCTAGTGTGTTTGTGTGCTTGCGTGCATGTGTGCGTGCGTGTGTTTGAGGCCTCGCTCGCTCCTTCCTCTCCCCAACTCTCAGTGTTTTATGGGCTGTGTGCTGCGGTGCAGTGACCTCCCTCTCACCCCGGTGCCACCCAGCCGGTGCAGCATTCAGGCACACACATGGCCCCTGCCAAAACCCCACAGCGCCACATCTGCAATCCATAAACGCCAGCCACTCTCTCCCTCTCCTCCCTCGCCCACACCACCTCAGACTCTCTCTCACACTCCTCCATTTCACCCGCACTCACCCCCACCCCCAGATCTTACTTTAATTGCTGAATTCTATGCATCTCCTTTTTATCCCCATAGTTGTATATTTGTTATGCTTACATCGAAAATAGCCGGTCTTGTAGATCTGCTGTTTTCGGTGAGCAACACCGTCATAGGGCCGAGGTACAGTATATCAGACGGCCTTTAACATCAACTGGCTCGTCCCCTATCTCTCCTCCTTCCCTTTCTTCATCCTCATCCAACGGAAAAACCTCTCACCCATTATATCTTCAGTGGGAGCCAGCAGAAGTGTGGTGGCAGCGAGTTGGGGAACCGCAAAGACATTCCTGATCCAAACAGCGCTAAGCCACCAGCGTTCACTCCTTATTCTGACGACGGGCCCGTGCCAAACACACACTTCACTTATGGTTCTGGATTCTGCCTCACCACGTCGCAGTTGGTCCCCAAAACAACTAAAATGTTTATCTGTGTCAAATTGATAGTGTCGGTGGAAAAAAAAAGAGTTGTGCATGTATCTAAATTCGGTCCCATTCTTCTTCTACATGTGTGCCTTTAAGGACAGTCTCTCCATGGCGGGGGTATTGAATTCCCCCCTCTCCATGTGAACTGCGGGCCAGAAATGCACACCAACCACACCCCTCCCTTCAGCTTTAACAAGATGTGTTCAACACATCACTGTTACAGTGCCCTTGCCTTAATTCATGTTAAGACAAAAAAAAGAGAAAATGGAGTGGATAAATGGAGTGTTACAGCAAAACTGTCCAGGGCTGCTTGCTTGCCCCCCAAGGCAATAAAGAGACATTACTCTTTCCCGATTGTATTATCTTTATTTTTCAACTTTTTCCGTCATAATCAAATTCAGTGTATGAAGAAAAAATGTACAGAGTGAACTTTTGCTCCCCTTGGTTTCTTGGATCATGTTCTCCTCCCCATCCCCAAGTCTTCACCTTCTGCTTTCCCAGACATATTGGCATGCCTCTGTGGTGCAGTCCCAGCAGAGCCCGCGGATGAATCATGTTGCTGTGAGCATGCAAGAGCACAGTTTTATGATAAATATTACAATTCATAAATCACTGTTTCTCTGAGTGAAAAAAAAAAGAAAAGAAAAAAAGTATGGAACCAGGAGGGACGTAAAACTGTTGAGCATTTCGGATCCAGAGAGAAAACAAGAGCAGGGTCATGATCTCTCTCTCGTGTGTGTGTGTGTGTGTGTGGTGAAAAGGGGGCTTCAGGTCAGGGAGAGACCACCAGAGAGAGAGGGCGCAGTAGGGGAAAATATGCACCAAGCAGTGGTCAAGATCAGCAACTACAGTATTTACATTATTGGTGATTATAACTACAGTATTATCACTTTTTGTCATGTCGCACATTGAAACACAACCTGAATAGAGATAGATGGCAATTAAAGTGTTCAAATCATAACTCCAAAGAAAGTTGCTGCTCACAAGTCACAACCTTTAATGCCATAATACAGCTAGAGATTCTCCAGTGGTGTTGTTGGAGATGGCTGTAACCAGCCTTGAACACAAGACAATAACTCAAGTGGAACCCCCACGGGAAAAGATTGTGCGGTCACGAAACACCTGGAGCAGAGACTTGGAGGCAGATGCCATGAGGCTGCACCACACCAGGGAACTGAGGTTGGCTCAGGACCTGAATGTTTAGAGAACCCTTGTTGATGGTCTAGGTTTAAGTAAGTTGAGTTCAAACAACATTCAACAACAAACAAGAAATAAATTGGGCTATTTGGCACTTCAGTGCTAAAAGCATAATTCCAAAGTTGCTGCCCACAACCTTTAAGGCCATAATACAGACAATTATGGAGATTTCAGGTATCATTGTCACTCTAATTATCAACATTGGCTTGATAGTAATAGTAAGATGTGAGTTAACAGGCCCAATTACGACTGATGTTGTAGTTTATATTAATTGCCTTGTATGTATCTTGGGTGTTTGTGTTGTTTGTTTGATCATTGTTTGTGATGAATTATCTGTTAATTGTTTATGTTAAATGAACAGAAAAAGTGTCCCGATATATAAAGGCCTAAAAAGAAAAATCACATCCCTAGCATTACACTTCCATATTCTATTAATTATACAGCCTTGCAAAAAAAATGTGCACTTCAACATTAGATCATAAAGTTCCCCTCCGCACCACTTACGCCTTTGATCGTGAGCATTCATACAAAAAAGAATCTAGACCCAGATAGTTCAACCAAAAGTCATGCAGTTATTCAACACAATCATTTCAGATACGTTTCATCTACCAATTCTTAATCATGACTGCCATCTAGTGGGTATAAATGGATCTAAGAACATGAAAACAAAAGTGAAGGAATATCTCACACTGGCTTGCAAACAACTTCAAAATAAGGCAATTTAGATTCAAACAGGTTTATTTAATGGATATGACTGTCATGGCAATTCAATATAATGTACTAGTTCCATGTGTGTTGCGTCTCTCCTACTCCATGTCACCGTCATCCATCTCTTCGGTGTTCTCTCTCTTGATCCAAGGTAAGGACAGTGGAACATATGGGTCATACGTCCAGTGAGGATACACTCTCTTGTACAAATGCATCATGATAGTATCTTGAGAGCGCAGCTGGCTATCAAATACACACTTCATGTGACCGTGAGTTCCTGAAAAACACAAGATCCAGAATTTACGATTGTCAACTATATTCCAGGTGAAACATTCCAAGAGCCAATGATATGAATTTCCTAAATTCTCCCACCTAAAGCCACCTTGATGTGACCTCTCCGACCCCATTTGGTTCGTAACTCCACTGGCTTGAACCACATGATGTCATCTGTTGTGGAGAGAGGAAAACAATAAAACGTTGTACACACTTTAGAGTTAAATTAACACTGGGGCATTGTCAGACCAAGTTTAGTGTCATGAAATATAAAGTACACAAATGCAGTACAGTACTTGACAGCAGTGCTCACCCCTGTTGAAGAACATGTAGCGGACGACAGCGGAGCGCTTGTTAATCTTCAGTGGGTGTCCGCTTATCACAATTCTCTTAAGCACAACACGCTGCGGGTCACAACTCA
This sequence comes from Gymnoscopelus microlampas, assembly GCF_963454915.1. Taxonomy (NCBI): domain Eukaryota; kingdom Metazoa; phylum Chordata; class Actinopteri; order Myctophiformes; family Myctophidae; genus Gymnoscopelus; species Gymnoscopelus microlampas. The sequence goes on along the minus strand of NC_139945.1, from coordinate 42,129,740 downwards.
AGAGGCTGCCTGTGGCCACCAGGTCCTGTATGCCTGGATGACAAAAAGAAACACACTCAAATACAGGTACTGAATACTGAACTGATTACATAACTTGGAGAACAGAAAGAAATGGTCGCAGTACCAAAAAGCAACTATAACATAAGATCACTTATTCAAGAACCATGCCGGTGGTCTGGCATTTTTAGTATGACTATGACTCACTCTATACTTCGCATTACTGCCAACCATTTTCCAGAGCATGCTGTGGTTTGTTTGATTTTAGCGGAAGCCATTCATCTGTTCATTTCAGTGCTGTATGAAAACTTGAGACTCGAAACTCGCTTGAGACAGAAAATGTCGTTGCCTGGCTGTTTTTGTCAACATTACGTTACCGTTTTCTTTTTTTAATGCTTTTAAAAAAATGCATTTTAAAGCACATATTGATTTGATTCAATTTATCCCCTGAGCAAGCGGGCTGGATATATTAGCTCAATGGTAAAAATGTCAGCACTTGAGCAGGAAACCGGTTCAAATCCGGGGTAGAAGAGGAAAGTTATACATAGTGCTCTTTAAGTAATTACATACACCACTCAGGTTGAAAGTGGTTAACTCTATGGCATACCATCACTCCTTTGTTTGAAGAGCAGTGCCCCTGCAGTAGGGAAGGTGATGGGAGCATACACAGACACCACAATGGGGGAATCTGGCTGAAGGAAACGCTCCAACTTGTGCTTGTCACCTGATGAAAAGCAAATCAGATTTTAACACCAAACTGCAGCTTAGTTCCAGCTGCTAAATATGATTTAAGTGAACTGATGCGGTAATACACAAAACCAACATCTCATGCTATATGCCAGTGGTTCCCAAACAGTATGCACAGACAATTCCAGTTGTGCCTTGAGATTGTATGAAAACGCCACACTAATTATTGCAAAAAAATTGGAAAAACTATACAAAGTTAATTATATTTAGTTTAATTTACTATATCAGTACTTTGTGTGCACTCATTTCCAAAATTCAAAGGCAAATCATATACGCTACAAAATATATTTAAAACTTTTTATTTGGCATGAATAAATAAAAAGTAAATATTTAAAGAGTTATTCATCCTGTTATAGAGGCTTTTTGCATGGATATGAATACAGGTGCTGACTGAGATTTTGACTTGCCCTTTGGTGTGCCTTGGGTACAAAAGGTTTGAACACCACTGCTGTGCTGCATTATAGAATAAAATGTACAACAGGCATGTAGTCTCTATGAACTTGTACATGTACTATTGGACCTACTTGAGGTGTGTTGAGAGAAGATAGGAGAGGCTCTGAACCTCCTAAACCCACAGTGGAAGACCAACTCCTCTTTGGACTTGATGGGTTCTGTGTTGCTGGGGTGCCTCCGTACCAACATGTGCATCACTGACATCTATGCATGGAAGGAAATTATAGCAGAACCATCAATATGTGCGTTATTCCACTTCAGAAAGGACTCAAATGAACAATCAAATGGCCATTATATACGGTACAACATATCTTTGCTGTCAGGCAGAAACCTTGTATAAACCTTGTATCTCCATATTTCAACTTTTATTTTTTCCTAAGTGACTGAATGCCCCATTTCAAATCAACAAGTTCAGACCTGCTATTTTTGGAAACATTTTAAGGAGTAAAAGTGTTCATGTCTGTCAATGGATTTCATAAACACTTGAAAACGTGTGCTTGTGACTAATAATTACATTGGATAACATCCTGAAAAGTAACGGTTTTGGACATACAAAATTTCTGCCTGACAGTGACGATAACATTCATTTTCATGGGCCATACCTTCTGCTCATGAGGCAAGAGGGACACCAGCACCAAAGGTTTGCCAGACTGGACACTCTCCATCACAGAGACGGGAACATCGATAATGTGCAAAGTCACATACCAGCCCACCTACAACAGTAGCGTGAACAGAGGTTAGTGAATCCACAAATACAGTACACAGGGTATAGCAAACATCTTAACTCATGCACATGCTTATACCATGGCTCCCTCTTCCTCCTGCGCAGCCTCGGCTAGTATGCGGCGACGGGTGCGTTCAAAACTTTGGAACTGGAAGATGCGGGAGTAGTTGACGGGCAGGTTCTCCATGGGGTCCCAGGGAGAGGAGCGAAAACTCTTCAGACCCCTGTAGCGCTGGAACCTGAGACCAAAGGATAGCAATGTCAAAAGTATGGCAAGGCATGACTGATGGATCAGGGTGACTGCTTCAGAGGTACGTCTTTTAATTTAAAGGAGAAAACTTGCATGAAATCTTACTAGCGTCTTTAAATTGATGTCGTCTCTCACAGTATTACTTGAAAGGCTCTGAATAATGTAAAGCAAATTGTTCATACAGTGCTAATGCAATAGAAGGACCCTACCTGGTTTTAGCTGGCACATCAAGGGGTGTGTCCACCTCATCTGGGAACATCTCATTAGCCCGAGCTTCGCGATAGCGCTTCAGGCCTTCTCCCTCCTCAGCCTCATCCATGTGCTGATCATAACGTTGATCTGCTCCTGATCGCTCTGTGGAGCACAGTTCTTCCTGTTCTTCCTCCTCTTCCTCCTCTTCTCCGGAGTCGCAGGCTGAACCAGGATGCTGTCACAGAACACAGTGCCATTATCAATATAAAACATGACCACTCTAACTGGGTCATCAGTGCAATTAGTATCTGGAAACTGCTGATACATGTGACAAGTCTATTACTACAGAGTTAATATTAATCTCACTGTATTGTAAAGCAAAAAAACAGAAAATGATTACACTAGTCTTGTGTAGGGAGACGATCAGAGATCTCAGTAGAGATATCCCTGGGGAAATCTAAATTCATTGAAACAAGTTTCAAACCTACGCCCACTGCTTTGAAAACTGTTCCTGATACATTCCATATGAAGGGCCGCCCCTAAAGTCTTTATTTATTATTTCTTAAATTTCTGAATTGTTTACACACAGTTTTAGCCCATTTGCTGAATTTAGATGTCACCAGACGTATCAATAGGCGGAGATCTCTGATTGTCTGGCTACGCGAGACTAGTATTATACAGGTCCAATTGCTTGACTGGCAATGGGCCAGCAAAAAGCTGGTCACTTGGACATTGCCCAATTTAGTCAGTATGCCAATTACCCCCATGTGTACAGTCCCCGTCACTCCTATAACCCTACTGTCTTGGGGAGGGTCTAGACAATCACGTCTCCTCCGATAAACATGAAGTCATCAGCCGTTTCTTTTCAGCTGACTTTGAGGAGATTCACCGGGAGGATGTTGTTTCGTTTGTTTTGTTATTTTGGGGTATTTGTCACTATACATACAAAGTTTGGGAAATACTGCGTTAAGAGCACCTGGCCAAGCCGGATACACAATGAAGGATTTTAACCTTCCAGGCCAGTTCCAGTTTCCACGTGGTGGGAAGGAACTTTAGCCCTGCACCACCTGGAAACCCTGACTGCCATCTCTGAACATGAGTTGTTCATTAATACCAAGTTATGAGAGGCCAAAATCATAATGTGGTACTTATTCCCTAGTATGAACAGACAGTATGTACAGTGACACACTCTTGCTAGTTGCTACAGTATATGAGGGAATCCACTCAGCATGTGGTTGACCCACAAGCCGTAGAACAATCCTAGCCGCAAACATAATAATAATAATAATAATAATAATCATAACCCTCTGAAGCACCACTTTTCCCATTGTTAACATCACCCAAATATTCCAGTGTGCTAATCCTGACATCAAACACGTTAATAACAACCAGAGATCGAAAATGAATCCTTTGCACATCCAAGAATTTCCCCCTTCTTTTAAGCAAAGCTGGAAATAAATAAATGGTCGTCCCCTCCCCATGTCCAGACAGGAAGTTCTGTTCACAGAACGGGAAGTCGGGAGGCTCCTCTCGGGACCCTTGTTCCAAACACTATTGTTTGGGTGAGTAGCCTGGCACTACAGGCCAGAGACAGACACTGAGAAAACAAACAATGCCTCCCAATAGAGAGGTGCACTAACCATGGGTCACGTATGCACTGTTCCACCCCCGGAACCAGCAGCACTCAGAACGCACACCTTCTCCATCAATTACTGCTCTGTTCGACACCCACACACTTCCTCCTTAAGGTCACATACCTAAAAAGGCGGTCAGTTTCCATGACAGCAACCAGAACCTATGCTATTCATGTTGCCATGACTACAAGCCACAGACAATCAAATAGACTAACATTACAGCAAAGCAGATGTTTGACAGAACAGCCATATAGAATCAAAAGAACCCGGCTTCCTGTGTTAGATGTGTACCTGTGAATCATTCTCTTCATCTTCTCCAGCCATGGGCTCATCCATCATTTCATCATCATCGTCATCATCAGAGCTGTCTTCCTCCTCCTCGCCATCCTCATCACAGTCATCCACAATCCATGTGGCTTGGTAGTCTGACATTCCCTTTGGAACTTTCATCACACGCCTATTCTTTCTGGCCTCTGTCCAGCAATAGAAAAAACATGAATAGATAGTTAAAGGATTGTAGCTTTTCATTTCCCATTGCTAATACAATCACAACAAACCATACCTAATCAGAGAGCCATGGCATTTTTAGTATGTATCTACACAAACTCTCAGAGTGTACAAATGGAACCAAATGAACCCGTAAGGCTCATTTGGTTCCATGTGTACACTCTCAGAGTTACAGTCCTGTAACTCCTCAAGGACCCCTGGGGGTCCCTGGAACCCAGCTTGGTCTATATCAAACACTGACCGTATTCACACGGTGGTCATTTTGCTCTAACTTTATTCTTCAGGGTTCAAATGTAATTTAACAACTCCCATTCCCACCTTCTGCCTCCATAAGCTCTGTGTCGGTGGGCCAGGTCTGCTCTCCATCCATGGGGTCCACCTCGGCCTCTGCCAGCAGGCTCTCCCTGCGAGATGGATCGGCCTTCATTAGCACCCGAACTGGAGGTTCCTTCTCAGTGCCATCCTGTGGAACATATGGAAAAACTCAGTGATGACGATATCCAGTGGTCAGGGGACTTACTAGTGGATCCTTTGCACTATACAATATAATTATTTTCAGTGTCTATTCAAAATCGATATACAATTGTGTTTTAATTTTAGATTTTTAGATCGAACATTCCTTATGACAGAAGTCCTGTTACAACCATTCATATTAGCAGAACATTTTGCTGGCAATTGCTGTACTGGATTTAATGACCATGTATACACCCTCCATCAAGAACATAAAACTAAACTTAAAATAATAATAATAAGACTGAACTAAATTTATTTTGATTCCCAAGAAATCCACCTGCATGTATACCCTCGTATCACATCACTGACATGTATCACTGACTTAACTCAATATGGCGTTTTTGGACCGTGGACTGTTTTGTAAATGAATTTAATTGGAGATTTTACGTTGTGTATTTGTTTTTTGTTGTCTTTGTGTGTGTTGTTTGTTTTTGCTGTTGTTTATACCTTATTCAATGTATCTTTTTTCTTACCATTAATATTTGTTTATCCTGTTACCCACTCACTTTTGATATCTTGTTTTGTTTGTCTGCTTCAGTACATGCCTATATGACCTGTGAGTATGTAAAAAAAACTAAATTCAATAAACAGAACGTTTAAAAAATAAAATAAAAAAGAAATCCACCTGCATGTCTATGTTTCCTCCTTTCCCAGGCTTTTCTGGTCTGGGTGTTGTTGTACTGAGCGGTAGGGGGTCTGAAGGAGCGTCAATCTGACTGAGCTGAAAGTCTCCATGTCCAGTGATGTGTACCAGTCTGTCAACCTGCAAAGGGTGGCCACGGACATACCCAGACACACAGAGGGTCCCTAAGCTTGTGGGTGCACCGCCTGTGACCTCAGAGCTATTGGGAATATAGGCTATGTGCTGAGCCAAGAGGTGGGAGCGTTTGGAGCGGAAGCCCAACTTCCTCTGTCTCTGAGAGCCCAGGTGTCTCAGAAGCAGCATGGCGTCCTGTTCCGTGTCCAACGGAAAGAGGCGAGCATCTGGGAATCGGACCTCTGTGATCTTTGCCAGAGCACGTCTGCAGTCTACTCTCTTCTTCACGGCAAGATCACCAACACCCTGGCACACAAGCGCTATAGGAGACAGTAGAAAAGGAAAGCACCAGCATTGAAACACACAGAGAAACAAACAAAGATCAATAAAACTGAGGAACTACAGTAACTTGTTCTCCACGGTAGTGATTTCAATGCAAGCTGTGCTATCAAAGACGAAGTGATAAGTACGCCCTCAACCATGAATAACAACAAAGTTCAATACATTTAACCACAAGAACACTAACGTTCCTATTCTGGGGCTAACATTTGGCAAAAATAGATAATAGAACATTCTACATACTGAGCTTGTAATATTGGCTATCTAAGAGATTTGGTATAGAGGGGGAAAAAGGAGGTGGGCCTAATATAGACTGCTGGCGGACTCTGGTAAACAAATGGTTTAAGTAGTTAATAACATTAACCAAACTTCATGAAATCTCCATATTTCCAGTCTGTAATGATGTGGTTAATGTGTGCGGCCTTGTGAAGCTCCTACAGTGTACTCACCGTGGCTGGGCAGACCCTGGGCAAAGAGACAGGAGAGGCAGTATTCTCCATAGCTGTCCCAACCTTCAATGGAGTCCAGGACAAATACCAGGCTGTCTGCAACCTTTGCGACATCCAGCAGGGAGTGCAGGTCAGCTATGCAAAGAGCGAGGAAGCCACAAGATATCAGACTAGAAGCAGCCATTTAGAATCTGTCATCTAACTTTTAGATAAGACTGGGGTCTTGTAGGGACAAGCATAATGGTCTATGTTGCACAAAAGACTAGAAGAAAATGTCATGATCATAAGACAAACAATTTGTGTTTCTCTCTCTAAAAGTTGCAAATGAATAAACTCATCCAAATGAGTTATATTTGCAATCCTTTTTCACTCAATGTATAGTAAGTCATCTAGTGATAAAGAGGTGTCTGTAACTATTCAAGAAATAATGTATACATCATGAAGTAAATTAGCTAGTAATAACAGTTTAAATGTATATCCTTTTTGGACTTAATGAATCTACTGAACAAACATCAGTTGACACTTACCTGTGTTAGGGCGCAGAAAAGTGAACCTTTGTTTGAAACGAGGCAGAATCAGACCAAAGCTGTCATTGATGCCACTAACACAGAGTTCCTGTCGAACCAGACCCCCAGCATCTTCCCCGCGTAACAGCTTAGTGATAAACCCAGCATCAACTGCAGCATGAAGGGCCACCACAGCCACCAAGTGAGGGGGACCATCCTTGCTACCGAGACGTCTCTTCTCTGTCAGGACCTAGGTGGACAAGACAAATTTTCAACGTCAGTCAGTCAGAGGAATTACAAGGATAAAGGAGAGATTATTCACACCATCAAATTAAAATAATAATTTACCATGTCTTTCTTATTTCTGCGAAGCTGGTTGGCCTTGTGTCTTCTGTCCATCCTCTTGTGCTCTTTTCTCTGTTTCTTGGTAAGGGCTGTCACCGACACTCTCCCTGTATGACAGACCATTAGGATCAGATAATGCACTGCCATGCCACTACTTAAGGTGCTTCTAGACCAAATTTCTTACCTCTCTGCACTGCAGAGCCCTCTGTAAAATAAATAATATTGCTAATAGAACCATCACCTTAGTGTGCAACGTGTACCGTACTGCCATTAATGTGTTAATAATGGTTGAACATAAAGAAAATCTTGGCAAAAAAAACAAGCACTTTGTTTGGGAAATGTCAGCAAATTCCCTAAATAATTGTTTTCTGGCATTGATAGTTTGGTGCTTTGACGGTTTCTCCCATTTGGCTATACTGAAGCCTCTTTCCATGTAAATGAGCAAAATTATAAATTGGCTCAGTAACTGATTGCTGTTAGACGTCAAGCACTAAATTGTCGTAGTCATCATCATAGATGTGCAGTCAGCACGTTGTACCGTTAAACGTAATAGGGCCTATGTAGTCAAATGTCTCTTAAGTCAGTGGTGTAAAGTAACTAAGTACATTTACTCAAGTACTGTACTTAAGTACAATTGAGTTATTAGTACTTTACTGGAGTATTTCCAGTTGTCAGTACTTTTACTTCTACTCCACTACATCTCAGAGGCAAATATTATACTTTTACTCCACTACAATTATTTGAAAACTTTACTTACTAGTTACTTCTAGATTTCGATGATGACACTAGTGTGTCGGTCAGTATTGGGTAATTCTCCACCACACCCATATTGATTGGTAGATTGAGGACACTCCCATGTAAAGGGCACACCTTTTGTCCCAGTCCCTATATAAGTGATGTTTGCACCATTCCCTGTTAAACCCTGAGGAAGACTGTATTTGTCGAAACGTTGGTTTCATTTCATTAAACTTACTGCATCGTGGCTAGGAGTTGTGCGGCCTCATCCTTTTCTACATAGATTTCGATGATTACCACTTCAGCACATTTTGGCCATTTGAAAAGCTTACAATCCGCGAGGCATTGTGAGCTTGTAGATCTGCTATTTTCAACTTCCAACTGTTGTACTTTTACTCAAGTAAATGTTGAATTCCGGACTTTTACTTGTAACAGAGTATTTCTACATTGCAGTATTGATACTTTTACTTAAGAAAAAACATGCGAGTACTTTTTCCACCACTGTGTATGAGCATGTATGAGCTCAGATGTGGTAAGCTAAAAATAACACGTGTGCTGGCGGAGACTATGAGCCGCACCAGAAACCGGATGATCCACTTGGTTATTGACGAGGGGCGTGTGATCACTTCCAATCACAGTCTTCTTACCTTTGTTCTCTCTCTCGATTTCACCTTTCGTCCGATGCTTGCCATGTTTGTGGCCTTTGTTTTTCTGTTTGAACACACCGGGTCTGTGTGTCTGTTGTTTTTCCTCCTCACCCGCAGCCATCTTTACCATGTGGACAATCTCCTGCCCATATGCTCCGCCCCCAGCGTTGATCTCTCCTTCCGCATTCGCAACAGAGACGTAAACCAGTGTGCCATGTCCGCTTATTATAAGCGGCTCTCTTTATAATCGCTTTTCTGTATTTGCTTGTGAATATTGGCACTTGGCAGTTGCGAGTTGCGGTTTTTTGGGACTTGTTTCTCGTATTTTTGTTCAGTGGCGTACCCACTGTAGAGAGGCAGGTCTCAACTAAGATCTCGCCTCCCCTAAAAACCCAAATAACCCGAAAAGGTGTCATTGCGCGTGCTTATTGTCCTCAAAGAAAAAAACAAACTTGTAAGGGGCAAGGCTACTTCTTGGCCTCAATCACAAAACCCATCTAACCCCTGCTCATTTTGCTAGGATTGGATGGCTTAGGGTTGAGGACAGAGTACAGCAACGTGCTATGGACAAGTTAAGAAGTAAAATGAAGGAATTTAGAGTTTTTTAAACTCTAAACTCCTTCATTTCCTAAGGAGGATAAACAAACAAACACATTGATGGATTAAACAAATATGATGATGCCTATTATAAAGATAGTGATTCTATTCATTTTACAACTTATTTGGTGTAGGCCTAAACTGATGGACCAGTGGGAGCCTGAGCAGCGTTGCCATCCACTTATTATAAGCAACTTTCGGCTTATTGTTCTGTTTTTTATTTATTTTTGGGCTTGTTTCTAAAGTGTAGTTGATTATTTGGGCTTGCTTCACAATTTTTACATTATTTTAACATCAAATATGTTCATGTCATGGACCCCCAAATTGTCTCTATAACCCCCATTTGAAAATATTTTGTGCCAGGGAACCCCGTGCCAGATTTGTGTTGTTAGAATGTTTCAAAAAGCTTCTTTTGGGCTTGTTTTCCTAGACCTAGGTTTGTCTCACAAAACCTTGCAACACTGGCTGCTAGGGCAGGGCGGAACTGGCGTTCACAGCACACTCTCAAGACAGATTCAGAGCAAAACAGCAGAGGGCACTGTTTTTTCCTTTTTTTTGTCTATGGGTTCCCAGATTGCAGCACACCAGATGACGGGAACATAAACATACATACAGCTTTATTGACACATCACAGCTTTACAGAAGTAAAAAAGTGGGTGAAATACATTTTCGTGCATAGTTCCCATCGTATCGTTATTTCCATAGGAAAAAAGGGAAGTAGGAGAAGGGGGGAGATCATACAAGAGAACAAAAAAAGCAAACAAGTTATCTACATTACACATGGTACCTTTAACACATTTTACACATAAAAAAAGTCAAGTCACTTGTCCCTGGTATAATCCACAGGTAGGTCCAAGGAAGAGCAAGGGTCCGAGACCAGCCTGACAGCACCGCCTGTCATCAGGCTGCTGACTAACAAGGCTCATGCCTTGTTCAGCAGTCAGACGGTAGCCGGATGAAAGCTGTTCAAGAACCTGGTGGTGCTGCTCTTGATACTGCGGTAGGCCCCCTTGCCCGGCCACGGTCATTTTAGGAGGTTGAACAGTTTGTGACTTGGGTGGTGCTTGTCCTTGATACACCACTTTTTGTACAGTTCCTGGAGTGCGGGGAGCTCGCCTCCCATTATGCGCTCTGCCGATCACACTCGCACTAATCTTTTCTCGGGCAGTACAGTTTCCACACCAGGCCATAACACAGCCTGATAGAACGCCTTCAACTGAGCTGTTGTAGTACAGCCTGAGGATGTGGTGTCTTACTCCGAACTTCTTCATGTGGCGGAGCCAGTACAGTCGCTGCTGAGCCTTTTTCCTCAGAAGTGTGGTGTGTGTCTACCATTTGAGCTCCTTCTCGATGTGTACTCCGAGGAACTTGAACTCGCTGACCCTTTCCACTGCAGCGCAATCGATGAGGATGGGCACATGATCTCTCCGCGGCCTCCAGAAGTCCACAATCAGCTCCTTGGCCTTGTCGACGTTAAGGGCGAGATTGTTCTCCCGACACCAAAGTGCCAGTGAGTTGATCTCATCTCTATAGTCAGACTCGTTCAAACTATCACTGTCGTGTCGTCCGCGTACTTTATGATGGTGTTGGAGTCATGTGTGGCTGTGCAGTCATACGTGTACACTGTACAGGGAGTAGAGTAGAGGGCTCAGCACACATCCCTGGGGTGCTCCAGTGTTGAGGGTCAGGGGGTCAGATGTGATGCTGCCCATTCTCTATCCGATGTCGGTTGGCCAGGAAGTCTTGTATCCAGTCACACATGCTTTGCTGGTGTTTTGCTGGGACAATGGTGTTGGATGCTGAGCTGTAGTCCACGAACAGCATACGTGCATATTTGTCCTTCAGCAGCTTGTTGTCCAGGTGCGAGAGGACGGTGTGGAGAGCCAATGCAATATCGTCATCGGTGGATCTGTTTTTGCGGTATGAAAACTCCCACGGGTCCAGCGAGGCAGGTAGCGTGGAGCAGATGCATTCCCTCACCAGCTTCTCAAAGCATTTTCTGACTATCGGAGTGAGAGCGACAGGCCTCCCTCCAGTCATTCAGGCATGTCACTTTGGCCTTTTTGGGAATGGGCACAATGGTTGACATTTTGAACCCTGCAGGGACCACAGCCTGGGAGAGGGAGAGGTTGAAGAAGAAAACACCCACTGGTCTGCACATGCTTTAAGGACCCGGCCTGGAATCCCATCAGGTCCCGCCGTGTTCTGGATGTTGACCTGTGTGAAGGCTGTGCGCACATCCTCCGAGATGGTTAGAGGGGTCTCCTCTGCTCTTGCTGCTGCTGATGGCCCCGCATGGCTGCTCAAACCGGCTGTAGTAGGAGTTTAATTGGTTGGGGGGAGGCAGGCGGTTTCTGTCCATCAAGGTGTGTACCACCTGCCACGTGCCCCTGATGTCACCACTGCTGAATTGGTCTTCCATCTTTGCAATGTAGGCCATTTTCGCCTTCCTGATCGTGCTGTTTAGGGCGGCGTGCGTTGCGTTGCACGTTTCCACATTGCCAGATCTGAAACCAGTTCATGTAGATGTAGTTGTGTTACACGTACTCCGCTGTCGATCCACGGTTTCTTATTGGGATAGATCCAAACTGTCTTTTTTTGGAACTATGTCATATGCACTTGCTGATATAGCAGTGACTGAGTCTGAGAGTTATAGTGAGACAGGTGGTGGTGGTGGTGTTTGAACTTCCCTCACATTCTCCCCAACGTATTTTCACGAAGAACGGCGGTGGAACGCCTAGAATAAAGACACCAAGGATACGTCAGTGACGTAACAATCAATCGGGAGTGTGTAGCCTGTAGTTGACAAAAATGACGTATTTTCTTATAATATAACAAATGTTGACACGGTAAAAGTTAGTGTGATGATGATATATAAATCACTATAAACCAATTAATCCCTATACTTAGTTGTACGATGCTCACGTGAGGTTGTAGATTGCTATTTTCACTAGTTAAAAAAAAAAAAAACATAAAATACAATAAAAATCATGTTTGATGACAAATTGACAATATTAAAGTCAGCAGTGGTGGAAAGTAACTAAGTACATTTACTCAAGTACTGTACTTAAGTACAGTTTTATTATTTTTTTTATTAATTTCCAAGAGTATTTCCAATTGTCATTACTTTTACTTCTACTCCACTACATCTCAGAGGCAAATATTGTACTCTTTTATCTTTTCAAACATTTTAGTACTTTAACTTTTGGTACTTTAAGTACTTTAACTCAAGTAACATTTTGAACACAGGCCTTTTACTTGTAACAGAGTGTTTTGCGGTATTGCTGCTACTTTTACTTAAGTAAAATATCTGAGTACTTCTTCCGCCACCATAGTTGTGACATCACTGACGCATCCTTGGTAACTGTGTTGTAGTGGAACCAACGCTCGGCGGCCATCTTTGGAGCTGCCTGAGAGTGGGATTGGAGGACTGTGGCACCCCCGTTAGCTGTAGGGTGGGGATTTTAACAAGTCATGTTTTGCAATTCCGTACAATATAATCGATTGACAGCTTTGGGAATAATGATATTTCAGTAATAACAAAGTAGTCCTTCGGCTGATGCAAAAGACGAGTACTTTTCTCATCCCAAACTGGTTGAATTACACGACATTGTGTCGCTCCGCTGAAACCCTGGCCTGTCAGCGGAGGGTGAGTTTCAGCTAACTGGCTATGCTAGCTGGTGTTAGCTATAGCTACCCAGTCGTAAACATTTACCTGTTAGCATTAGTTAACGGGTTAAGTTAACATTAGTTAACAGAGCTCTTTGTTCATTTGGATGTCGTACAACATATTCAGTCAATATGGTGTCACTATGTTGTTAGAACTGCACATAATAACACTTAAAAAAAACTTGACACGTTCAACTGTCATATGGCTAGCGTTAAGTTTTGCTACGATACATAGTCAGCTCGAAGCTGTTGGTGTGCGTGTGTGTGTGTGTGTGTGTTAGTGTTAGTGTTAGTGAGAGTTAGTGCGTGCGCTCGGCCGTGCGTGCTGGAGTTCTACTTGATTAAGTTTGACTTTGTTGTTGCGAAACAGCTGCTGCAGCTGTTTCGAACTGGTAGGTAACCTGCATTGTCTCTGAGAGGAGAGCCCCGATAGCAGCGTCAACCAGGTGCTGCCTAGTGCCTATAGCCACAGGTGGTCGTTAGATGACTAGGTCAGTGGTTTTCAACCCTTTTTCATATCAGGGTCCATTATTTATTCGGCATTTGAGCCACGGACCACCGTTTGATGAGATTTAGACTCTCGGATCCAAGACGTAGAATATTTTGTTATCGTTGGATACGATTTTGTCCACAGTTCCATGCTGTATTGATGTTGGTACCATAGGAGAGACAACAGGCAATCCAAATAATAATTATTTAATTAAGTAATGCAGAAGTTTAACAATGATTTAACTCTTTAGAGTGTACATTTTACCCACTCACGAGTTAAAGATCACTGGTGGTCCCGGACCACTGGTTGAGAACCACTGGACTATGTGCATCATGTAAGTGTTTAAGTTTCATTATTTTACAATAGTCTGATTGTCCATACTTAAGCAATGATGGCATTGGTCACAGATTTAAAGTTGAGACAGTCCTTAACAAAGTGCTAGTTGTGGTATTTTCAAGATTGACACATGCAAGTGTGCATCATCACCCATAAACAACTCTACAAATTGAAAACTAAAAAGAAAAAGAAAAGCTCCCTTCTTTATTTGGCCTAGCTGACAATTTAGTTTAGCAAGTTAGTCTGGGCTCAAAAGTCTTTACTGAGGGTTTATAGGCTCCCTGTTGGTGATTCTATTCTATTAGGTAACGATTGATCTTTCAGAAAGAAAGCCATCCACTAAGCTCACATAGTCTGTGGTTTTATACTACATAAACATTGTTGCTGAATCACCAGAAATAGTGGTGTCTGGCTGCTGGATGCTTGAATTGTGGTTTGTTGTTAATTGCATTTTAATCCATTATTTGTTTTGTCAATTTTCAGTCCCAAGATTTTGATAAGACTACAAGTTTGTATTTAGTGTAGGCTAGACATGCAAGTCTAGGTGCATATTCAGTAAGTGCCATGGCTATTAGGTCGAAGAAGACAGATAATCAGTAGACTAATTGCTCATCAGGCCCCATTCCTTCCTCCCCGTAGCTGCACAGACAGGAAATGCTGAAAAATGTGGCGCAGTGAGAGCATACACTGGGAATCTCACCCCTCTAGCTTTGTTGTCCTGCCTGGCTGCATTCTTGTGTGTGTGTATGTGCACTCGTTGGCACGCAATAGTGTTTCATGAAGGTATCAGCTGTCATCACTCACTTTGCTGCTCACGTGCTTGCAGTTGAAAATGCCATCATGAGATATGACAACAAAGCTCATTCATTACCAACAATGTAGCAAAGAACATTGACAATAAAGAGGCACAGTCCCACATGTTAATGAGGCTTTATTTCAGGGCTGTGGCTGCATCTGTGCGGTCAAGTGAGTTGTCCAGTGTTGCTGCCGAGGGACAAAAGATATCTGCTGGGACTGAGGGCTGCTCCTCCAGGCCTGGAGAAAAGAAGTCTTGTGACTCTGGCGTCAGCTCTGCATCTGTTTGCAGCTGATCATCTGAGTTGCATGGGCTCAGTAACTTCAGTGATCTCTATCCCAACAATAATAAGACTTGATATTATGTAATACTACAGATGCTGCAAATAAGTTGAATTTTGATTGTAAAAGTGTAGGGTATTATTTTTATTTGGTCATTTTGTACACTGTAGAGTGATGACATAACATTGTGTTAGATATGAGTAATTTGAGTGTGGCGCCAACATGCTTTGTTCTGTTAGGTTAGCTGATGTCATCTCACCCGTCAGCTAGTATGTTCACTATGTTGTAATGTTGGTGTGTTTGTTTGCACTGGAGACTATCCTTTGTTTCCTTATTTCATCTGTCTGTACATACCTGTGACTGGGGGTGTGAGGGAGGGGAGATTGTCGGGACATGGCCAACTGCTTTTCTTACTTAAGTTGCTGTTACTATGGAAACAGGAGACTGATCTCTCTCTACCTCCAGCTAAAGTAAAAATGGACCAGGATCTCCAACTGGTCACTCTGCACAGTTCCACCCAACATCACCACCATCTTGTTGAAGTCTTGCCCAGCATTTTCCTGCTGCTGCTATTAAAATGCTGTGATACAGTTTGAATTATTCATCCTTGATCTGACATAGAACCTTTTATCAAAGCTTGTATAGTACACACACACGCACGCACTCACGCTCGGGTGGTAAAGTGCCTGCCCACCACCACGGAGGTTGTGGGTTCGAATCCACCGTGGTGCATCCGGTTTGGGAGAGGGAAGCCGGGTGGGGAGGGTGATATTGGTCATTGCACATACTCTTACGGGCTGGGGGGGCACCTGTCAGCGGGGAGTGTTTGGCGGGAGGAGTGGCACAAAGGCTCTATGTCCTCCTGGTGGGGGCTCCTCACTGGCAGTTGAGTCGGTAGGATACGACAGCAGTGACAACAGAAATGTGTTGAAAAATAATTGGCTACTCTAAATTTAAATAAAATAAATAAACAATGTAAGAACAGGGAACATACAGTATGTCTCTCATGTACTCCCTAAAGCTGTATCCACTGTCAGTGCTGAAAGGGATATGGATATGGAACGGTGATGGATGTTGACATATTAACCTTTTTTAGGTTACATCTTGCTCTTTGTATTGCTGTGGTTCTACCTCCCCTCTAAAACAAATCCTTTTTTTTTGTCCTTTCAGGTTGAAATACGTATGAGGCCACTGTCCTGCAGATGAGCCATTGGTGGGGGCTGTCACTTCGCTAGATAGTTCCTGGCGACAGCGGCATTGCCCCCCCTCATTATGCCCAACGCCACTCGGGCGGGGAGCCTGAAGGACCCCGATATTGCTGATCTTTTCTTCAAAGATGACCCTGAAAAGCTCTACTCAGATCTACGTGAGATCGGACATGGCAGCTTTGGGGCTGTCTATTTTGTGAGTAGTTTCATAAAACATTTGGCCGGGGTGCTTTTGGCCATCATTTTAGCCTATTGGGCGAAGTTGGGGTATTTCTGTTCTGGGTTGGCCTTGTCTGTTAGTGTGTTCACAGCACTTTATTATCCTGTCATGTGGTGACTTCCTGGGCAACCCTGGGGTGATTCACCCCTGCTGCCTTTCACATTGAACTTAGCTTAATTTAACTGTTTTAAACCACCTCACCAAAATTGACATTTTATCCAAGAGCAGTAAGTGTTATAGAATTGCCAAATTTTATATCAAGGACAGAATAAATTGTAGAGGAGTCAACATGGTGTGTATGACTTAATTTATTTCTTGTAATGTTTCTGTTGTTTGCTAATGGGTTTCACCCAAACGTAGATGTTATTAAAAGTGTACAGTTAATGAGGATGTGGCATGCGGCATCAATGCATGAGAAATAACAGTACTTTTTTTTTGGGGGGTCTTTCAGGCACGGGATGTGCGTACAAATGAAGTGGTGGCCATCAAAAAGATGTCTTATAGTGGAAAGCAAACCACTGAGGTAAACGATTATCTATATTAACCATTTTAATGTTTTTGATGTCGAATCAAGATTCAGGATTTGTATTGTTACATCATATGCACAACACAAGTGTGAAATGTATTGGTTTTGGTTCCTCACATTGTAGTAGCAATAACAAAGTATAATTTAGAATTACAGCAAGCAATAGTAAGTAGAAGAAGGTAAAGAGAAGTAGCAAAGTATGTATGTATATTAATCATAGCACACTTTGTGGTGCTTGAAGGTACTTTGTCAGTGTGCATGGTATGTGTTTAATTGAGGTGTGTGTGTGTGTGTAGTGTGTGGCAAAGATTATATTCTAAATTTAAAGCACTTAACCGTGTAAGGAATCTGTTTGCAATACTATAGATTGATTTTAGTGACACTCACTGACTAATGGCAGATCATTTTGTTCAAGGTTTTCTGGGGCACAATAAAATGAAAGACTGGGGCATGACAATCAACTAAAATTAGGTTATATGGCATTAACCCATTTAGACCTGAGGCCAATTCCAAAAACGCCTGCTAAATCCTGACATATAACAATATATAGGTGTAACAGGTCTAAATGGGTGAATAATGTAGTGTAATTGTCCATTCAGAAAGGTGGTCAGTGACTGTCTTCAAGGTTAGGAAAATGGTTATATTATGAACTAAATGAACTTGGATTTCCAAAATAAACAAGAGCTCCTCTCTTTTTATAACACAATTATCCAGTCAAGTAATAGAAACAGGCTCACATTCATGATATACACATGCAGTCAAAATGACGCTATTTAATTATGGAATAGAATTGATCCTGAAAGTATTTGTCAGTGATGACAGTTGACCCTAGGCCTAGGGTTTCCTCCTTTATGATGTCAATTCCTAGATATTTTGTGTAAAGACGTGCAACAATTTGCACCAGCTTTCTTTGTGCTGCCTAGTCTAATACACGCAACAATGAGAGTTTACTTTGAAAGTATATTTCTGTATTTTCTTAGTTTGATACTAAAACTCCACATGCAGAAATTGGAATAAAATATCATAGTTGTAGATGTTTTTGTTGGATGTTTCTTACACAAGGATGCATTTTAATTATTCTTAATTTTCCTACCACAGAAATGGCAAGACATAATCAAGGAGGTGAAATTCTTGCAGAGAATACAACACCCAAACAGTATAGAGTACAAAGGATGTTATCTGCGAGAGCACACAGCCTGGGTAAGGTTCTAATTGGTAATTAAGCTGATGTTGTATGGTTATTGCATATTTTCCATTGAGTGGCACAATAAACCAAACCTTCACTGTCCTTCGCTTTTAGTTGGTAATGGAGTATTGTCTGGGATCTGCCTCAGATCTGTTGGAAGGTGAGTTGGAGATTTTGCAGGAGTGAGGTCGGGTGACATAATTTTGAATAATGCAAAGCAAGTAGTCAATTCTTATTGAAGTTTCCTTTCATGCTTTTGCAATGCTCTCTTGATGAATGTGTCCCCTGCAGTTCACAAGAAACCTCTGCAAGAAGTCGAAATTGCTGCAATTACCCATGGTGCTCTTCAGGGGTTAGCCTATCTTCACTCGCACAACATGATTCACCGGTCAGTGTGTTAGTGTTTGGGAGTATGTTGGGCACCATTCACTTATGCACTCAAGGAATGTGACCGCTGAAAAGAGATGTAAATCTTCTGTGTTGTGTTGGTCTGACAGAGATATCAAAGCAGGAAACATCTTGCTGACAGAGCCAGGTCAGGTGAAACTCGCAGATTTTGGTTCTGCTTCCATTGCCTCTCCAGCTAACTCTTTTGTGGGGACGCCATATTGGTATGTTGCTATTTCTATAGTAACCTTCCCTGTTGTAGCATCTTTAACAATATCTATTTTGGTTTCCTGTTTTATTTGCCTTATTGTGTTCAACATATTTTTATATATATTTTTAGGATGGCCCCAGAAGTAATCTTGGCTATGGATGAGGGACAGTATGACGGAAAGGTGGACATATGGTCTATGGGAATAACATGCGTAGAATTAGGTGAGATAACTGTTCCATTTGTTTTGTCTCAGATCCGGCACTCCTGTTGATTCTCTGCTTCTGTTGGGTCACCTTGTTGGGCAATATCATGTACCTTACCTGTATTCGCTGAAGTTGCTGATATGTGTTAATGCTATTCCCAATCTATGTAATCTCTGAATTTTCCACATTGCTAGTAGATGTCACCCCTTTTTATGTGACTTGTAATTTGTTTTCACAGCTGAAAGGAAGCCTCCACTGTTCAACATGAATGCAATGAGTGCCTTATACCATATAGCGCAGAATGAGAGCCCATCACTGCAGTCAAGTGAATGGTAAACAGGGGAGCTTATCCTGAAAGGTTTTGCATATTGCACTGTTTCTGTGTATGTTTTAGACCACTCCTGCTATGCATCCAATGTGTATAACTCATAATGCATTTATAATCAGCTTTTAACACTTTACAATTATAGTTACAAGAATTCATAATGCTTTATAACACATTATGAAGCATTTTGTCATTTCTAATTTCACACATTCTACCACACTCTAGGACGGATTATTTCAGAAATTTTGTAGATTCTTGCCTGCAGAAATTTCCTCAAGACCGACCCAACTCTGAAGAGCTGTTAAAGGTAAGAATAACTAGTTATTCCCAATATACTGTACTTAATTAACCGGAGGCACATTAACATGTTGAGCGTTTGTAGATCTGCTATTTTAGCCTAATGTTCACTCCAGAATATGGACGCTAGGTTTCATATGGTTAAGAGTGGCTGACAGCAAGCATGCCAAACATCTAGTGTCTAGATGCAAAGTCCTGTTTCCACAGACTTTCTTACACTAGGATTTTGTGCTACATATGTTGTGATGCATCTCTTACCTCCCTGTCTTAGCATGCGTTTGTACAACGGGAGCGACCAGAATCAGTTTTGATGGACCTGATCTTAAGGACTAAGGAGGCGGTGCGTGATTTGGACAACTTACAGTATCGCAAAATGAAGAAGCTCCTGTTTCATGATGCCCACAATGGCCCCACAGCCGAGGCCCAAGATGAGGAGGAGGTCTGTAGCCTCACTGTTTTTATCGCTACTCTCTCCTTCCTTCCCATCTCTTTCTCTCTCTCTAATTTTTTCATTCCTTCTTGTCAAGACTGTTTGTAGAAAAAAATTGCTATCCTAATACTGTATCTAGTACTGTACTTGACCAGCTTGCCTCAGCAAATCACATTCCGACCGACCTTAACCTCAGTCTTAGGAATCAATGTAAATGTAATGGCAGTGCCTTGTGTCTGCACTTTGCACTGGGAGGCAGAGAAAGGGAGAGAAGCAGTGAAGCACGTTTGTTACTGCATTGCTGATTTCTCACCTCAAATGTTGTCAGATACATACTGTTTAAGTTTAAAGCGAGAACGCTTGTAATGTCCTGTCCGGACGTCATCCTGAATTAGATTCATAACAGAGCAGCAGCCCTGGATCACCATAGTGAGAAACAGCTGCTTGGAGGAACATTGAGCTATGGGAATCACACAGGTGTAAGAAAACATGACCCATGATTATTATTATACGTCTTTGTTTGACGGGAAGTGATTGGGATTGGACTTTTAGTAACTTTTGACATAAAAATAAAATACACAAAAATGGATTTGACATCTATTGTTAATTATACTGTATCTCAATTGTGATCACGGATATGCTCTAGGAGTGTGAAAAAATACGTTTCATTTCATAATGTCTTTAACCTTCTATGCCGGTGTCTGTTGTCCTCAGGAGCCTGAGCACAGTGTGGGCAGGACTGGCACAGTCAACAGTGTGGGTAGCAACCAGTCCATTCCCAGCATGTCCATCAGTGCCAGCTCCCAGAGCAGCTCTGTCAACAGTCTGACAGACGCTGGTGACGACAAGAGTGAACTGGATATGGAGGGAGACCACACGGTCATGTCCAACAGCTCTGTCATAAACCTCAAACCGGTAAGTCATGTGGCTGCAATCAAGGTTCCGTATCTGATCCATTTCAAAATATAGAATCATTTTAACATTTTCTTTGTTACAAAAATAAAAGAACATAATGAATTACTGAAATGCAGAATTGGCCAGTATTAACGGCCATCCACACCGAAAAGGATAACTACAATAACTATAACGATAATGTTATGGGCATCCACACTGATGAACGATAACGTTCTGTAAACATGTTGAACGCGATGCCCTGTAAATTCAGATGTAATGTTATGTTTCGGTGCGAAAGTGAGTCCAGCGATATCTTTCGCCACTGTCAATATAGTTGTGGTGTCGACTTGAGTTACTTTGTAGAACGATCTTTAAAACGATTCATTTATAGTTATTGTTGGTGTGAATGGCCCTTAAGTCAGTAATTAATCTGATTCCTGTTACATTGGATTTGCAATGTGTTATATCTTTCAGGAGGAAGAGACGTACCATGACGATGCTGAACCTCACACACGTCCAACTGAGCCACAGGCTCCCCCTGCACACACGCCACGGCCTAAACGCAACCGTGAACACTTTGCTACTATACGCACAGCCTCTGTGGTAAGAGTACAGTATGTGCATTCAAGTATGTCATTTCTGATGGTTATATTTTCATTAAGTTTAGGATATAAATCTCTGTTATTGCTGGTTATCGTTCGAAACATGTTGATATCGGTACAGATACCTTGATGATACCAGTAACTGAACAATACTTTTTTATTTCAATAACAATTTTATGAAATCCATTTTAACAAAGGATTACATACAAACAGCATCTGCTGACAGACTTGCTGCCTCATTGACCAGCATTGACATGACTTTGTTACAAAAACAAACAAACAAACTGTAATGATAGGAACTATTATGTTTAGGAACGTTGAAGCATGACTCTTATTGTGGTTGCACCTAGTGTGGACAGGCTGGACACAAGTTTTTGTGAACTTGTGTGCCGGAGGTTTTAATAAACCAGGGGCGGACTGGCCATTTGGCGTACCGGGCAAATGCCCGGTGGGCCGCTGGCCCCCCCCCATTTGGCGTACCGGGCAAATGCCCGGTGGGCCGCTTAAAGTCCAGCTTGTAGTGTCTGTGTAGGTATTGTTATTTGTCCATTTGTTAACACAACAACAAACTCTGTGATGATAATTTGTGATGTTTGTGTGCCAGGTTACTCGCCAGATGAAGGAGCATGCGCAGGATTCAGAGTTGCGGGAGCAGATGTCAGGCTACAAGCGCATGCGGAGGCAGCACCAGAAACAGTTGATGGCTCTGGAAAACAAGCTTAAGGCTGAGATGGACGAGCACAGGCTCCGTCTGGACAAAGAGCTGGAGAACCAGAGGAATAGCTTTGCCCAGGAGATGGAGAAACTCATCAAGAAACATCAGGCATCCATGGAGAAAGACGTACGGGCCTTCCCTTTACCTCACCTTCTCATCTGTTGCCATTTCACTTTAAGACTTCTGAATGCAGACAACTGCTTTACAGTTTCAAGCGAAGCTTGCTGATTTGCCATGTCTGTTTTTTCCATCAGGCAAAGACATTTACCAATGATGAAAAGAAATTCCAACAGCACATCCAGAGCCAGCAGAAGAAAGAGCTAAACAGCTTCTTAGAATCTCAGAAACGAGAGTACAAACTGCGCAAGGAACAACTCAAGGAGGTCAGGAATCAAAGTTAAAGCTGCTATGTGTCTGTGGCATGCCGCATATATATATATATATATATATCTGTTGGAGCATCTGGGTGGCACAGGGGAAATGTTCCTGCCCAACTCTGTGGACAGTAGAGGTTACAATCCTCTGGTGCATCCAGCTTGGCCTGGTGCTCCAACGATTATAATTGGCCGCGTTCGAGTATAGGGGAGGGCGATCTCTGTCACTGCACTAGTTATTCCTACTGGTTCTTTAGGGTACCTGTTCGAAGAACTAGCTCGCATAATGTGTTTTTCAGTATGCTTTACAATCATCCCTACAAATCAACACCTCACTGTCTGTTGAGAAGAAGAGTCTGACAACTTAATATGTATTGGAGGAGACACATGCTCATGCAATCCCTCCTACATGACCAACTGTAGGGGTTAGCAGTGACAGGGACCACAGGTGTCTGGAGAACATCCTGGAATTGGCATAATGACTAAATTGAGAACTGAACCTGATTACAGGATGATTATGGGAAGAATTTATTTTCACTCACAACCATTTACGTGTCAGTATGAACGCCACTCGCTTCTATTTCTCACTACCACTGTCTGTTTCCTGCTGTGCAGGCAGCTTGCTGTAGGTACTTAAGAAAATAATACAGTCATTAACCACCCACTGTGCATGGCTTGTGCACGGCTTGTCAACCCCCAGTCTGTTTGGGTGCTAAGTTGTTAACATGCAAGTCTGTAATAAACTTGTTACAGAATACTACAACATTTGTGCCTTTCAAGTTAAATTAAGCCTGTGGGAGATGCTACTCTTCTGGGGAAACCAAGATTATTTCCCCTCTTTGCAATTTGTGCGTGCGTGTCGCTCATGGGAATAATTAGGCCACTACATGGACAGGTACTATGACAAAATATCACTACTGATAAGTGAGTTTCAGAATCGTTTCGAAATCTTCACTCAGCTTGATGTGCATGTGATCAATTAATAGTACAGTAGCTATAAATATTCACATCTGTGCATGCGTAATGGTCATGCATGATGACGGCTGTTCTCAACAGGTCTAATATAATGAGCGGTGGTGCTGTTTATATATCCATCCATAGTGAACCGTGCAGTGGAAATCGGGCTCGGATTGGGAAGATGCTGGCTATTTTGCTTGCTTGCAATCACAAACTAATATTGGTGATCGATATTGTTTTGAGCAATTATTTCAGTGTTCTTGGCCCTGTAGTGTGGTCACTGGTAGACAGGCAGGTTGCTGAACTGTCCAATGCCCTCCCTGCCGTCTTATAATGAGCATTAGTGAGAACCAATTACATACACGTAGGTTGGAAATGGGTGATGTTTTACATCAGTTAATATATGCTGCTGTATGGTGGTTCAAATGTACACAGTAATAAACGTTAGTAGCTGTATAAGAATAAATAAAACATTTTACTAATTACCTGCCTTTGCGTGGACTCTTAGGAGCTGAATGAAAATCAATCAACACCTAAGAAGGAGAAACAGGATTGGTTGTCAAAGCAGAAAGAGAACTTCCAGCACTTCCAAGCAGAGGAGGAGGCAAACCTGCTACGTAGACAAAGACAGTACCTAGACCTGGAGTGCCGCAGATTCAAGAGGAGGATCCTGATTGCTCGCCACAATGTTGAGCAAGATTTGGTGCGCGAGGTCAGTTCTCTTGGCAGTCTCCGACATACCTACAGTGCATATTGTACATGCCTACCTGGAAACAAAGTACATTGGGGTATTGAGTGATTATGGCTATATAGATCTAAATATTTTGGTATTCTCAATGAATGTCCAATCAATCAAGGCAGGAAATGGGTCTTATCTATTACAGTAAGATTGATTATCATAGCCCTAATTATTTGGTCATCGGATTTTAACTGACAAGCACCAAGTTCTGCACATTGTCCAAGAAATAAAATCAAATGCCAACTTGACTACATTTAATTTAGTGCAATATTCTTTTTGGTCTGATCAGGAGCTGAACAAGCGTCAGACACAGAAGGATCTGGAGCATGCGATGCTTCTGCGGCATCATGAGTCTATGCAGGAGCTGGAGTTCCGCCAGCTCAACACCATCCAGAAGATGAGGGCTGAACTAATCCGCTTGCAGCACCAGACAGAGCTCACCAACCAGCAAGAGTACAATAAGAGGAGAGAGAGAGAACTCAGACGCAAACATGTTATGGAGGTTCGCCAGCAACCCAAAAGCCTCAAGGTGAGACTTGGCCTTTTAGAACTCTGATGGTAGATACTAACACTTTTCTTCGGATACTCAGTGTACTGCTGGTGCATGTTTCACCCACACAATAACTTGGGTCAATGCCAGAACCTGAAGATGGTGATCGATGCATATGTGTATATATACTACACACACACACACACACACGCAGTTGAACAAATATAGGCATAACATCTCTTATTACTGAGTGCATTTCGGAAAATGCATACAGTATAACCAACATATCGCAAATCAGACCTGGATATGACTCAGAATTCCAGATACTATGAGTATGTAAGCGTACGTAATGTTTTCCCTGTTGATCTATTTTCCCACCCTGTGACAGTCCAAAGAGCTACAGATCAAGAAACAGTTCCAGGATACCTGTAAGATCCAGACCCGGCAGTACAAGGCCCTGAGGAACCACCTACTGGAGAGCACACCAAAGGCAGACCACAAGGCGGTGCTGAAGCGTCTGAAACAAGAACAGCACCGCAAACTGGCCATCCTAGCCGAGCAGTATGACCACTCCATCAATGAGATGCTCTCCACTCAAGCGGTAAGTCTTGGCATGTACAATCTCAGATGTGTGTACAGTTAATACACGAAGACTCCGGTTTGACTTGCGCTGATATTTTTGCCTAGTGGTTCTTAAAATGGGGTCCTTGAGGGGGTTCCAGGGGGTCCCCAGCCAAACGATTGATAGTTAGGAGCTAAATGGACCCCTATTGCTCTGTAACTCAGAGAGTGTACAAATTGAACCAAATGGACTGTTACAGATTCTGCCCGGTCAACATTAGAATCTACGCTAGGCCAGTGACCGAGGGTCCTTGAAATGAAAAAGTTTGAGAATCACTGCTGTACAGCGACGTCGTAAAAATCATCTCTTATGGGGTTCCCTGGCATATCTTTTCCGCGGGCTATTATGTATCATTTTGGGGGTCCTTGACATGAATACGTTTGAGAATGATGATGTCTGTCTCTAGTCTGACCCTGCTCTCTGTCCTCAGCTGCGTCTGGACGAGGCCCAGGAGGCTCAGTGCCAGGTGCTTCGTATGCAGCTGCAACAGGAGCTGGAGCTGCTCAACGCCTACCAGAGCAAGATCAAGATGCAGACTGACGCCCAGCATGACCGTGAGAGGAAGGACCTGGAACAGAGAGTGTCCCTCAGGAGGGCCCTACTGGAACAGAAGGTTCCCTTCCCTCTTGTTTATGTTTTTATTTGTGACTGTTTTGTATTATTGGAA
Source organism: Gymnoscopelus microlampas (assembly GCF_963454915.1). Lineage (NCBI taxonomy): Eukaryota > Metazoa > Chordata > Actinopteri > Myctophiformes > Myctophidae > Gymnoscopelus > Gymnoscopelus microlampas. The sequence continues at coordinate 42,103,723 of NC_139945.1, read as the reverse complement.
ATGGCTGAGCAGAGTAGGAGGGATCTTGTTGTGTCCCCTGATAAGTCTACGGAGGATTTAGGAGGTCATTTATGATAAAGTTCTTCACCTGTATTTGTGCTCTGTATACTTGCTCAGACAACTGGGCAAACTTTCAAATCAATGACATTAATCCTACACAGATTAATTTTACACTTGGGCAGGTGAGCTGGTATTTAGCTTGGCTGCCCAAATAAAATCAATGAACAGGAAACCCTGCAAAGTATTAATTTCTGTAAATGTAAGTGTACCCTGATCCTATGGCTCTTCTGTTTCTAGATTGAGGAGGAGATGCTGTCCCTGCAGAACGAGCGCTTGGAGCGAATCCGAAGTCTGCTGGAGCGTCAAGCCAGAGAGATTGAAGCTTTTGACTCAGAAAGCATGCGTCTAGGCTTCAGCAACATGGTGCTGTCAAACCTCTCCCCAGAAGCCCTCAGCCATAGCTTTCCAGGGGCTCCAGGCAGTTGGAGCCATTCTCCACAGCACCACCAGTCTGGGGGGTCTCAGGGGCCACACTGGGGCAGTGGTGGTTCAGGGGCTGGGTCAAGCCACCAAGGCAGCCATTACCAACACCACTATCACTCCAGTCAGGGAGGGCTACCTATGCAGCAAGGCTGGGGCCACGGCATGCAGGGAGGTGGGGGTCCCCAGCCGTGGGGTCATCCCTCATCAGGGTCGCTAGTCTCCCGAAGTAGTGGAGGTGTGCAGAACAGCCCCCAAGCAATGGGGAGGACAGCCTCAGGAGGGCGCAGTGAGCAGGCCATGAGCAGGAGTACCAGTGTCACCTCTCAAATATCCAACGGGTCGCACCTTTCTTACACATAGATTCACTATCATCCTGGAGTCTGCGTCTGAGCATGGGCTAGTAGAGTCCAGTTAACAAAGCAGTGAGGGACAGGGTATTGACTGCTCTCTACAAATCCATCTTCCTTTGCTAACCCTCCCCGGTTCTCCCATGTACAGATGTGGATGTGTGATGAAGTAAATGTTGCTCAGGTCAAAAGGGCTGGAAGATGTACGGCCCTCCTCACAGCAATTTATCAGCACACATACAGATCATTTACATTTTTTTGTTTGTATGTAAACATTTGAGTGTCAACTGCTAATACTCCCTTTTTATTTACAGCTCTATCCACTCAGAAACATTTTTAGAAATGTATATTACATGCTATTCACAGCCATTGCTCTCATGTTGCACATAAAACACTGTTAAAAGCCTTTGAAATGGTAACTATGTCCTTACAAATGTAGTGTCGAGTAATCATAATCTAATGTTTAGGAAAGCCCCTTGACCAAAATTCATCAGTCTGTCCTTAAATAGAAAAAAACAGCAATTCTAACTTGCTATTTTAATGCCAGCCTGCTGTAATGGTCATTATAATACCTGTCTTTTTACCAGATTAAATATTTCACTTGGGTTACCTGGTCAAAATAAGACTCTAGATGTCCAGAGCCAAAACTGTTGAGGGTTTAGTTCCGTTGACCTAGCCTGGAGACCTAGCCACACCCTTGTGGCATCTTATTTTGGGGGTCAGGATGGACCTCTCCAGGCTGTGTTAAAACTCAAATATTGTGCCTTTTTAACCGTTGATAATAGAATTTAGTTAAAGTCAAATGTTCGCAGTTGAATGTTCTATAATCAAACAGCAATTTGAAATGAATGCCAATGTTTTTAGACTGTCCTGTTTTATACACATTTTAGTTGCAACAAAGTCTCTCCTCAAATCAAATTGTTATACTAAACAAAATCTGTGCATATCAGTTACTATATTTATTGTATAGCTCTGAGAGACCCAGGCTTGGACATATCTGTGGGAAAGAGAAGGTGAGAGACTAACGATAGGCTTAAACCAAAAATGGGCTCTTTTTTGGCCAACAGGAAATGATTTTGTAACCGAGTCAACAGTGATCCCATCTCAGTGACGGCTCAGTTCGCAGTACTTAACCTCCACTTTGCTTGCTGGTTGCAGAGAGGACATTTGTTTTTTCCAGTAGTTACCTTCTTATGATGCACAGTCTGTGCCTGGTTTTATGCCCAGGTGGGCAATCTATCAAAGCAGTTTCAGCTGCTCTGGTCTCCCATTAGTTTCAAGTGCTGTGATTGGGGTTGGCTGGGCAGCCACCTGTGCCTGCTCATAGCCCCTCCCTAATCTGATGACCAAGGGAGATTGTGGCAAACGATGAGGAGCCAATGTGGGACAGGCCATCTGCTTTTCCATGGAGGAATTTAGCTCAGTGCTGCACTACAAAGCAGAAAGTTTGAGAAACCACATGGCTATCTGAGAACTGATGGACTCATGTCAGTTTCTAAACACTTAGCACAACTAGAGACTGAGGACAATCTCCCAGCTTTAGTTGTTCAACAATTAGAAAGTTGTTAACCAAGCAGTAGGCATAGGTTTATTTGCACCATTCTTGCAACTGCCTTGTATTTGGAAGTCCCCAAGAGTTCAAAACTTAATCCCTATCTCAGAGTATCAGATTTGGCTTTTACGTAGTTCAAAACCAAAAAACAGGATTGGGAACACTTTGATATCTGATCTTTTATCATAGAATTATCTCAAACTGTCAGTAAGAAAATATGTTTGTTTGATTAATCAACCAAAAAAAGAAGACACCCAAAATCCAAATGTGATCCACTCTGGGATTAAAAGTTTCAAACTCTTGGGCCCAGATTATTGGTAGGTGTTAATCTCCATTTTCTGGTATCACAAGACAAAGGATTTGTTTCCCTGTCCAGCCACTAAAGAGTGATCTGTGACCAGGGTGACCTTGCAGCCCAGCAAGTAAAAGTGCAGGAGCTGCAGTGTCCCTGAACAGCCTTCACTGCTGCCACAGATATGAACTGAATCCTCTTTTGAGGTTCTTGTGCTGTTGTTTCTTCTCCAGCTTGTAGTTGCCGCTCTGTTGGCCCTTCAGATGTAGTTTAGAGTCCTGAAGCTCCACCGTCAGTCTCCAGCAATTGTGAAGTTGCTGGCATTCTGCATGTCCTCATTATCTGTCTGCATCTGCAACATCCTCCACTGCAGATGTCTGTTGCTCGGTCTCCAACTCCCAACTCTGTCTTCAAACTCCTGCTGACGTTTCTTTTTGGGGAACCGCATGTCACAGATGTCCCGGTTGTACTGTATATTCCACTTTCCACCAACACCCTGTACAGCTCTGCCATTTTCAGGAGCCAAGATTTCGTTACCTCCATCTGCTTCTTCATGGCATCAAACATCATCATGGTTGGTAGAGCTGCCATGTACTTCTTCAGATGTAGTCTTTCCAAAGTTTCAGTCTCTAATATCTGCTGCGTTGACTCGCCAGTATTTTTCATCAGCCAACTCCCCTCGTCAGTCTATCAGTGTTCATGGTGATCCTGGCTGGGTGAATGCACAGTGTGCTGGACTTCACTCTTCGCTGATGTCTGCAGAGAGAGGAGTAATTCCTTGCAGAAGTTCTCTCTCCCTTTGCCTGGTTTTATGCCCAGTCGGGCAACCAGTCAAAGCAGCTCCAGGTGCTGTGGTCTCCCTTTTGCTGTAATTGTGGTCATTGGTGCCAGCTGGTCAGCTGCCCCGTGCCTGCTCACAGCAGATTTAAGCTTTGTCAACATATATACAGATATTTTGCTAAACAAACATTTTCTTCAGTCTTTGGCCCTCTCATCCATACGCAAATTGTGTTTTAGGTCACTAAAATGTGTAAGATTTTTTAAAACTCATTCTAAAGTAAAGACTTGAGGTGTGGCCATGTAAACGGTGTATGTGGGAAATGGGGATGTCGCACCTGAATTCGAGCCTGAAACATGGCGTATAAGCAGCAATTCCACCTCGACTTTCCGCACATAAGAATCACATTTTGTTTTCTGGTTCGCCATAGCTTGTTTTTCTGTGATTCATCTTTTGATTTAAATCACTACTGCCAAAGTAAAATAAGCTCATTACGCATGCTCAGAATATTCTTCTCTGGTATGTGACGTATCATTGATGTAGAGTAGACAGATCATTTTTTTACTTTTATGGAGGGGTAAAATATCCGTATAGAAAACTGTTTAAAACTGGCAAAACTCCTGATTTTAGGAGCAGCTTTTACAGAGAATGTCAAAGAGAAATCCTACATGATTCTGAGGAAAGAGGAAACTTCATTTCTACAGGATCCTAGATTTAATCTTGATTTTATTAGTGCCTTTTTAATACTGCTGCCTTGTTGAAGCACTTTATACAGCAAAATATGTATAATGTTTAAATGGATAAGACTTTTGCTTTATTAGCAAAACACCCTGGGGATGAATGTGGTGTTAGTACTGTGTATATAGTGGAGAGTGAGAAAAGGGTCAGAATACAGACGAGTTAACTTGTGTGTTGTAATTCTTTCCAATAATTTCCACATACACTTAACCCATACAATACCTAAATAACGAGGGAGGAATCTGTTTGATTTGAGAATTTGTTTCATTTTCTCTAAAGCTTATACTGTGTCCAGGAACCAGCTGTAAATATAATTTCCTCTATGCATGATTGTGAGGTAGATCACAGGATGAGAGGATGCTGCAGGCATTTTATGACGTGCATATTTATGCTTTATTATGTCTGTAATTTCTATCAAAGAAATCGATGTATCTTTGTCTAGATACTAGTTTGACCATGACAGCAGGCTTGGTAATACTTTGAAGAATATAACAACTGAAAACTATGACACTGGTTAAACATGGTAGGGCCCTATTACGCAACACTAAAACACTCAAAAAGGTGCTATGTTGTCCATATTAAACCATCTCATCACTACCCAAGAATGATGGTTAGTGAATCAAGCACATGTTCTTAATTATGGCTTTGTAGCAGGTAAATATAACATGGACTAAGCAGACACTTGATAAGAACTCTGAGCTGTCCCCCCCTCCTTTTTATGGATAAATGTGGCAAAAGCACTTGCATACTGATTTTCTTTGATATCCATTGCTGTGTCAACCCCTAACAGACCAATGAACCATTACATTTGTATTAAATATCTTTTACGTTTGTGGGTGTTAGAATATTATTGGGGCCACCTTGACCTACTTAGCCTGAATATATGTATATGGGGGATTTCACTTTTCAAACATAATTTGAAACATGTTAACCTTAACTAGGACTGAAAGAATAAGGAGCCATAGATGGTTAGGATAGGAAATGTCATCCCATGAATCACTAAGCTGGAGCTAAAGGTTCTGATTGTTTTTATTTTATTTTTTTAGATTAACCATTAAAAACTAAACTAAACTTGAACTAAATCAGAAAAAGAAGAAAGTTCTTAAACTAACCTTATTTAACTGCCATCTGAAAATCTTAACTGAAATTTGAAAATCTTGGGATCTCAAAATTAGAATCCTTTTGACTTGTCAATAGTCTAATAATCTTATTTTTAGTTTGTGTACACAAAACACTGTTTTGTGTGTCTACATTTGCAGTAATTTTCTTCAAATGCTGCCCACTTTGTTAATGGCCCTCTTCTGATTCATCACTGCAATTGTCAGCTTATTTTTAACTCTTCCCAATTTGTCTTTTGTTCCCAGCCACTGAATAATTACATTCATTTGTTTGCTCTTGTTGAGTAACAAATTCCTATTGCATTTAAGGGCACAACAATGCTGGGAAGATTTAAGTTTAAGGGTTTAAGATGTGGGAGTTTTATTTTCCACTTATATAATTTATATTGAGCCCTTTTCAGAAAGCATGCATTACATCATGTTACATAACAGTTTTTTCCCCAAAAACGCTTAAAAACTTTACTTTCATTTGTGTTACACAGTGAATAGCTACAGCTACTGTAACATAACAGGTTGTATCCAACAAGTGTTTTCTGATTATGAATAGTCAGTCAAGGAAAGGGGATGCATTTAAATATTTTACAATAGACCCTAAGACAAGTCATAAAGCCAAGGCCAATGACTTCAATGTCAGGCAAATCAAACCTCACTTCTTGTAATGCCAACCTTAAGTTTTATGCACACTTTTGTTTGTCTATGTTCTGTTTGAGTCTGTTTTATATCAAGTCATTCATAAGGCTTCTTCACCAACCTGGATTTTTATTGTTTTTTATTTTATAACTTTTACGATTGATGTCAATTCTTGTCCTACTGACTGAAAGCCTATGGGAGTGAGAAACCGATACAGAAATGGCGATTCTTCTCTGGTCAAACACTGTGCCATACCAGAGTTGCCAAGCCCAGACACCACTGCATTGTCTTTTCTCCATTATACCTATCATTAGGGCTGATGGCATGAAATGTATAGAACATGTGCCAGCTGCCAGTTAGTTCTGGTCAAGTGGCCAATATAAATAATGTGGCTTGAAAAGATGTGGTGACAGGCAAATTAAAAGAGAGATTGCATATCTTTGAAGATGTCAGTATTCTTCCTTGACACAGCATTACCACTACAACTCATGTAACCTGTATTAAAATGTATAGATGGTGAAATGTCTGAAAGATTATGAAGATAAGAGTTGAAAAAGTACAAGTGGATTTAAATTGTGTAAAAAGATTCATAAAACAGAATAAAACTATAGATCAAATGTACTATTGTTTGTATTATAATTACTATTGCGTTGGCAGAGGGATATTGAACAGAAATCAGCTGTAATAAAGTAATTTTAGTATATAAATAATTGCTTTGTCTTTATTTTTGCTACATTTTGTTTTGATTACATACATACTACGGTTGCATGCAAGGAGATCAAGACCTGAAATGTACCCTTGTTGCCTCATCTATGTTAAAACTCTTAATATTGTGGCTTTGAGAATGTAGTTCAAGTCAAGTGTTCGCAGTTGAATAATCCAATTCAATAATTGAATCATCCAATTTGAGATGAATGCCAGTTTCTTCCCCTTTTTTGTCTTTTTAATACATACAATTTTAGTTTCCACAAAATGTCAGATGACATTGTATTATGTGCTACAAAAAAAATATTTTTTTATGTGGCAAAAATACATACGGACCCCTGCACCATGGAATTTAAACCGTTAGATTTTCTCTAAACGTTACAATTGTGTCAGTTAGAATATTATTGGGGCGATTGGGGAACTTTCATAATAAATGTGTTTATTTGTTTTCATTTTATTCAACAAATATTGTATCTTTAAATTACTATACTGTAATTGAACCAAGATTAAGTAGGCAATAAATAAGGCGGATAAGATTGCACTGTATCATGTTGTCTTGAGGGAAGAGTGTAGCTTACTGGGGAAACAAAAGCACAAAGTGTTACCAGGCATTCTTGAAGATTTATTTTCTGTAAGTGTGTGTCTTTGTTTTTGTACAGTAGCAGTATTCAATGCATTTAGTTAGAACATCTCCAGTATTTTGTGCTTCCATGTGCCAAAATAACGCAGGCTACTATAACATCCTCTAAAAAAAAAAACAGATGTTCAAATGAAATCAAGAGGGGTGATACGAGGTTAGGGACGTAGTAGAGTATATTTAGGGGTCGATTCTCTTTGTAGGTTGTGGATCCAGTTTCGGATACGGAAACGGTGCGTGCGTGCATGCTAGGTCCCGTCACGTCACATGATTGGTAGTGTTGCCATGTCCGCTATTATATGCGACTTTTGGGCTTCTTTTTCTGTAAGGTTGCTTGTAAAAATTGGTAGGTGCGGTTTTTGTTTTGGGCTTGTTTCTTAAGTGAACTTGCTTTTTTAGGCTTGCTTCCAAAAAATATAATTATTACTTAAACAGTGGTTCTCATATTTCAAAAATAAACAAATATTCCACATTTTATTGCAAGAGTTTTTGAAATGAGCAGATCTACAAGCTCACAACGCATGTGGTCGCTTCTTTTGGGTTTGTTTTCATAGGCCTGTTTGCTTGTTTCACTCGCAAAACTTGGCAACACTGACCGGAAATACATTCAACGTGAAATGTGAGAACAATGTAAACAAATATAGAGCACAGTTTGCATTTGCAACACAACACACACACAGATAATATCACTTTGCCGTCTATTTACAGTCTCTGGTCCGTCGGGGTTCCGTGTAGACATAGTTTTACATTAACACACACAAGGTTAACGATGATACTGAAGTGAAGTCGTTGCCATTCTTTCCTTACATTTACTAAGCACCGCAGTGGAAGTAAAGGGACCAGTCTGAGAAAACGTTTTGTTTCCAGTTCTAGTCAAGCTAACCAAGCTAACGGTAGCTATTATCTCTTTAAAGAAAGGGGACGTACGCATTAGATGTGAGTCAGTGTTTCTGATCATCAAGCTCATTGATACATACGGGGTAAGTGACAGTGGTGGAAAAAAAATATTCACATGTTTAATACTGCAATGTAGAAATACTCTGTTACAAGTAAAAGTCTGGAATTAAAAAATCACCTGAGTAAAAGTACAAATGCATTGGCATCAAAATGTACTTTCAGCAGAAGTGGGTAATGGTAGTTTTGTGATGAAAATAATCTAAATCTGTTAAGTAACAAATAACTACAACTGTCAAATAATTGCAGTGGCGTAAAAGTACAATATTTGCCTAGGCTCTGAGATGTAGTGGAGTAAAAGTATTGAAAATGGGAAATACTCCAGTAAAGAACAGGCTGGGTAGCTTACTGTAAATGGAACCTGATACAGTACAATGAGAAGATATGTTTTATATATACATATATACATATATAATTATCTACATTAAAAAAAAAAACATTACTGTCATTATTGTTAAAACATTGCATTTTGCTTCTTGTTACCTGTATGAGTAGTGACAAGTAAAACCTTGATTCTTGTTGTGTTCAGGGTGTAAACTCATTCAGTCTGTGATGGTATACAAAGCTCTTTCAGGCCTAATCCCTGCCATCACTGTGTGTGTGTGTGTGTGTGTGTGTGTGTGTGTGTGTGTGTGTGTATGTTCATTCTCCCACACTGTGTCCACAGACCACCAGGATGTTGTGTGAGCTCCTTCTTTCATCACTATGGTTCCTCTTTGTCATCTTCTGGCTGGAGACCATAAGCGTGTGGCTCTTTCTATGTATATTCTATCAGGACCAGGCGTTCTACCACTGGGGAGATGGGTAAGACATGTACTGTGCCCGTGCAATGGCTTCTTATATGTGCAATGCACAACTTTTTTAATAAGGACCCCCCAGTTTGATATGCAATAGGCCACACAGACCCCCATCTGATATGATTTTGTTTTTAATCTCTGACCCATATCTACACTGTAAAATCGTCTTAATCTTGTCTGAGTTACAGACCCCTAAGGTACTAATTATTAACCAACTGAACCCTATCGTCTGGTGCAAACATTTGGCAAAAATAGCAGATCTACAAGCTAACAGCACATCACAATGCAATGCTATTTATCTTAAATATGTGTTACTGTGGATATTCATGTTAAGATATTTTGTTTGTGTTCCACACTGGAATGAGTACAGTCCTAAGAGCATTATCAGAGAGTTGACATACTTAATGAATATGTTCCATGTGTAATTTTTTTGTTTATTTTGATGTTTCAGGGTTTTTGGAGATGACCCTAGCCAAATGCTAAATATGTTGAACAGGTGAGTTGAAATTTGTGTTTAGTATTTCACTTTGAATACTAGCTCTATGTCCTTTTCTGTGGATAGTCAAATCCAGTGGTTTTCAAATGGTTTGTATTCATAGCGAAAATATTTTCCCTATTTGTGAAAGATTGAAGATGAATTGTAATTATCTTTTTTTCTTTTAATCTATAATGACATGCTCAAAATAGCGATGCCAAGTTGTAAGTGGTTAACTTAAAATATATTTTTAGCATATAGATATTTTTTTTTACAAGTATTGATATTGTAAATAAGAAAACAATTCATAACTTTTTTGTATTTGTATACTATGTATTGCTGCTGCAAAAATATCTATGTGATTGTCACAAAATCCCTGTGCACACCTGGACTTATCTCATGGCACACCACTGTGCCTTGGAACACCGTTTGGGAACCACTGGTCTAATCCCGTCTCTGTATCTGTTTCCTTCTTTCTCTCTCCCTCCTGGTTATCCTATTATATATTACTAGAGTTTCGGGGGGCTACGCCCCCCTCAACCCCAGCCGCGCACGGGGCCCAGCCGTGTGTATATTGGGGGACCCAAATCGCCGGAGTGAAACTGTGGAAACGTTTTTTTGAAAAAGGAAAAAATTTGAAGAAATAATATTTCTTATGTTTCAGGGGGTCCACAGGGGGTCCGCGGACCCTCTGATGGTCCACTGACCCCCTGTGGAGTGTTGGGACGCGCGGGGACACCCCTGGAACATTGCGGACCATTTCGGTGTTTTTTTTTTTTTCATGAAGGTGGTTGCTTGTTTCTGGCGCAGGCTGTGCAAACCTGGCAACCCAGCGCATGCTGCCGCACGTTTAAGTGGCGTAGCGTCATGAGGGTCAGTGGGGCCGTGGCTCGGTCAGTGAAGACCCTGTAGTGCGGATGATATGTGGCATAGAGGGGCAGATTGTAAATCCACAGAGGAAACATCCGTGGGCTACCATTGGTTCAGCGATGTGTGCGGTCGCCCTGCGGCCCCTCCTCCTCCAGCAATGTGCAGTATTGAGAGCCCTGACGTCACAACAATTGGAGCGATGGGCACTGCACTGTGGTTGGTTAGGGTACACCTAGGGCGCAGGTAGAAGCCAGTTAAAGCCTGCATGGGCAAACCCAGTTAGGACCCGCCTTGGTCCCACATAAACATGGCTAGTTGGGGCCCACCTAAGGGCCAGGTAGAAGCTACTTATAGCCTGCATGGGCATCGCAGTTGGGACTGAAGTGGATGGCGCTGACATTGCTGACATGGGGTCCATATGGTTTAGCCCACCTTGAAACCATATGGGAACTACGCTGGCATGCTGGCTGTAATGCAAACGCTGCATCATACCTGCAGTGTGTAGTTTGATGTTGTGTGTGTAGCAGATATACCTGCAGTGTGTAGATCAATGTCCATAGGAAAGTCAATGCCCAGCAGTGTTTTTTTTCCCCAGCAGAGTTTCTAGTGTCTCTGTGTCTCTCTGGAAGAGGTTGCACATGAACTCTGCAGCCGCACTGAGGCGCTCCAACACAAACACTCTGACATTAAGCTGTTTCACACAACAAACATCAGCACCACGCTGCTGTTTGTCCAAAAGACACAATATCTGCTCTCCCACCGACGTCATGTGTTCATTTATCGGCAGCCGTACAGACTCCTTTTGACACATTTTACGTCGTTTATCCAGCTCTCACTGACTCTCCACATCGGGCTGTTATTTTGCTGCGATGAAGTCAACGATGTGAGAGATTAGCTATCACAGACGGACGGACAGGGGGTGAAACATAGTCTTGCGCCATGCCTTTCGGCCTGGCGGAGACAATTAAAAACCGAAAGTAAAGGAAATGGCCATTTCTGCAACAGAAGTAGTCAATAAACTATGCTATGAAAACATGGGCCACATTGGCAAAGAATGTAAGAAAGAGGCAATCATGTAGAAAATAGCCGATGTCCAAGCTTACAAAGCCTCTGAACGTGAGGCGTTTCGAGCTTGTAGATCGGCTATTTTCACAATATTTACTTGTGGAACGGAGTCAAACAGAATGGGGGGGTCCCAGATCAAGTACGTGTATTTGGGGGGGGGGGGGGGGGGGCGGCGTGAAAGGGTTGATAAACACTGCTGTAATCGGAGCGAAATTATCTGAAATTACTACATGACCATAATGCAGGCTAACATGCGTTGCACGGGGCGGTCCTGCCATTACGTTAGTTACTGTAGTTGCTGTGGAGCTACATAGTTCTCCAGAAGACACACACAAACATACACCATCTACAATGGACGAACTGAGCAGCAATATAGACATTCACCACACGAACGTGCATTGTTGACAACGTGATTGCACAGCCGCTGCAGGCATGACAACCAGGTTAGCGTTAGCGACATGGCAGCTATCACAGCGCCCTGTCCGTCGTGCTGCAACTGCCTGTGATGGCTACAGCAGTGACAGCAAGCTGTCTGCGATGCCATTGTCTGGAGACTGCTCTTAGCGTGACACGACCAATGAGAGTGAGCGCTGTAGTTGTTGCTAAGATACGGTGGCGTCTCTGCCCCATAGCTTGTAGATCTCTCACACATGATTGGCGTAGGCTGCGTTGCCAGGTCTGACTTTGTGTCTAAGCAATGGTCGGCTGATTTTTGCGCGCCTTTGGGCTCGTTTGCATTGTGCGCACGGCAGCGCTTGTTTAGCGTACGTCAGCGCGACGTGGCAACGGACGTGGCAACGTGAAAGGTGATTGGCTGGTGAAAAGAAACACCCGACGTTACACCAGAAATGGTGCCTGGAGAAAATGGTGACCAAAAAAATAGTTTGGAAAAAAAGGAAAAAACCCCCGCAGCGGCTGCGTGCTGTTGTGGTGATGAGGTCGTGCGCACGGTAAACGGTACGAAGCTGCCTCCCCTTCCGTTTTGTCCGACATTTGGTGAGTAGAATTAATTATGTTGCGCGGTGGAAAAGGTGTATTGAGCAGTGAGATGTCCCCTACGCGAGGCGTAAATTCAGCGCGGCCGGCGTGGCGAGTCAGTTGGCGACATGTGGTCTGGCGGTGCGTTGTTTAGTCGATAACAGAGCTGTGGGGTGTGGACACCGAGGGTGCGGAAGTTGGTCGGCATTTATATAGTTAGAAGGAAACCTCAGTCAGTCAGTCAGTCTCTCTCTCTGTTCCGCATGGTTCTCTTCAGTGGGTTGAGCAATTGATCTCAACTTGCACACCTGCATTGACCATTAGCATATGCAAACAGTGAGGAAGCCCGTTTTTCACTTTCCCAAAATGTAAGCAAGATTCTGGCAGGAGTTTGGGCTATGGGGTCTGTCGTCATGGTTACAGTCCCGCAGGCTATGGGATCTCTAGCCACTGGCTGCACTTGGCTTACACACACACACACCGGCGCAGAGACAACGGCAGAATATACAGACGCTACAAACTTATAAAGGACTTTCATTTAGGGCCCGTGCCCACACACTGCGTTTTATGAGCGGGAGGGCGCTTTGGATATCATCTCCATAGCACAAGAACATTGACACGTGCACTGTTTGAATCAATGTTGTGTTATTAGCACACATAGCTTAGCTCAAACAGCGTAAACATAAGCTTCTCATGGTTGTGGGTGACAACGATTCGAGGTTGTAAATGACTGGGTTGTCACACACACACACACACACACACACACACACACACACACACACACACACACACACACACACACACACACACACACACACACATGCCAATAGGATTCAAACTGAAACTATGAATACCGAGCACATAACCCAAAAGGCTGCATATAGTTTGGCTGTTCACATCGCTGGGTATAAATTATTTATTATAATGTTTTTAATTATTATAATTTTTCTGTTTTTTTTAATCGTTATAGCAGAGTAGGGATCCCCTTCCCCAACCTCTTCTGCACCAAGTACCATTTTTATATAATAAACTTTTTTATAATATTGGAGGATATTTGGATATTTTATATCATCCTGTTATGTTACTTTTTCCATTGTTTCTTATATATTCTTATCACTATTGTTTTGTAACTGCCAACTGATGTGCTGCCAGTGTAACTGTCAGGGTAGGGAGAATTGCATCTCTGTCACACTAATGTTTTTTTAGTAGCTGTGGTTAATATTAACATTTAGCACAAATTGAGATGCTGGACAGACTCGGGCGTTCACCATGAGCCACACATGGGGTTTCAATGGGTTGTAACTACCTTGTATTTTGTTAGGTAGACTACCCAAAACATGAGTGAGAGAAAGCGGTGTGAGATTGGAGTGGATTGAAGTCGACTATCCTACAGATACATAATGGTTGTATATTATATATCAAATAATATTAAATTCCTTTCCGTGCGGAGTGGTATCGTGGACCACCAGCGAATGGGCTGCAGCTGACCACAGGTTGGGGACCTCTGCACAAGAGTACATTTCTCAAAGAAATGATAAAGAATAATAGAATAACTCGTTCTCTTGCTCTCTCTCACTCACACTCTGTTTGTTTGTTTGTTTCTTTTTTTCTCTCTCCCTCTCTACAGAGTTGATACTAGCTACAGAGTTGATACCAGCATGCAAAGATCAGTGCAGACCTGAGCCAGAAGAAAAAACACCTCTGAATTAATTCACAGAAAGCACTGTTCACAGAGATGGAGCTGCGTGTATAATGAACATATGATGATGACAATCATATTATGCTATGTTTCCCTTGCACTGGCTACCTGTACACCATAGTGCATGGTCACTGTCGATGTAAATGGCTGATAAGCGGATGGAAATTTGCAGTGGCAGTAGCTGTTGAAGAACAAACTGAGACTAGGAGGAGATTATTAATGATAAGTGCTTCTTGTCCAAGTATGTAACATTCAACACACATCTTTTCACTCTTGGTATTCCTGGATATTGGTGAAGCAGCATGTATATGATGGAAAATGCTTTTGTTGGCAAAGATTGAATGTAAGACCTGCACAGAGGTCAGTTTCCTCATACTGTCATGCTGTGCAACAAATATTTTTGCTGCTGTGCAACAAATACTTTGCTGCTTGCAGTTGCATTTTTATAATGGTTTGCTGAAAATGTGTTGTCAGTTAAGCCTATGAACGTTTTACCAGTTAAAACAGTCATTGTTGTTGAATGATTGATTTTATAACCTACAATGAGGAGTTAATTATCAACTCTGTGGGACTGATTCAAATGTTATTATACAAAAAGTACCCTTGTGTAGATAAACTTGGGCAACGGTCCATGTCATCATAGATAGAAAAATAATGTTTGTAGAGTGTTCTCTCAATATAATCTGCTGGGTTTCGAGACAAATTAAACTATTGGGTCAAGAAACAAATGCATGGATTGCTGCTTGGGTGTAAAACGGTGTTCCTCTGGTGCTCTTCAGTTTGGGGATCCTAATAGACATCTGAGGCACGAGTCAAGAGGGAAATAGATCTTTAAAGGCTGGAAATCAATAATGTGAAAACAGTACCAATGTTATCATTTGGCATCATCATAAACAACAAATATAAATGTTGGGAAATTGTGTTTTAACAGCTAATCTTTTTTATCCTTTAGAAAATGTTGTAAACCGAACCCCTGGAACCGTTGAGTGCTATAAGCTTGGTGAAAGGGTCCAAGGGTGCTCCCGCAGGCATCTCATTAAGCCCTGTTCATAAGTGTAACTGATAACATCAAACTATGTTTTGTACATGAGAAGGTGGGGAAATGAGGTCATTGTTAAAAGTATGAGTGTTTGTGTAAATAAAGAAAATATTGCACTGATGAGATTGAATTGTGTTCTTTCCACTTTAACCCCAGCAATGCATCCGTATGATAACAGAAAACAAAAAGAAAAACACTAGTAGTATTGAGCCCTGAGGGACTCTGGTTATCCATATGGGGTACAACCCCATGAAGCATTGAATTCATGGAGATTGTTTTGTTTTTGTAAAATTCCTAAGCCAATAATTTGATGACCGGCGGTCTCTAGTCTACAGTACCGGAACATTAGCATTTTTCCACCGGTAATCAAATTATTGGTTTAGGAATGCGACAGAAAATCTCCATGAATTCAATGCTTCATGGGGTGTGTAATTGATAGAAAACAAGTAATTTTGGGTGAACTATACCTTCAAGTGGTTAAATGCCAGAACAGCAGGTGGCGCTCTCTAAAATTGTGCTGCTGCTCAACGTCTGTGACCCGTAAATTATATCCGGGGTCAGGATCCGGTGGGACGGAAAAACTGAAGTGCGCGTTGTGGTGCGAAGTATAACGTTACACAATAATAGTTTTATTTAAGATAAGGATTGCGGGATTGTTTTGTTCATATATCAAAGGCTACACTTTGTTCCTTTGTACCTTCAAGAAAGAAAGAGAGCAATAAGAGCCGAACAACATGGCTCCAACTATCCAGACTCAGTCTCAACGAGAGGACGGTCACAGGTAAGAACAACAACCAAAACAATCTGCGCTTTTCATTTCACAGCTGCTTCATGTTTGGATTAATTGGCCCACTAAACTCGGAATGGAACTTGGTTTATTAATCGGCCGTACTAATGTAATATAAAATACCTTTATGTTCGGAACTGGCCCCTGTGTAAAAAGTCCAAGCCTATCACCAGAATGCCCCCCCCCCCATGTTTACTGTACATGTTTTTCTCTGTGATTACTACTCGTTTATATGATGTTTTTGCATAGTATTGTATTTTTGTCTGTCATTAAATGTTTCGATGAATTGAGTACACATGGACCCCAATGGAAACAAGCCATAGTGCTTTCTTGGGTTTTAATCCCAATAGCAGACCTTAATTGTATAGAACTGTACTTTATGTGCTTTTTTGCAAACTGTTCATAGAGTGTTCAATCAGTCAGTCAATTACAGTATGCAAAATATTATCCTTGGATCTGAGAATAATTGGACCTGAGAATAAATCATGACATAAGCATGGATCATTATTAGCTTATTAATGAGTCGTACTATTGGAAAACGGAAGTAAAATGATCTTTTATTTTGTCAAGTGCATCTCAAAATTAATCTAATGTGTTTAGTTTAGTGGTGGTAGGTAGTGTAGTTAAGTTACAGGGACAGGTGATACTCAAAGATCGCTGTAAAATTCTGTACAAACAGAACACACTTTCAGTTTTACACATTTTAAATAAACAGTTTTAACAGATATCGCTGTTGCACATGTTACGCTGGCAGAGACCCAATGGCGATTCCTGGAGCGTGCGGTCAGACATTACAGGTTAAGTTCTTACTGGACACATCTGGACTGCAGCGAGCCGGTTCAAACTATTTAACCATTTAGCTCGTTTTCACAGATCTTGTTGTGGGATGTGCAGGGTCCGTCAAATAGGCTTTCTTGCTTACACAGAAAGGAACTGAGAAGAACTGTCTGTAGGACAATAGTACCCAACTAAACTTGTGAACATTAAATGTTAGGCCAGTTGGTAACAAATGTGTGTGCTATTTTCTCTTCCAGTCGGAGCTCCTCGCATAGAACTGTTCCAGAGAGGTAATTTAATGTAGTGGCATTAATTTACAAATGTTATTATCTATCTGGAAATGTATTATTTGTTTGTTTATTCATTCAAAAGTAGTGGTGAATTGGTAACATGCTTTGGACCCATTACAGGTCAGGAGTGGTCTGTCGGGTGAAATACTGCAACAGTCTACCTGATATCCCCTTTGATCCAAAGTTCATCACATATCCATTCGACCAGCACAGGTAAATGTCCTGTCCGACTGTCTTCTCCTTCCACGTAACAGCAGTAGACTGTTGAGCCAACTCAGACATGGCTTCACATGTTTCTTCATGTGTTTGGACAGGTTTGTTCAGTATAAAGCCACCTCTCTGGAGAAGCAACATAAGCATGAGCTCCTGACAGAACCCGACCTTGGGGTCACTATTGATCTCATCAACCCAGACACCTACAAGATAGACCCAAGCAGTAAGTCTTTGATTGTAGACACTTAACCGCTGTTGTATAATTTCCTTTTAGCCCATTAAGACCTGGGACGTCATTTTCTGTGTCATTTTTTTTATTTGAGTTAAAAAGCATTATTTTACACTTTGGCTATTCAAAAATAGCAGATCTACAAGCTCATAGCGCGGGCTTGTATTTTTGAAAAATCGTGAAAATGTGTGCAAATCTTTGAATGTATACATTATTTTAAAGCGAACATTTTAACTCAAATCTTTGCTTCTGGGGGGTCCCTGGAACAACATATTTTGAGATGGGGGTCCGTGGCCAAATACATATCATTTTGGGGGTCCTTGACATGAAAAGGTTTGAGCACCACTGATATAGAAACATACGTTTTTCAGAATATTGTTGGGATTTAGAAGACATTTGTAAAATCGGCTTCAGGTCTTAATGGGTTAAAGGTCCACATTATGTTGGTGACTACATCTGTTGATCAAATACTACTTGTTTATGTTTTGTTTCTTCAGTTCTGCTGGATCCAGCTGATGAAAAGTTACTGGAAGAGGACATCACAGCTCCATCTAGTTCAAAGAGGTATGGACACAAAATACATACAATACATGCATGTAGCGTTTACATTGTGCGAGTTATTTTCACACTAATATAGTGTTTGGTTTTAAACCCCTTTTTTCCTGTTCCTTAAGGTCTCAGCAGCATGCCAAGGTGGTCCCATGGATGAGAAAAACTGAGTACATTTCTACAGAATTTAACAGATATGGAGTCTCCAATGAGAAGGTTGAAGTCAAGTAAGTTAGTTGTAGCAAGGTTAATGCTTTTGGATTAGTGCTTTTACATTGAAATGTGCTCATATTTACCAATTCTGTGTAAGACTCTTTAATCTGGATGTCATCTGTTGTTAGGATTGGTGTGTCTGTCAAACAACAGTTCACAGAAGAAGAGATCTATAAGGACAGAGACAGCCAGATTTCTGCCATTGAGAAGACATTTGAGGATGCACAGAAGTCGGTGAGTAATTGTATTACTATAATGCGTTTTAATTAAGGCCGATTCTACAAATGCCCACTAAATCAGTAGTTCTCACACTTTCAAGAAATGTTCAAAAAATAGCTGATGTACAAGCTCACAGCGCAGCACGAAGTGACTCGCTCTGAGCTTGTATCTATCTGCTATATTTTAATAGCCAACGCTAAAATCTAAAATAACAGAAGCTTTCCTGGTTTTAATGGTAACCGGAAGGCTCGCTACAAAACACACTCGCCCCCTTTTGTTTTCGTGGACCGCTCGCCCCCAGTGGTTCTTGTATTTGTTTTACTGAGGTTAAGGTTAGGAATAAGGTTAGGTTTAGGCATAGTTTTACTGAGGTTACGTTTTGGAATAAGGTCAGGTTTAGGCATAGTTTTACTGAGGTTACGTTTTGGAATAAGGTTAGGTTTAGGCATAGTTTTACAGAGGTTACGTTTAGGAATAAGGTTAGGTTTAGGCATAGTTTTACTGAGGTTACGTTTAGGAATAAGGTTAGGTTTAGGCATAGTTTTACTGAGGTTACGTTTAGGAATAAGGTTAGGTTTAGGCATAGTTTTACTGAGGTTACGTTTAGGAATAAGGTTAGGTTTAGGCATAGTTTTACAGAGGTTACGTTTAGGAATAAGGTTAGGTTTAGGCATAGTTTTACAGAGGTTACGTTTAGGAATAAGGTTAGGTTTTTAGGCATAATTTACTGAGGTTACGTTTAGGAATACCTGGTGGCGACCGTTCCAAGGTCGCCAGATTTGACCTGGGGCGAGCTTGTTTTGGGGTGACCGTTCTTGTATTCGTTCTAATGGGTCAATGTGTAAGATAAGATCTACAGGTTAGCAGGTCTACTACTTTTAAACCTCTCCAGGGGCACAATTCAATTGGGGGACTGGTTTGTACTGTTTATACTTTCAATATGAATAGTTTTGTCTGGCATTAAAGAATGAGGACTAATGTAGTATATGGATGTATAATAATATACAAAATTAAAGGGGGGGGGAACAGGCTCGTGAACATGAGGTAATCGCTTTGAACCCCCAGATCAACATGAAAAAACAAAGAGAACTGAATCCTCAAATAAACTGTAGCAATGATTAAATTGTAGCATTTACATACAGTACATAGCATTTGTGAGATTACATCAATAACCCAGTTGTACAACTTTATTGTGGTTAGGTGATGCACGCACATCTAAATATTGCAACGGGTGCTGGATCCAACTGAACAAATATAAATAAAGAAAAAGAGTCCGCACACCGTCTTAATGCTCCCGATGATTTAATGAACAGCTTGCGGTCAGATACAACGTTTCGGCTGTGTGGCCTTCGTCAGGTATACTGAGAAGTGTGAGGAGACTGGTATAAAAAGACAGAGGAGGGCAGGATACACTGATCATTGAGTGCAAGCACCCGGGGACAACACCCCAATTTGAGAGTCTATGACTCACAAGTTAACACAGACCTATGACAATTACATAGAATAGCCATTATTCTTTGGTGGCCATCAGGAAAGAGGAAAACATTTGCAGTAAATATTGTCTATACCCATACAAAATACCAGTCTACCACTATGTATAAACAAAGCTCTCTGTACAACTTTATTGTCACACCGTAGGTTTACAGGCGTAAAGTGGGTGAATTTCGTTTTTGGTGCAAACTCCATCATTGATAGTTTTCTGATTTATATCTGATTAAGGCTGCACTCTTTAACTTTCAAGTCCTACCCGAGATTCAAATCCGGGTCCCCCACTCAAGTACTGACATTTTTACCACTAAGCTAATTGAGCATGTTCAGTGGCCAGTTCAGTGGGTTGTGGTTAGAGTATCCGCCCTGAGCTGAGATTGGGAGGTTGAGGGTTCAATTCCCTGGCCGGGTTATACCGAAGACAATACAAATGGGACCCAATGCCTCCCAGCTTGGCACTCAGCAACAAGGGTTGGAAAACACAGTTATGCTTTTGTGTTTTGCTTACCCCGATTAAGACCGTATTCTGATTTAGAAATCAGGTAACGCTATTTAAGTGACCATTTCAGAGTATTTCCTTAATTGGGGGGAGATTGGTGTGAATGTAAACTCATTCAGTGGCAGGCTTCGGTAACATTGGACAACTCTCAGGTGTGTGAATTTGCATAATGGAACCTTCATTCTGTAATGATTCCCTCTGGTTTTGCTATAAACCAGAGGGCATGTAATTAGTCAGCCTCCTAAGTTAAATAAAGATTCTATAACTCATTTCTCCCTCCAGATTGCCACGCACTACAGTAAACCCAGAGTTACTCCAGTAGAGGTGATGCCTGTGTTCCCTGACTTCAAGGTGCGTCACAAACTGACATTCCATGTATATTACATGAACATCGAGGCATAGGCGTACGGGCCAAGCCTCTAGTTATTACATAATCGCCTAATCACAATTATTTGAGATAATCACGATTATTTTGCATAGTCGTCATACTCATTTCCATGTTGAAAAGTTTTCATGCTCACAACGCATCGTGACGTGTCACTACAAGTTTGCACTGTGTATCAAATTGTGGGTTAATATGAACTTTTCTATTGTTGTTGTCTGGCAAAAATATGATTGTCCATATTTCTACTTTTTTATGTTTTTTCATAAATGAATGCCCTACTTCATCATACAAGAGTGTCACCCAAAAGTAGTGAAAATAGCAGCTCTACAAGCTCACGACGCATCGCAGTGCGATGCGTTGTGAACTTGGGGATCTGCTATTATCACTTTTTTGAAAATGTTTTGAAAATAATAATAAAAAAGCAATGGTTTTGGACAAGGTTTCTACCCAACAGCGACAAGATAACATAAAAGACACATTTAAAAAAGCAAGATTATGTCCAGAACTTCATTGAGCAGTGATATAATGTAGCCTTTAGGTAATAAAGGCAATGCATGCTACAGGATAGATGTTCTTGTGTGAATCTATAGTGTCATTTCACTATGAATGCGTTATGTGGACTGCAGACTTTTGGTTTTAAGTTTGCTTTTTTTCTGTTCCCCAGATGTGGATCAACCCATGTGCTCAGGTCATCTTTGACTCTGATCCTGCACCTAAAGACATGTCAGCACCTGCAGGTGTGGACATGATGTCTCAGGCCATGATCAGGTGTGTAAACATCAGCCTTTTGCAATTCTGCACAGTATTAGTTTCTTTTGTGACTGTCATTGATTTACATTGTGTGTGTGTTTTTTTTTTTACATAACAGAGGTATGATGGATGAGGAAGGAAATCAGTTTGTAGCTTACTTCCTGCCCAATGATGAAACTCTTCGTAAGCGCAAGAGGGATGTCGACGAGGAATTGGATTACATGCCAGAGGAACTGTAAGTAAATATTTTTTTTCTGTATAATAATAATAAGCACAGAACACCAAAAATTAAATTCTTACATTACAGGGATACTACAGTACCAAGAAATTGATAACAATGTTTGTTCTGTTGTCTCTGTGTTACAGGTATGATTACAAGATAGCTCGGGAATATAATTGGAATGTGAAGAACAAAGCCAGCAAGGGCTATGAAGAGAACTACTTCTTCATCTTCAGAGATGGTGATGGTGTTTACTACAATGAACTTGAGACCAGGTGAGTCATGAGCAGATTATGTGATTGCTGGTTGTGTCTACCTCCTGGCATTTGTGACATCAAAGGTTTCTTTTGATCCTCGATACAGTTGAATTCTGAACATCTCTTAAGTAATGTAACTTGGTTAAACTATATGGCCCAACCACTATCAGGCTCTAGAAATTGCTTTTTTTCTTAAATGATTTGATTTACATGCATGTATGTATGTATGTATGTATATGCTCATTCTATTAACCCATTTGCCCTGCATTGTAGAGTGCGTCTGAGTAAGAGGAGAGCCAAGGCTGGAGCACAGTCCACCACAAATGCTGTGCTTGTGTGTAAGCACAGAGACATGAACGAGAAGGAACTCGAAGCCCAAGTGAGTCTTCTACTTGCTCTAGACTCTTTGCTTTACTTAAATAATGTAAATTCCCAGTGCATTACTTTTCAACTCTGTTCATCCAACATGTTACTTTGAATTCAGTGGCAGTTGTATTAGTTAATTGTAGTAGTAATTTAATGGTGTTCAATCTCTCCATGTCCTCATCAGGATGCTCGTAAAGCTCAGCTGGAGAACCATGAGCCTGAAGACGAAGAGGAAGACTTGGAGAAACTGCTGGACCTGGCTGGATCTGGTTAGTTGACTTTTGCCGTATCCACTCTGCTCACCCACCCTATCTTCTCTTTACTGGCTACAGCATACGCCATCTGTCTTAGATGACAATCACTTAAAACAGCGGTACTCAAACTATGGGACGCAAAAACTCCCTCATAATATGGGGTCGTGGTATAAAAAAGTTTGAGAACCCCTGACAAAAAATATATATTTTTGTCTCCGCCAGGCCGAAAGACATGGCGAGAGAGTATGTTTTGCCCCCTGTCCGTCCGCGTGTCCGTCATGGTGTCCATCCATCCGCCCGTCCTGTCCGTGTGTTAGCAGCTAATCTCCGGCACCGTTGGCCCAGTCGCTGCAAAACTGTGCACACACACTCCCTGGATGCCAATTCAGAACCTCTGCCCCACATTTTTCACATGGGCCTGACATAGCGCCACCAGGAGGCCGATTTTTGCAAAACCCATTTTTTTCCCCATTACTCCTACAGCTTTTAACTAACGTCATGCAAATCGGTACACAGTATCTCTATAGTCATGTGATCAACCCGGATATGTCCGATTTCCCATCCTCATTGGCTAAGGTTGGCTTCCAAAGTTTGCAGGATTGGTCCGTTTTGAGCAAACTGCCTCAAATCATGAACGCAGCTTGCCATTTCCATAAAATTACACACGCACATTCCCACTAGGCAGAGGAAGCAATGCCACCCCTTTCACATTGGCCTGTTATAGCGCCACCAGCAGGTCTAATTTAGCAAAACACATTTTTGGAACAAAATGCTTCAAATCATGAATCCAGTGTCCGATTGAAAGGTCTAAGAAGAAATTACACCCTTTTCACATATTTCCCTATTATAGCGCCACCTGGCGGAGACCTGTGCTCCGAGGAGCACTTTTTCTAGTTTTTAAAATAATATTTATTTTCTCCTTTTTTCTTTTTCTTTCCCTAGGCGATGAGAAGGACAAGGGCAGTGAGGCAGAGAACTCTGACAGTGAATCGGAGAGGGAGGATGAAGAGCAGGAACGGAGGGTGGTGGAGGGGGAAGAGGACGAGGATGAGGAAGGTGGGGCGAGGAAGCGACAGCGTAAAGCCAGCGGCAGTGAGAGCGGTGGCGAGGACAGGACCATGCGCGACGAGGAAGAGATCTTCGGAAGCGACGACGACAGCGAAGACAACGACAACGAGAACGACAACGACAACGAGCCCAAGAACTCGGCCAGGAGCAGCGGGGAGGAGGGCAGCGGCAGTGAGGACGAAGGAGCGGACAGAAGGCGCAGGAGGAGTGGCAGTGCGTCTCCGGCACACAGCGATCGCAGCAGTGACCATTCAGAGGCTCGGGCTCACAGTGGAAGTGGTAGTGAGCAAGGCACAGATTCTAGTGATGCCAGTGACAGTGAATGAGATTACTGTTGTAGACATTCTGGTGAATTCCACCTGCCCGTGACAGACCACCTGGCTCCAATCAGCAGGTTTATAAAGCGTTGGCTGTCACATGACAATGCTATGCTACGTATCTTAATTGGGCTAATCCCTTGATGGTTGAAAAGAAAATGATAAACTGTGAGTAGCTTTTGGGCACCTGTTAATAATACTTAATTCTGCTGATATTTTCGATTTATAGATTTAGCTTATACAGTACTTATTAGAACTTATTTGTACTTTCCTTCTTTTGATGTTGACAAAAGCAAGTTCTCTTTGCTATGTCTTCAGTGCTGGAGCATGGCATGTTTGTTTCCTTGTTCATTGAGATCTTATCACATTATAGATGTGATCTGATAATAAAATTCTGATGTTTTTTAAGGAGAAACAAAGCATCAAATCATTCCCAGAGAGACAGACTGACACCATGAATACCTAAATATTAATTAATCGTATTTAACTTGAGTCTGGTCTGATCATAGTTTATATTAGACAAATCAAGTTTGTTTATGTTGCCACTGCATTCTGACGTCTGGTGCGTTGTCCTAATAAACTGTACAACACTAATAAAATGAGTGTCCCACTCAGAAAATAATCTGTATTTAATCATCCATTTCTGTCATTTTAACATTTTAACGCCACAAACGTCTCATCAGTGTTAAATGGGTGATTAAACACAGATTTTTTCTTTTGTGTGACCCCCTTTTATTACTATTATATTAGACAAAAACATCTACTCATTGTAATGCACTGTTTGTCAGTGCATTACAACACAGCAAGCCCAGGTCTGCTATGTTAAATGAGTAATCGGTTATGGTGCAAACGGCAACCTCAGAGAAAGAGAGAAGAGATTTGATTTAAAAAGACATTTTATTATGTTTGCAAATGCTGTCCAAAATGAATTGGCAATTTACAAAACAAAAACAGTTGAATATGAATAACACAATTCAAAACAATTCATAAAATGTATGAGTGGTGTAGAATTGATGTTGCCATAAACAACGTTTGAGGATTAGAGGACATGTTATGCATATTCATTTGAAGAATGAGAGTTGGTCCTTCAGCCACTGCTCTGACAAGTCGTCATTGTTCCTTGTTTCAAACACCTAATTAAAAAGAATGTTATTATATGAATGGCATTTGTGGCATCTTCAGAGGCAATTACATTAAATGTTTTATTCAACCAGAGGTACTCTATAAGTTGAGTACGATTGGTAAGAAGGCCGATAGGTAGAAGTATGGGTAACGAGCCAGGACTATATTAAAAACAATACTGACAATCGAAACATATGTTCAATAACACTAACCCAGAAAATTCAACATTTTAATGTGGTAAAAACATTTGATAAATTTACTCAAGGTGACTCAGTGATTACATTTAAATGCAGACATTTAACCACATGAACCTTTGCATCCCTATTTGGGGCATAATAGGCAAACATTCTGCAAAATGAGGTGAACATTTGGAGGAAATATGTCATGATTTGGTGAAAATAGCAGATCTGTCGCAACGTGATGCGCTAAGAGCTTGTAGATCTGCTATAGCTATTTGACATACCAGGAACTATATAGGGTTTAAGTGGTTAAAGGTCTACTCATTGAGTGCTACATAAAAATGTACAATAAGAGGAACCTGAAAATCTGTGCATCTGGAGGTGTATCTAAAACAATCACCTTTGTCAGCTCTCCAACTTGGACCAGTTGGTTTTTGCTGCCTGCATACATCATCTGCTGCTCAGGCTTGCATCCTATTG
Source organism: Gymnoscopelus microlampas (assembly GCF_963454915.1). Classification (NCBI taxonomy): domain Eukaryota; kingdom Metazoa; phylum Chordata; class Actinopteri; order Myctophiformes; family Myctophidae; genus Gymnoscopelus; species Gymnoscopelus microlampas. The sequence continues at coordinate 42,077,904 of NC_139945.1, read as the reverse complement.
AAGTGAGTGACACAAGTTGAAGCTTTTCCTATAACAAACATTTAATGCACAAAGCTGAGGAACATTACCCATGTGAACCCTAGTGTCCCTAGTGTCCTCAAAAATATATACAAGCTCAACACAGCCCATTGCAAGCTTGTAGATTGGCTAATTTCTCTGACAATATTCTAGTGTAGAGGGAAAAAAGGAGGGGTCCCAATATAGACTCCTTGTGGACTCCCTTCGGTCAACTATGTGCATAGGGTTCAAGTGGTTAAATATTCAATTCCATATTGTTATAAGTTTATAGAACTGGATGTAATGTTTTTTTTTTCATTACATTTTTGTTGAGCAAACAAACAAGAATCACACAAGTAGTCAAGGGAAAAAGCATAAATAGAATTTGATGAAGTGAGGGATTATTACGCACCCATTGGACTGGAGAATATGAAACACAGAGGATAAGACACTCTGCCATCTTCATGGATATATTTGTAGCTGTAAACAATGAATGTGCAATTTTGTCAAGGGAAGCAAACTAATTGATAGCAAATATTTATACAGCTACTGTAGTATTAATTATGTTTGTAAAATGTTCAAATTGATATGTGCAGGTTGTTTATGACATTTTTCAAGGATATCTGGGTTGCCGCTCTGGAAGTTCTTCTCTCAGCTCATCCAGTGAAATGTTCTGAAAGAAAAGGTTATATTAGGTGATTTTCATTTCTACTTATAACCTCAAAATCTAATTTTACATGTGATTTAAAAGACAAAGCTTGTAAACTTTACTTGCCTCATATTCCTCCTCTAGGATGACCAACTGTCTTGCCATATCTATTTTCACTATGAGAAATTAAGATTTATAATTAATGCATGAGTAGGGTAGAATTCCACTGCAGCTGAAAATGTTCAGAGAGCCTTTCATGACATCATGGATTCTGGCTGTATTTCCCACAGCGAGATTTCACAAAATATTTTCCCAGCTCGGTCCTGATAGAGCAAGCATAATGATTTGCCATCAAATCGCATCAAACACAGTCTTGAGAAACCCAGTAGAATGCTACCACAATCCCCTACGACCACGTTATTTTCCAAACGTTTTGAATTTCTTTATAGCAATAATAGCCAATCTACGATAATGATGATGATGTGATTGACTATGTCAATCTCTGTACACCTGTCTGAGTCAGCAGAAGACTACAGCATGGTGCAAAACATTGCAGCCAGACTCACAAGGACCAAAAAAGGGAACATATCTATTTTAGCTTCTCTTCACAGGCTTCCTGTCAGTTTTAGGATTGATATAAAGATTGTATATTGTAATTATAAACATTTGCATTTAAATGTGAAGGCGAAGCACTTTGTAATGGTGTTTTGATGAGTGCTATATAGCCTACATCAAAATAATTGTATACAATGGATTCACAATTCAGCATTTTGCAGATATTCTATTTTATTTATCTATTTTGTAAACATCTGATTTTACTCTGGTTGCACAATTGCCAGAGGTGTTTCTTGAAATTAAATCAAATTCAATAATCGCCTCACTTGATTTATATGGGATAAGCAGACTACAGTAAGTGATATGCACTGCTATTAAGTGCTACTTACTCAGTATGGCAGCATTGTTGGTCTCTTTGCGGAATCTGAACTTCCTTAGTTTTTGTTTCAGACTTTCATCCACTTCACACACAACCAGAGAACTTGACTGCAATGTGATGGCAGAGTTAGATTTATTCAAATAGGAAAATCTTCAATTCAAATGTATGAAAAATGTATCTCTGTAATCTGTGGATCCCCTCGAAAACGAGATGGTACATCTCAAGGGGTTATTTCCAATAAAGAATTTCTATATATATAGATTATCAGATTATCATTTTGTGGATTATCAGATTATCCACAAGATTAAGATCTGTCGCATAAAGATCTGATGAAGATCTTTAATGCTTCATCCAGCATTAAATATTCAAAATGTTAACATGGCATATTGAGGGCAGGAAGTGCACCATAAGAGGATGCAGTTTCCTGTGTCAAGATTTGTGTAGCAATATTTTAGAGATCAGACACTGGCTGAATATAACTATATTTTGTAAAACAAATATGACTGCTCACCAAACCGATCAAATTTCTGCAGAAGCCTATAAGCATGCAAGTAATTGGAATAGTCTCTCATACCATTCTGAAAGGAGTCCGTGTGTGCCTTATTGTCTTCAAGGTGAAACTGCCAGATCAAGAAGTCGCTGACAACTAGCTAGTCACAAGCAACTGTTACTTTCAACATCCTCCTTTAGATGGCAGGCATGCAGTCACTACATCCCCCTTCCCTCCCCCCTTCCCCTTATTAAATGTGAAATCACCAGTGTGCACACTCCTGTAGTAGTCAACTAGTGTCCCAATTCCCAATATGTATGTATGTATGTATGTGTACTGTACATGATGTATGTTTGTACACGTCTCTTGTTATTTCATACTACAATTGTATTTTTTATATATGAAATACAATAAAAATTATACATTGGATTATTATCATTAATCATGAATTGCTTCGTATAATTAAAGGTTGACATAATTCCACGTTTGTCAGAATATAACTTCATGTCACAGCATCTCTGCCATGCCTATGCTATCTAGCATCAGTTCTTTACGTGGTTCTCCCCACTTCGAGGAAGGTCCCTGGGGAGGATTCCAGGGGTTTATTTCAAACCACTAGAAGTTATCTTAATGAGTGAATGTATAATAGAATCACATATAGGCCTCACACTCAATTATCTCACCACCAAAGGGGGGATTTGTCTTTACCAACATGTAGAAAGAATTTAGTACTAAATCAAACCCAACAACAGAAATATTCTCTTGTGGGGGTTCCCGGCACAACATCTTTCTAATCTAAAAGGCATATGGAAAAATATATAATAAACTCCTTGATCTTGTAATTCCTTTTTTTTTTTTTTACAAATATTTTTATTAGTTTCACAGTTTTGACATGAAATCAGGTAAACATTTTGTATTTTTTCATTTTCTCCCTTTTCCCATCCCTCCCCCCTTATTGTTATTGCTGTCACATTTTTTCCTTTAAAAAAAAATAAAGACAAAAAACATTCTGTAATTCTGAGTGACCCTTCACTTTTCAATGATTGTTATGCTTTAAGAGGTAAGGACAACGACGCACTAGAAGAGTCTAGTGGAGCACGGTGGTAACAAAAACAGTTTGTTTGGGGTCCTTTATTTGACATGAAAACGTTAGAAAACCACTGACATAGAAGAGCATCCACTCCACATCAGATGTGCTTGTGCTTGTATTGGTTTATACAATCTTTCACAATCAAACAGAGGCATAGATATCTATGCCTCTGCACCTATACAGTTCTATTAATTGTTTTATGATTTTACTATTTCTAAAGTATCTAGCTAGGAGGTCCATGCTGACTTTAATTCAGCAAAAAACAAATGTGTTTCTTTTTGTTAATCATTGCCTCAGTATCTATCTTCCAGTTCATCCATAAGGCTGCTGTTCATGCTGTAATGGGACATAGGTTATTAATCATGAATGTACTGTATATTGTAGGAATAACTGGAGATTAATTATACACTGTAAATTAATATATAAATGAATGGCTATGATGAATACATTAATAACTGGTAACATAACACTTAAATTATCACAAATGCATCTTTAACTAATTAGTAATTAATTACTAATGAACCAATCATGTGTTCTGTTAACATATTTATTGAGACCAGTTTTTGATTGATTGAATACTTTATTAACAGTTTGCAAGCAGACAAGCACAGTAGTACAATACAGGGTCTGTTAAGAGGATTTTAAACCCAAGAAAGCACTATGGCTTGTTTGTACTCAATTCATCGAAGTCCACACCAATGATTCAACGCAACTAGTTGCAACTGCAACTACTTGCAACTATATCCCAGAATTTGTGCCGACTGCAATTCTTTGCAACTGGTTGCAAGTTGCAACTAGTTGCGTTGCGAATGATTGGTTGAATGGGCTTAATTACAGTAACATTACTGAGCCAGTGGTTGGGGGGCTGTTTTGATTACTGTAGTAGTAGGCCCTATTATAGATCAGTGGGCAGCACTGCCTGAAAACCCAAAAGGTAACCTTGTCTGTAATGGCACATATAAAATATGTATACACGCACGCACGCACACACACACACACACACACACACACACACACACACACACACACACACACACACACACACACACACACACACACACACACACACACACACACACACACACACACGTCTTTAATTACCAACATGTATTTATTTATGTATTTATTGTAGGGGCAGACAGTTTTTTCTTTCTTTTTCCCCCCCAAAAACTTTATTTATAATAATCATGACATACAATACAAAACAAACCAAACACAAACAACAAACACAGACAAAGACGTTATTAATACATCAATACAACAACATCAGAGCCAGGGGGATGTACTAACAGAAAACATTAAAGAGTGACCACAAAAGGACAGTTCTTGCAGCTTTCTTATTTTTTTGAGCCATACATTGATTTAATGTACTGCTTGGCTCCAATCTCAATTACAATGAATGACCAAATTTGGATTTATGTATATGAAGTTTAGCTAGAATGGTGATCAAATTAATTATGAATACCTACCTCATTATATTATTACTATTACTATTATTATTGAACCCAAACATTTTGCCAATAAAGACAAACGTCAGAGTCAACATTAACAATATACCGAGATACATCCTTCCAACACTTGTTAGTGTGGGTAAATAAAAGAAGTGCAAATGTTGAGCAGAGTTGTTGCCTACAGTGTTGCCAGATTCTGTGAGAGATGCACCAGGTCTAGGAAAACCAGCCCAAAAGAAGCGCCTATGGGCCACATGAGCACTTTAACATATACATCAGCTATTTGAAAATAGCAGATCTACAAGCTCACAACGCGTCGCGATGCGACGCGTTGTGAGCTTGTAGATCGGCTATTTTCAAATAAAATATTGCGGGGGGAAATTATAATTAGCAGATCTGGCAACCCGGGTTGCCTACCGCCCAAGCGTATGACGTCAGATTAACGTCTTACGTCATCTCTGAACCCAAGTAGATTTCTCTCCCAGCAGTGTAACTCACCCTATTATCTCTGCATTGCAATAAACACACTTTTATACAAACGTAACCCCACACATTATCATCTCCATCACGCGAGCTCGTCGACGTTAAGGAATACAAATGACCGTGGAACGCCACGCAGCGGACGGATAAACCTACGCCTCTTCTCCACACTAAGCTAATGTTATCATTGCATTCAGAAGAAGAAAACCTGGCTAGCCAAAGAGGCTAGTAGCGCTAGCATTTAGCTACGAAGCTAAGCTAAGCTAGCGTATTAGCACCGCTAGCCTCCGCCTCGTTAACAAGTGACTTTATTGACAAAAGGCAAACAACGTTGGAAGCGTTTGAATCCACACAGTGGATGCATCACTAGTACCAGCTACTACTGTGTGGCGTTTTGGTAGGAATGAGCTGTGGTCTGACAGCCGGAGGACGAGCAGAAAAAGCGGCATATTAGCTAAACAATACAAATACTGAACCCAGGGTTGCCATGTCCGCTTATTACAAGCGACGTTGGGCTTGTTTTTCTGGTAAGTTGCTTGTAAATAATATTGGTGGTTGCGTTTTTTTGGGGGCGGGGGCTTGTTTCTAAAGTGTAGTTGTTTATGTGGGGCTTGTTTCCTGTTTGTTGTTTAAACATACAGTGTTTAATTTTCAAGTCAAGGACCCCCTAATTAATATGTATTTGTCTACGGACCACCCCCCGATCTGAAATGTATTATTATCATTTTTGTGGTGTTAAAATAATTCAAAAACATGTTCTTCGAGATTCTTAAAAAAAACAAAACAGATAATGTACTTTGTATAAAAGGCGAATGGGCTCGCTTCGTTTGGGCTTGTTTTCATAGACCTGGTTGCTTGTTTCTCTCGCAACATCTGGCAACACTGACACTAGGAGGCCTAGCTGTCATGCTAAGGCTAGTTAGCTAATGCTAAACACAATAAGAGAGGTTCATAAAAGCAGGGACCAGAACCAAAACAACACTCTGGGCGGGCGAACACCACACATTTTGTACCATCGTCCCCCATAGGTTGGTTTATTATTGAACGAAGCTGGAATTAACGTGTGTGTGTGTGTGTGTGTGTGTGTGTGTGTGTGTGTGTGTGTGTGTGTGTGTGTGTGAGAGAGTGAGTGAGTGTTCATTTAACGACGAGATTGATTGAATACTTTATTAACAGTGTGCAACAACAAAAAAGCACAGTAAGTACAGTTCTATACAAGGTCTACTAAAGGGATTAAAACCCCACAAAGCACTATGGCTTGTTTCCATTGGGGTCCTGTGTACTCAATTCATCGAAACATTTAATGACAGACACATATACAATACTATGCAAAAACATCATATAAACGAGTAGTAATCAAAAAGAAACAAATGAACAGTAAACAGTGATGATTTGACTGTACATATATATATGGTGATGGGAGTTGATGACCCTGAGACTGAGTGTGAACATTGACTATTTTAATATGTATTTAAATTAACACAGGATTTTACTGTGCCTATAGCTTGGTTATGTGTTCTCAGATAATCTCTACATTATAATTAGCTCTGCTTGCCTGCTGCTCCAGGTACATGATGATTTAAATGTCATTAGTCTACTCTAATCTGGCCAGTGGTAGCCTATTTGATGACTATGCAACCTTCTGCATTAGCGTTCTAAGTGTTGTGCAATGTCCATCCATACCTGTGGTCACTTAGTTACCTGTGTTATTAGGGTTGCCAACTACCTTGAAATCTAAATAAGGGACACTTGGCCTGGGCGTCCCTTATTTATTTATTTAAGAAAAATAAGGAACGTCCAGAAAAGGGTGAGCATAACCCAGCATCCATATACTGGGGGGAACAGTAGCCAAAAATAGCAGGTTTACAGCGAGTTACGTTGCAACGTTGTGGGCTTGTAGATCGGATATTTTTGTAGACAGAAAAAAGCTGCCCAAGTACAGAGACAACTCTGGTCCAGTTTAGAGGTCTTAAGTCTAGAGGGTTTAAGTGGTCAACCTGTATTATAGTATACTATTGTGTATATGATCTGTTTGAAGTTGTAAGATGTGTCATTGACTGATTCCCAAACATAAGTATATAGTAATAAGTTAAGTGTGTCCCTTAGTTTCCAAATGAGGGACAATTCCGTATTTCGGGACCCTACCTACTGGTGATCACTTATTAGTTACACTTCATTATGTCTCTTGGAAAAACCTTTACTAATTTCAGCACCTGCTTTTTCTGTGATCAACACAGTCTCTTAAGTTATAGGAAGTGGAACAATCTACGGACATTATATGTCTATGGAAAGAAGTCTCAGTTATGTCATAAGAATTTCATGAAATATTTAATAGGATTTGCCCAGAAATAATTAATCGGTTTTCTTCCCAGAATCTCAACCATGACGGGATTGATCATACTTCATTTAACTACTGTTTAAGAATAGAAAATGTCGTCTCGCTGTCTTGTTACTAACTTTGGAAGACACAAATGAATCCCCACAAATATATTACATCCACATAGCAAGACATTTGTTAATTGTGCTTAAGGATGGACGTTACCTCTTGCTGGGTTGATCCAATTTGTCAAAAACTCCCTATCAAAGCAAGGTGTAGGTTATCATCTTAGGCCATGTTTTTTTTTTACAGAAGTGAACATGTTAGGCTGGCAAACCTTTGAATATGGATTAATGCCATAGACTATTAACATTCTCTAAACTACTCTTTCCCTGTGTTGATGCGGTAGGATGAAGATGATGTGATCCTGTGTGCGCCAGAGTGAGATGACCCCTTCAACCGTTTGAGTGACAATCCATTCTAGACACTGACCAGTTCTTCTCACGACATCTCCATCTGCAAACTCCTGCAGCCACTCTCGTGCCTGAACCATGTGAGGGCCCTTCGCTCCAGTCTGAGGGGACCCCAGGACTGTTCCAAACAAGCCTCCGCTGTGCGGGGCTAGAGTGACCCTGTGTGTGTGTGAGAGAAAACTTCCCCATTACCCTGCCTCCTCTCCCGCACATTCCGGTTCTCCTTCCCGAGGAGACACGCCATGATGTTCCGAGACCAGGTGGGAATCCTGACGGATTGGTTCAAGGGCTGGAATGAGTGTGAACAGACGGTGGCACTGTTGTCTCTGCTGAAGAGAGTGTCGCGCACCCAGGCTCGCTTCTTGCACATCTGTCTCGAGCACTGGCTGGCAGACTGCACAGAGATCCACATCTTAGAAGCTGAGGCCAACAATGCAGGTAGCAGACAGGTTACATGATGTATTCAGTTAATTGCAATTATCTTTGTAAAAACCTTGCTGTCAACGAATAATTTACAAACATTTTGACCCAAGTCCTTCTCTGTATGCTTCCTCCTCTATGCTTCCTCCTCTAATCAGCTATTGTCAGTCAGTGGCACCAGGAGCCCAAGGAGAAGGTGGTGTCTCTGCTGCTGTCCCACCTGCCTCTGCTGCAGCCACGAAACAGCGAGGCCAAATGTGAGTACATGAAGCTGCTTCAGAAGGTGTTGAGTCACACCATTGAGAGCAGCCTGTTTGTGGAGGAGAGCAGGCAACTGTTATCGTACGCTCTCATCCACCCTGCCACCACCCTGGATGACCGCACATCCCTGGCCATGTGGCTGAACCACCTGGAGGAGCACCTCTCTAGTGGCTACGCACCCTCCACACGGGCCCCTTCCAGCCCTTACCACCCACGACAGGGCTCTGACGAGTGGCCCAGCTCTGCTGAGGCCCTGGACCCTGCCCTTGCCTGGCAAGACAAGTCCCCTTCCTCAAGCACGTCTCCAGCTGGCCAAAACGGACACATGCCTTTTCCAGGTGGGATGTCTTCTCCCATCAACAGCAATAACACAGGTAGCATTTTCGTTTTTTTTTTACCTTTTTCTTCAAATATCAGTCCCCCTTTGGGAAAGTAGAAGTTGAAAATCATAGACTTCAATGATATTTTCTGTTGTTAATCTTGTGCCATCCTATTTTTTGTTTTGTTTGTTGTATGAATTTTGATCTCTATTCACAAAACGATCTATGACATTTCTTATAATCTCCCTACGTGGATTGCCATGCTTCCTTGCCAGGTATGGGTGGGCAGCTACAACCCAGCCCTCTGAAGAAGACCCTGTCCCTCATCCCTTCCAGCCCTCAGGCATGTGGAACTGAGTGGATTAGCCAGGAAGACCTGGGGGGCAGGCAGGCCTATGCCCCAACAGACCATGCACCCCTGTCCCCCCAGAGCAGTGTGGCCTCTTCAGGCAGTGAGCAGACAGAAGACCAAGGCTCTATGCGCAACACTTTTCAAGAGGATGGCAGTGGCATGAAAGGTCAGACTTCACCATCTGATAAGGCTCAAGGGCAGTCACATTTTACTTAAGTAAAAGACATGCATTACCAACAACAGTGATGCTGATATAGGCCTGCGACTGCGTCCTGCGTCAGCAAATTACATGTTAAGAGAAATCGCGGTTAAAGAAATCAAAATCCACGGACACTGCCATTTTGCATGGCCAGCTGGCCTCATCCTACTTTATCCTAAGTTATGAACAACAAAATCCGCGTAGAAATCGCCTAAAAACACGATCGATATAGGTTTAAAAAAGTTAGAGTAGACAATTATTTTATACCCCCTTTTTCTCCCCAATTTAGTTGTTATGCCAATTAATTGGCATAACACATTTCTGTGTTGTCACTGCTGTTGTATCCTACTGACTCACATGCCAGTGAGGAGCCCCCACCAGGAGGACGTAGAGCCTTCGTCCTACTCTTCCCGCCCAACATTCCCCGCTGACAGGTGCCGCCGCAGCCTGTTGGAATACATGCTGGGATATTTATCACCCTCCCCGACCGGCTTCCCTCCCCCGAACACCGGCCAATTGTGTTCGCACAGACGGCTTACAAAGCCGGATGCACCATGGTGGATTCGAACTCACAACCTCCGTGGTGGTCGGCAGGGATTTAACCACTGCGCCACCCGAGCGCCTGGACACTTAGTAGGGGCTGTTAGTGACACAATACTTCACTTTGTGATACAAGCGCCAAATATTCCACAAAGTTTCTTCGGGACCTACTTTTTCACAAAAGCCCGTTAGCCACCCAAAAATTGTTTTTTCCAAAATTCCGGCGAAAGACATGCTATGTGGTTTTTGACCTGGATTGTGATTGGATTATCCAATTTTGCTTATTTTGGCATCAGAATATAGTTTTGACTCCTGACAAAATACACATAACATGCCTTTTGCCTGAAGCCATTTTGGAAAATGGCAGCCATATTGTTTTTTTTTTTGGCGTAGCTAACGGGGGGAGGGGGCGGGGGGGGTCAAAACTATATGTTAATACCAAAATAATCTAAATCCAATCACAATCCAGGTCAAAATACACATAAAATGTCTTTCGCCAGCAGCCATTTTGGAAAATGGCAGCCATATTGTTTTTTTTTGCGTGGCTAACAGGCTTTTCTGTAAAAGTAGGTCCTAGGCATTGTTCATGCCAAATTTGGCGCTTGTATCACAAAGTGAACTATTGTAACATAAAAATGGACTTAGTGGCCCGCACTAACTGCCATTTTGACCAGATTGTATAGGGTCACACATTTAAGTATAACACGGTACGCTGGGCAACGTATCTGCTCTGTACTGCGCACCCGAGCTTTACCACCGAGCTTGGGCAGACGGCTGTGTTGTTGAAGGACAACGGACGCGCACTTATGAGTAACAACAAAAATAAAACCTGGCGAAAACAGTTGCGTGCATTAGCGCTTATGAGGATAAAGTAATATGCCAGTCTACATGTCTAGTTTGCTACTACTAGTACTTGTGTTTTTCTAAGTATAAATATTTCACGTATTTCACGACAGGCTAAGTACAAATATCATTTATGAAAAGGCTGCTACAGTGAAGTTGGATTTTTTACTAATCATTTATTAGGCTACTTATGACTGAAACGTTTTCTTTTCTTGGTGTTTTGTTTATCTTGTCTAGGGATTATCTTGCGTATGTATCTGTTATGAAAGACAAATGGTATCATGAGTAAAACAGCTAGTCCTTATATGTAAACTAATCTATGATAGCCTTTCCATAGGAGTAGCTTTTTATATTTTTTGGACATTTTGTTATTTTCATATACAAGCGGATTTTCATTATTTCCAAAAAGAACACAAACAGCCAATAGCATATTAAAAGTTATATAATGTTGAACCTAAACGACGCAGTGACTAGGGGCGTCGCCAAGTTGAAGTTACTACGATCCGGTTGGAAAGCAGGGGTCGCCTCTGTACCGTGTATGCCGTGAGCTGACCAGATTCTATGGGTCACACTTTTTAGTATAACACATTTCTTGTAAAACATAGTGATTGTTCATTGTTGATATAGTGGTGTCTTTTGTGAAGAAGGCCGATGCACGCCTCAAAGGTTGGAACGAAAGTCAAAAAGTTGTTATAGTGGTGTAAAATGCAACCATATTTAAATGCCACCAAAGTATTTAATTTGCAATGTATATTTATTTTACTTTACTATATTTTGGTGCTATTTCTTTATATAGCCTACTGTCCTATGTTTGCGTACTTTTATTAGGCAAATATTAACTCTCAGTGCCACACAACGAGATATCCCGAGTTTCTTTGGAAAAAAATGTTCAGAACCCAAGATATCATTATCTGAAGATTTGCAGCTCCATCCACTCCTTGTTTAACTTAACTGAAAAAGGCTGTATCTCGCTTCCTAAGCACTTTTTTTTACTCTGAAAAAAAAAAATTGCTCGCACAGTATGAACATATTTTTGCCAGACCCAGGGGGTCGGCCTACATGAGGCTTTGTCGGTCGGTCGGTCTGTCTGTCCCTCTTTTCCTCTGTCCCTCTTCTCCTCTGCACACACGTCATGCGAAGTCCGGCCATTCAGATTTCAACCACTAGGGGTCTGGTTTTTATTTCATTGGCACTGAGAGAGTTAAGGTTGTAGGTTTAGAATATATATATATATAGTAATATCATTAGTTTATTTCTTTCAGATACCACGGATGCGTCGACCGGGTATGGTGTAGTACTATATAACCATAGTATCACCATATAAGATCAAACACAACTTAAACGCTGCACTTTTACATTTTATTAGGACATTTTAAATGTCCCTGGGACCCATCTAAAAGACCACCCTTGGGTCCCGGGACCCATTACATTGCAAACCTAGCAACATCACTGCAACAGTCATACAAACAAAGTATTTGTATTTTCTGTCCCCTCTGCATATTTGTATGTCATCGGTCAAGATGTCCCCACGTGGTTGAAGAGTCTCCGTCTTCACAAATATGCATCACTGTTCTCCCAGATGACATATGAGGAAATGATGATTCTGACAGAGCACCACCTAGAGTCGCAGGTTTGTCATTTTTACATTATCATTCACCAGGGCTAGGTTTTGATCATTCCACCCCTCATTAGTTGTGAATGTTATCCTCAGACCCCATGATACACCCACTGCCAACGAGGCATGAAATGAAGCAGTGCACCCTGCAGTTACATAGAGCCATTCTTGTTATAAATGGTGTGATTTTTGCCTTTGCGTCATAGCTTTAATGAAACAGATGGTCATTAGGTTTGCTATTTAGCAACTATACGCATTGTGTAGCAGCCCAATGAGAAGTAACTTTCCTAATTTTCGTGCAACCCATTTTATCTTCCCTGTTTCTCCCTTTCAGAATGTTACTAAAGGTGCACGGCACAAGATTGCCTTGAGCATTCAGAAACTGCGAGAAAGGCAAAGTGTGCTCAAGTCTTTAGAGAAGGTAATGCAAATTATTTGCAGCGTTGATGATTTTTATTTGTGCTACTGCTAATCAAAATCGCCCTTGGTTATTTACCTGCTGTACCTCCTTTGGCAGGACATCTTGGAAGGTGGAAACTTGCGTAATGCCCTCCAGGAGCTACAGCAAATTGTTATCACGCCCATCAAGACCTACATCCCACCCAGTGCAGTTCAGACCACCTCAGAATCCTCCTCAGAGGGCAAGGTTGGGTCAGATAAAGAGCTGGCCACAGACGGTTTTCAGTCCCACAACCCCCCTCCTTGCGATGGAGAGTCCTCAGCTACACCTATCTCGGACGGTGACATCGCTGGACAGTTCACCCGTGTAATGGGTAAAGGTACGCTGGACATCATGTGTTTTTTAGTGCCGTGTGCCAGTGGGGCCCTGCAAGGTGAGCTGGCCTGGTGTGTCTGGTGATTAGATTTGCTGCGTTAACATTTATGTAGTGATGTGTAAACCTTGCCTCTGATTTGCAGTATGCACCCAGCTGTTGGTGTCAAGGCCAGATGAGGAGAATATCAGCTGCTACCTTCAGCTCATTGAAAAGTGTCTGACACATGAGGTGAGAATGAGTCAAGCTTTTTATTTCCTGTTTAAAAAAAATTACATGTTGAATTTTGAAGAAAAAAACCCCACCAACCCTAGTCATATGGATTGAGTTCGAAACCCTTTTAGTGTTTGGAGTGCTAACATCCTTCTCTCCTGTCCGTTACTCTGTCAGGCTTTCACAGAAACACAGAAGAAAAGAGTTGTCTCCTGGAAGCAGCAGGTCCTCAAATTGCTCCGCCTGTTCCCCCGAAAAGCCATGCTGGACATGCCTGTGTACCGACAGAAAGGGTGAGAGTGTTGGCTCTGCATCTCCTTTGATCTATTACTTTTAGCCGGAGAGATGTCAAACCAGCTGAGTGGAGCATTCCCTGATGCTTTTCCCTGCTGTCTTAACTTTCTTTAGCGTAACTTTTCTATTCCTCTTTCTCTGTATGTTGCTGTCAAATAACACTGTGCAGTATTTGACATAACCATACTCTTTGAATATCCAGTTCTCTACACCAGTGGTTCCCAAACTTTTTAGCCCGAGATCCAAAAGATAAATTTGATGTCTCATGATGTGTGAGCTTGAAATGTGATCATTAAAAACAAAATTTAGAAAACCAAAAATGAAGGGATATTTACTCGTGACCCATAAAAATGGGTCCGCGACCCACAAATGAGTCCCAACCCAGTGTTTGGGAAACACTGCTCTATACCCCTTCTCATTGATGTCTCTTATAAATGTCTAATGTAGTTTCTTTCCTCTCTGTACTTGATCTAGTTGGGCGTATGGGTCCAACTCTCTCCCCACAGCAGGCTCTGTGAGTGGAGCTCTGGCACGCCGGGGACAGAGGCAGTTCCAGTTGGCCCCTCGTGGGCTCCCAGCCGGTCGTATGGGGCTCCTGAGTCCAGGTGGCATCGGAGGAGTTTCCCCACGCCACAGCCTCACTAACCCTGCTCTGGGAAGTCAGGGTAGACAAGTCAGTAGCTGTGTTCCTGGCTAGTCAAAAGCATCATTTATACTTCAGTATATGTTTTACACTCGGAAATCATTACTGGCAAGGGACATGGTCGTACAATCAAATTATAAATGAGGTTACGCCACTTTTAACACAGTGGTGAAGCTGCATTGCCAAATACGATATTTTTCAACTTAATCCTGGAGGGGGAATTTGGTCTTTTCAGTTGGCAAACATTATCCATCACCAGGGTACCCCAGTGGCTCACCTGGTAAGATCGCATGCCACATACATTATGTTATAGTCTTTCCCGCAGCCAGCCCTGGTTCGAATCCGACCCGAGGCCATTTATTATCATTATCGTAGCTCAAAGATCATTTGTTTTTATATTGACTTTGCTGAATAGACGGGAAAGAAAAGTTTCAAACCCATTATGAGTGACAATTTCTTAATGAGAACTGGTGTTTTCCATGTTGTAGAACTTATGGTTTGCCAACCCCGGGGGCAGTAACAGCATGCCAAGTCAGAGTCGCAGTTCCGTGCAACGAACCCACTCGCTGCCTGTCCACACATCCCCGCAAACCATGCTTCTGTTCCAGCAGCAAGGTATTGTACAGTGACTTTAATCCCATATTAACATGGTTGGCCCACCTCCATCATCACACCAACACTGCACCACAGCATTAATCACGTTCATTATGTCCCACCCATGTTGTTAGTCATTCACACTTTCAGGATGGAATATGTTTTCTAACCTCACGTCTTCATTAGAGAAATGATTCCACAGACCTTAGCAGTAATTTGAATAGTGTATTATAATGGTATTATTATAATGGTATTATTAAGGGTGTGTTGAGAGTTTTTGATGCCATTCCACACACGTTACCATTATAATGAGAGGACCTTTGTTTTACCCATTAAGGTTCAGTCACACAGGAACTGAATACCCTGTTGTCAATAGCTTGTTTTCTTTAATGTAGTGTCACAGGACTGGGTAATATATTGAATCCTCCAATATCATACAGATATGTTATTATCTCTACCTGGCCGAAAGGCAGAGAATACCGATTGTGGTCAGACCTTGCATGCACACTCCCAGTAAGACGAGGAAGAATCCACCCAAAATCTTTCTTTATGTTTTGGCGCATAACCTTTGACCCGTAGATCGTACAATCAAAAATGTTGTCCAAAACTCAAAACACAAATCAGTGCACATGATATTGGGAGTCGTGATAAACGCATCATTGAATGATGATGACAACATGATTTTTATGTGTGGCTTTATTTGTAAATTCATTAATGTGGCAGTTATATAACGTTGCCTAAAATCAGGCAAAGCCTATTTGTGGTCTAATATATAAAATATTATTTCAGAAGATAAATTGTGATTTAATCAGTTTTGGATGTCATTTGGTGTGAATGAAAATTCTTTGTGCATGTAGTTCTGAAAGTTGCTCTAATGGTGTTTCTAGGGTACTGAGTAATATGTTGTTTCTCATTCCTTCAGAATGCCAAGTTCCAGGTGCCGATCTGGAAATCAACCCCACGCTGGAGTCACTGTGCCTCAGTATGACAGAGCATGCCTTAGGGGGTAAGTGTCCTCAGCAGTTCCCATAGACTGTAAAAAGGATATGGACGAAGGAAACCATCATTTTTTCTGCAATTTCAAATCCCCCCAACTTGGAATCGAAAGGCAACCGGAAACGGCTGCTATTGGCTGCAACCGCAGCGGGGGCGGGTCTTCACTCGGTAGAACCAATAGAAGCCCTAGAAACACACCCTACTTTATCATTAATTTTAATGGGACCATAAAATTAATGGGACCATAATTTACTAAACGCATTGAAATTGAATACTTTAAACTAGCGATTGAAAACAAAGTATTTATGAAAATGTTTACTGAGGTAATAAAAATAAGTATAAAGTCTGGCCAAAACCTCATTCACTTGAATGGAGTGAAAATGCTTCTGCAGCCAACAGGAAGGGAAGTAGCGACATCTGCTGGGCCATTGATTAGAACTGCATGCTGATAATGACTTCCTATTTTGGTCTCAAATCCAGCGGACCTTCCTTGCCGCCTGGCAGTTCCACACTGAAGCCCGATTTATGCTTCAGATCTACAAGCTCACAACGCGTTGCATCTGTGAGGCGTTGTGAGCTTGTAGATCTGCTATTTTCGGTGTGACGAAAATAAACATTAATGAGGCATAAGTAGGCTCACCACCTCCAGACAAAGCACACACCTCAAAGAACGGGAAACAACAAATTAAAGTTCATGCACATGATGTTCTCTGCAGGCTAAAGACTGAGTTAGACCATTATCAGGATTTCTACAA
The DNA here is from genome assembly GCF_963454915.1 of Gymnoscopelus microlampas. NCBI lineage: Eukaryota > Metazoa > Chordata > Actinopteri > Myctophiformes > Myctophidae > Gymnoscopelus > Gymnoscopelus microlampas. The sequence goes on along the minus strand of NC_139945.1, from coordinate 42,061,205 downwards.
TAGTGGGACAGGTGTACAGACAATTCCCTATTTTATTTTCATTTATGCATTTGCCCTCAATTGTTCCTTGCATTTCCCTCTCTCTTTGTCAACTGCATCACTTTAGATTACACCTGGAAACGTGTCCTGGCTCTCTAGAATGATGCCATCAACTTTTGTTTGCACAGTTAAGTCAAGTGTGGAGACAGACATGTTTTTTGCTACACTTTGCCACAATAATTTTAATGTGGCCATTAAAATCTCACGTATGAGATGATGCCAATCTTTGTCCAAATTTGTCCTGAAAATATCTGCTAACCGTCTTATGGCCATATTTAGTCCAGTAGCCTTTATGTTGACATTGCGGCATATTTTCTATGTTTTGTTGTGTGGCCATTATATATTGGTCTTGCCCACTGTAGTTAATGTTGCTATTCTCGTCTTGTTTGTAAGCATAAACTAATACGCCAGAGTTTCTGAGGAGTGCTCATTTTGGTGCACCCAACGTCCTGCATATTTGCACGGTTTTACAATAAATGCTTGACTTTTACAAACACAAGCAAGGGACACCTTTAAGCTGGTGAGGCTTACCCAAACAAGTCGCTCGGTGAGCGATTCTCCGTGCCAAGCAGCTGATTGTTAGTCAGCGAGCATGCTGTTTGAGTTGGCAAGCCATGGCAGATGTAATACTGTAGGTTATCACGGGAAGCAAATTGAGCGCTCCCTCTGTGATTCCCCCATGTGTCTCAGGTACTGCAAGTGTGGACCGGACTTAGGATGCATAAAGGACGCATCATTCCAAAGCCTATTCACCTGTTTCCTAGGCTGTGTGTTTTCCACTTCCTGTCGATTTGATCCAATGAAATCCAATGAAACTGGTCAGATGACCTATGATATCCAATGAAATCGACAGGAAGTGGAAAACACACAGCCTAGGAAACGGGTGAACCACGCCCCGTTTCTGTGACGCGCGTGGAACTGCCTTTCGTCTACCATTTAGATAACTCCCAAACCCTAAATTACCAGCTAAATTGGTGGCGTGCCAAGGTGAGCATTAGACTTTCAGTCCCAACATTGTGGTATCGAATCCCACTCCCGATGCTATTTACTTACATATCTAAAATGCGTCGCAAAGTCTTTTATTAAGGTTAGGTATATAGTTTGTCGTCCCCAGCGAGGCGGACCACTTGGCCCTCTTGGTGAGAACACACTACAGCCCTTAATATTAAGTTAAGAAGTAGTTAGGCATAAAAACTGCGGACTTGGGCCACGAGAGGCACCGCCGAGCGAGCGGCCAAGCCGAACATTGTGAAGTCCGCTTCAGCCGACTCAGTGCCGTTCGAGTTACGTCCCAATAGAGACAGAATCGTAAATCATCGTTCTGGTGGCTAGAAATATCTAAATCAAGCGTGTTTTGGGGTGAGCGTTCTTGTATTGGGCACACTGCCTATCAAAGTGACTACTGGCCAATCACAGCACGTCCTCGCCCAAGCTCTGTGATATCCTCCAGATCAAGGCAAAAAGGGTTTTTCAGTATATTCAAATGAACAAGGAAGGGGACACAACAATAATTGAAGCAAAAGCATACAGATCTCAATCAAAGAATGAGAAGCCCCAGAAGCTCATCCTTAAATGCAACCAACACAGCCTTGTGGACCAGTCGTGTCCTTTATACAACATTTCCCCATTTGGCGACAGCTTGATCGACCTCCTTCTAGTAACCGGTTGCTTTTGCCAAGGTATTATTGGACATGGATGTTTGTGTTTGGGAGTTTGTGACAGGCCAGTTAGGCATGGAAGACAAATTCAAGCGACTTTTGCCCTTAATGACCTGTCACTTAATGCTCTGGTGTAAATCTACAACCAAATTTGCTTCCAAGCATCAAGTGAAACTGGTGTCTCGGTTGATCTGTGTAGTGATTTTGGTCTTATAATTGGGTCTCTTTTTCATACAGATTGGTTTACAGAGGGTGGAACATTGATGGTGCAGTATATTTATGTCCACTTATTTTCATCTCCAATCTCCTTCTCAGATGGAATAGACCGAACATCAACAATATGAAAAGCAGAGAAAAGGAAGAAAAACAAACTTCACTTCAAGTGAGGCCTGTTCAGCTTCTCATCGCCCAGCACAAGATATATGCTTCAGAAAACAAGGCAAAATGGTCACTACAAAACGACAAAAACTGTGTATATGTTCTCTGATATTTTTGTACTTTATTATATACAACTAAGTTTATTATAAATGGAATACAGATGATTATTATATTGCCGGAGGGAGAAGAGGTTAATTGTGCAACTGCTCCATGTTGTCTGCAGGACTGTGACATGATGTGCAGACTCAGTTTGCCGTAGTCTGAGAGGAAAATGGCGGATCGGTGCTGTCTTAAAGGGGTTCTGCCCTGTGTTACTCTTTTTCTCCTCCCAGCAAAAAAAATAAACAAACACTGACAGTCACGGCTCACGCCCCATGAAATATTTAAGTCAAACCTTTCCCAACGAGGAATAAGGCACTTTTCTCCTCCTCACATGCACATATAATCTTTGAAATTGAGCTCTAATTGATACACCGATACACTCACACAGAGGCTCTACCTGTATCTAGGGATTTATTCAGAAACACAGCCACAAATCCCACCCATACTGCTTGTTCTGTAGCCAGTACTATCAAGGGCATGTATTGCTTGAAGCTTAAAAGGCTTTCCTTGGTTCTTTGTCTTATCTCTCTGCCCCGCTCCCAAATACATTAGAGGAAAATGTATGGGCACCTATAACTCCTCTTATGTGTTTTGTGACTGAGGCAAGCAAGTAGGACTAAAGGTATTGAGGAGAAGCGGGTTTGCAATTGAATCATGGATGATACCCATTGTCTTGGTTCATTTCCTTAAAACACAGACAAGGTATAACGACTGTGTCCTACTCTTCTTACCTCTACAAAGCCAAAGAGAAGGGCTGCGTGATTGTTAATTCAAGAATGATGCAGAAAAATGCAACAGAATGGTATATTTGTTTAAAAAAGGAATAACGGAAGTTTAAAGAATTCATGCCAACTGTGGCATGTCTGTTTAATATTATGTGCCCTACTACACAAATGATGATGAATCTCAACGTGTGCCGAGGCATCCCCACAGGGTTGAATAAGGACTGGTGAGGTGTGAGCTGTGAGTGCTGATGTTATATTGCATTGATAAGAGGGGAGGGTAAGTGTCTGTTTTCAATTTACAATTTAATGCAGGTTGAGGAAACTGAATGAAACCCATTTCAACCCTCTGGCCCCCTTATGATTGGTTCTGTAAATTGCAGATGAAGCTCCATCAGTACTCACCTCCTCGCCCTCACCATGCCCTCTCCTCAAAATGGCCAGTGTAGAGATTTGATGATTCATACTTTTCAAGGTGCTTGGAAATGTCCATATTTTCCGTTTTGAGTCCTTCTATGTTTCAGTCACACAAAAAAAAACTAACATTATCATGTGGTATCAGTGTTGAATCTCAAAAACTGTCTAATACAGCCTCTGTGTTTGAATGTGGCAGAGCGGAGGTGCATGTAAGTGTAATATGGTCTTAACTTTTGGATCACTTTTGGTTGAATCATAAGGCAGGGATAACCATTCGCATATTATTTCTGCAGAGCCATAGCTGGTCTGTTCAGTAAACATGGTTATTTACAGATTGTCTTTTCCACTTGTATTTTTTACTCTCCCTTGATATCGATAACTTATGCTTTTTTTCTATAATTGCATGTTTTTGCCACACTAATTCAGCACTGTTGTAGATAGAGGACAGAATAGTCATGGTGGTTGGTGATGCTCAGGATCACCAACAAGAGAGCAGAAATGTTGCAACTAATGTTCTATGTTAATACCGCCTAAATGTCACTGTTTACATCTCGCTGGGATATGCCCGTTTCATGCTATGTGATGTCATTCATCATTGTCTCACTATGTAACACATTAAAGTACTGAAGCCTTCTCATAAATGAGCTGGCAGGGTAGAGCTTGACAACAGATACCTTCTACCCCTTATTTACCAACTCTAGTTAAGTGTCTTGGTAGATATTTCAAGTGAGGTATGCACAGCCTTCCTATATGGTTGTGGAGTGACGTGAAAATAACAGTTTTCCAGGCCTTATGATTAAACTGTTCTCACATGCTGACAGAACTGTTCATGTGGTGCCTGAAATGCACAGATGGCCACATCTTCCTCTGTCGATTGCAGAATGATCCTGAATAGTGTTCTAGTCATGGTTTTCTTCAGAGCAGGCTCTTGGATAGATCTGACTTAGTGAATGCATCAGATTCATACCCATGAAGAGACTTCTATGGTTGACCAATTTAAGATTCTGTTATCTTATTGTAAACGATGAAGCGTATTAGCTATACTGTATATCGATGCTCTTATGTTATATGGCTCAGATACTCATTTTGATAACCTCAGCAAAGGTTGGAACCTTGTGAGACTTGTAACAGTACAATACTGTTAATAAATACTACAGATAGAGAAAAAAAAGGTATTGGTGCATTGCTACAGGTGCCTATGCATTATGGAAATATGCAGCAGGAGATGAAAATGGTTATCTGAGCTGCAAATAATGTGACTATGTGTATAACCGAACAGACACTAATAACAGGCCAAGGAATATGTTTACTCCGTGTTTACATTCCAGTGATGGGCGAAATGGGTTAGAAAATGCACTTCATAAGTTCAGCCTTGGATATATTTTCACATACCAAGCCACCACTATGAGGTACAAATCCTATGTGATATGATGGCTACTACCAAGTGGTCCGTCAGATATTGTCTATGTCCCTGCCTGGCTTAGTGAATAAAGCAGTCAGTTGTAGGCTATATTGCATCTTTGTCTTGTACAATTTATATTTAATTCTAATGACTCCCCAAACATTTTTCTAATATTTTATGAATGAACATTTTGCATCCCATGCTTACACACACTACCTTTTTACTGTCACTCATTGTATGTTTGACTGGTCTGAACTGCAGCATTCATGAGATGGACAGTCCAAATAAAGGAGTTAAATTCTTTTGCTACTTGATTCATGGCTTGTGTTCTATCTCATCTGTGTACTTGGAGACACGATTTTGGTGCCTTTTCAGTTGTCTACCAAGTCAACGTTGCCTCTAGACGGGTGGTTCTCAACCTTTTCAGGCCGTGACCCCCCAAAATAATCATATTTGAACTGGGGACCCCCACCCTGATAAGCACTTGGAATGTAGGTGTTGAGGTTTTCAGTTCTGACTCGGTTCTACAGATAAATATTGTGAAAATAGCCAATATACAAGCTCACACGCCTCACGCTGTGAGCCGCTGTGAGTTGTAGATAGGCTATTTAAAAAAATAATCCTCTTATATTTGACAATTTGGCCAATGTTTGACCAGTTTTTGGGCCCACAGGTTGAGAACCACTGCTCTAGAGTCTAGAGAACCTGATGTGGTTAAAATGTTTCACAATGTTTGGAAAATGGCAGATCTACATCTACAGGCTCACACTGTGTCGCACTGCGATGCGTTGTAGAGCGGCTATGTTTTAATAAGTATGTAAGGCCCATAGGCAGGAGCCTATCTCCCTTTTCTGTATCGTGATGCACCTTGATGCACAATTACACCCCCTGGACATGGCGGTATGTCACAGGGTTACCCAACTTACCCCCAATCCAACCCCTTGATGCTGAGTGCCAAGCAGGGAGGCATTGGATCCCATTTTCAGAGTCTTTGGTATGACCCGGTATGACCTGACCTCCCAGTCTCAGAGTGGAGACTAACCACAAGTTAGTAGTTTTGAATAGCCAAACTAGAAAATAGGGTTAAAATGGTTAAACTGATTTTGATTATATATAAGCAACGGTCATTTTTACCCCCTGGAACCCTCACAGACCCCTGGGGGTCCCAGGACCAAACATTGAGAACCACTGCTGGGCTATAACAATATCAATGATAGACAAAAATAATCCATTTATCAAGCTGATTTTATCTTAATTTAAATTCCATTGCACGAGAGTGTTTTTTTTAAAGAAACGAGCTGTGGCCGGCCAGTGGTCGTAAAAGTAGCCTACCATTTTTTTAAACTTAAATAAAAGTATCAATACTGCAATGTAGAAATACTCCGTTACAAGTAAAAGTCCAGAATAAAAAAAATACTTGAGTAAAAAAGTAAAAAAATATTGGTTTCAAAATATACTTAAAGTACCAAAAAGTAAAAGTACCCATTTTTCAGAATGTCCTAGTTCACAGGTTTCAAATGTATAAACATCACAAGCTTGTAGATCGGCTGTTTGAAAACAAGCCTAGTTGCTTCTTTTGGGCTTGTTTTCATAGAATTGATTGCTTATTTCTTTCACACAACCTGGCAACAGTGATCGCTTCCGGATTGAGTGTTTTGAGTGGTCTCAGCTCAGCTGTGTGAAGCTAACATTAGCGGCTATTATAAATACTAACTAGACAGAAGTTCAAACAAACAGCATGAAAGGACGCTCCTAACACAGGTAATGGAACATGAACGACGTGTGTATATTGACATGTGAATCAGACAAACAGTGATGGAATGGAACAACTTACCTTTCTAAATGAAAAGTGGCTAGCTGGCTAGCAACTAGCTAATGTGTACCGCTGAGTTTCACTGTTGGTTAATAATAATAATAATAGTAATAATAATACATCAGATTATATAGTGCTTTTCTTAGTAGCCAAAGTCGCTTTAAAACAAAACAAAACAAAACAAAATAAAATGAAATAAACAACTTTATTGAAAGAGAAATGGTTAAAAGGCAAACAAATTAGGAAAGTATAAATACAAACATTAAGCTTAGACTAAAAGGCAGAATGGTGATGATTTTGATTGATTGAATACTTTATTAGCAGTTTGCAGGAAAAAAGCACAGGAAAGTACAGTTCAATACAATGTCAGCTAAGAGGATTTAAACCCCAAGAAAGCCTATGGCTTGTTTCCATTGGGATCCTTTGTTCTCAATTCATAGAGGTTAATCTATCTATGAATATGTCTGTTAGAATTCCACAAACATTGCTCTTAAGAAGTATAACACTACGTTGTTGGTGGCCTCAGTGTTTAATTAAATCGAAAGGGGAACGTCAGTGTGTCAATAATAATAGCATAATATCTTAGTATGTCTGGCCACTACATTTTACATGAGAACTAGCCTATATTGCAAATGACATCAATTTTGACTGTTGTTGCATTTCTAGATCAAACTCTTAAATGTGACCCTGGGAAGCCAAATTAAACACCACCGTGCAGTGATGGAAAAAGTACTCGCATTCATTACTCAAGTAAATGTATCAATACTGCAATGTAGAGATACTCTGTTACAAGTAAAAGTCTGGAATTCAATATGTACTTGAGTTGAGTTAAAGTACAAAAGTATTGGTATCAAAATGTACTTAAAGTACCAAAAGTAGAAAGTACTCATTATTCAGAATGTCCAAGTTTTCAAAAGAATAAAATGTATTAAAATCTTTTGAAAATGGCAGATCTACAAGCTTCTGATGCATTGTGAGCTTGTCAAGGTTCCCACGGTCATGAAATTCCTGGAAATATTTTGAAATTAGAAAAACCTTTTCCAGCCCCTGGAAAAGGTTTGGAATTAATCAAATGTTTTGGAAAATCTTTGGCTATCGTCTCTGTCGGTCGGAAACCTCATATGTCCAAAACTGTTACTTTTCAGGATTCAAATTCTAAAATGGCAAAAGTAGCAGATCTACAAGCTCAAAACACGGCACGAATTGGGCCTGGAGATCTGCTACTTTTGATGATTTTGTGTGACTCTGTATGATTTACAAAAAGTTAAAATATGGAGATATTAAAGAGGTTTCTGCCCGACAGCAACAAAATACATTGTTTTTTTCTAACATTACATGAAAGATGGGTAAATTGTGGTAACATGCAGTGCTACTTGATACGTTGTTAGCTTGTAGATCTGTTCTTTTTGTCACTTGACACCTTCACTCGAGCCTGTCTTGGGGCATTGATGGCACACTGTTTTAAGAGTCTCATTATTGTCCTGTTTGATTTCTATAGTCCTGGAAATGGGGTAAAATACTTTGGAAAAGTTATGGAAAAGTTTTGAAAATTCATTGTTAAAAATGTGTGGGAACCCTGGCTTGTAGAGCGGCTATTTTCAAATGGCCGAAATGTATATAGGGCTGAAGTGATTAATGTCATTTTGTAATAATAATCAAAATGTACAAAGTAACTATAAAGTTTTTAAATAATTGTAGTGGAGTAAAAGTATGATATCTGCCTCTGAGATGTAGTGGGGTAGAAGTCAAACTATTGAAGTACTCCAGTAAAGTAAAAATACCTCAAAATTGTACTTAAGTACAGTACTTGAGTAAATGTACTTAGCCATTTTACACCACTGCTGCTGTGTGCTTTTAAGTTAACACCACTTACCCCAACAGTAGGAAGTGTTTGGCTTTCTAGGCTTGTGTTATTATTTCTATTTTGCTATTGTTGGCCCACTGTCCGTTGTATGCATCTCTTCAGATGTATGTATTATCATGTAATATATAAAGCAATGCAACATTAGATAACATTGCATGAAACGCCTTGCCGAATGAGAAGAACGGTTATTAAAGATGCTATTGCAAGAAAGATAACATTTTTAACTATGGCATTAAACACAACTATCTAAGTTCTTGAAACAACTAAGAACTAACTGACCAATCTGTGATTTCATCAAGTTGTATGCCAGAGGCCTGTCTGTATTGCATGGTAACACTTTCGTCTTACAGACATTATCATCACTTTGACCAAAGAGTTCTGTTTGTCAGAACAATCCTAAAACCCCAATTGAAGCCTATAACAGAGCTGACATTTTTGTTTTACAGAACAGTGATGCAGGGCCCATGACAGTGACTGACTGAGCAAGACAACTTAATGGGAAACCTGCCACAGAGAGCCGTGCAATCACAGGTCATCAGTCGACAACTCCCTGAAGTGGGCTCATCCTGTGCAACTGTTAGTATTTCAACACATAATTAAACATGTCGTTACCAAAGGAATCAGGGGATCGAGGGAAAGACAGAGAACGGGGCGCCCGTCCCAAGGTGAGACAGAGCCGCTCGGAGGAGAGAAGAGACACAGGTGGAGGCCGCAAAGGTGGAAAAGGAAAGAAGAAAGGTCTTGCATCTCATGAGCTGGCTGCTGAGCGACCTGTCAGCGATGGCTTTGAGTACGGTGAACTGTTAAGTGGCCCAGAGCCCAGAGAACGGTGTTCCTCTTCGCCCCTTAAGGAAGGCAGGCGATGGCAGGGCTTGGAAGTGGGTCCTTCATTACCGGGACAAGAATGGGCAGCCAGTTCAAGCCAATTCTCCAAGCCAGGACAGGGAATAGGGGGATCGGTCACCGAGATACCTCCCACTGTTGAGGCTGAGGGCAGAGGGGCAAGTAGCAGCCGCACACTCCGCCAAAAGATCCAAGACGCCATGGGGCAGTGTTTCCCCATAAAGACACACAGTACAACAGCATCAGCACCAACTCCTCAGTCTCTTACATCCTCAACTTCTTCAGTCTCCTCGAAGCGTAAGATCCACCTCAGTGAGTTGATGTTGGATGACTGCCCGTTTCCCGTAGATTCGGAGTTGGCTCAGAAGTGGTACCTCATCAAACAGCACACGGCCCCCATAACTCAGCCTCCACTTATTGATCCCGTGATGGCCAGCAGTGCTTCAGCAACACCTGTGGCCAGCGCTGCGGTGGAGGATGTAGACGACCGGCTGCGAGAACGCCGGCGTATAAGTATCGAGCAAGGTGTTGAGCCGCCACCCAATGCAGAGATCCACACATTTGAAGTGACGGCCCAAATTAACCCCCTCTATAAATTGGGCCCAAAACTGGCCCACGGTATGAATGAGTTAGCAGGAGATGACAGAGCCACTATTCATCAGCAGCAGCAGCTGCTTATCCATAGCCAGCAGCAGCACCAACTGCTACTACAGAGCTGTCTGGACACCCTAGATGAGGTAGCAGCCTCTGCCTCGACCTCTGTCGCAACCTGTGACACAATCCCTGACCCTGTGGTCGACCCAGAAGTGACAGCGAGCCAAATGGCATCTACGCCCACGCCCCCGCAGACTGATTGTCCCAAATCTCAGGATGGCTACCGTGTTCACACTCAGATTGATTACATCCACTGTTTAGTTCCAGACCTGCTGCAGATCACTAACCTTCCGTGTTACTGGGGGGTAATGGACCGCTATGAGGCAGAGACTCTGTTGGAGGGGAAACCCGAGGGAACCTTCCTCCTCCGTGACTCCGCACAGGAAGACTACCTCTTTTCCGTTAGCTTCCGGCGCTATGGCCGCTCGTTACACGCCCGTATCGAACAGTGGAACCATAATTTCAGCTTCGACGTACACGACCCTAGTGTGTTCCATGCACCCACGGTCACAGGCTTGCTGGAGCACTATAAGGACCCCAACTCCTGCATGTTCTTTGAGCCGCTACTGTCCAACCCCATCCATCGTACACAGCCCTTCAGTTTGCAGCACATCTGCCGAGCGGTCATCAGCAGCCGCACCACCTACGATGGTATCAACGTGCTTCCCATTCCAAATACCTTGAAAAAGCACCTGAAAGAATACCATTACAAACAGAGAGTGCGTGTACGGAGAATGGACACCTGGTGGGAATAACAAACTGCTATATTGTTGAACAAAAAAACCCTACTAAAGTCACATTCTTGATGCAAGTCCCTCCTACTGAACAATATGTTGACTTGTTCCTTACTAGGCTATGTTTGGCTATGTTAATCTACACTGCACTGTATTTATTTTTTTTGCCATGTATGTCTTTCACCATGTCTTAAACTCTGAATAATACAGCATCTTAGTTACTTTGTCATGCACACTCCAAAATTCCTTTATGCTCACATTAAACATGAAGCTAATTTAAAAATATATCTGGTGTTCAGAAATCTGTTATTGCTGTGTTTTTTACCAGCTTGCAAAGCTGGTCTAAGAAGAGACAGACCTACTTTCAACACGTTACAGATTTGCATTCGACAGATTTGCAACAGATTTGCGTCATTGGCTGTCCTTTAAGCCAATGGGGATACTTTCCCCTTTCCCATACTCTGAACGCCCCCCCCTCCCGCAGCGAGCCTTAGGGCCATTAGTGGTCTCAGCTGTGCAAACAAAAGACCTGATTGAATGGAATGTTAAGGAGGCAACTTGCGCTGCTCTATGAAGGCGCCTCTCTCTCTCTCTCTCTCTCTCTCTCTCTCTCTCTCTCTCTCTCTCTCTTGGAATGGCTGAGATTTTATTTTAAAGACAACTTTTACATTTTGTGCTGCAGATTGGGGCAAAAAAAGCCTGCCGCAAGCTGGTATATTATGACTTTGTCATTTCTTGTTTCTTTTTAGTTTTCCAGTAAGATTTACAAGGTAGCTTAGCAAAATCTGCTTAATTATCTGACAATGGGGGGGATGTATCCTAGTGTGACTGTGAGATGAGATAATTATGATAAAGCTGCTCATCAGTCAGACTGTAAGGAGGTGGAATCATGCTGAGGTGCGTTCCATTTTGTTTTTGAGACAAGAACTGCAAGCATTGAGCATGTATTACTGATGTTGAAATAAAAGCTAGGGTAATATTTTTGGGGGTTAAAACTAAAGTTTCTCCTAAAAAGCTAAAGCACTATATTGTGACGGTGATTTTTGCTATAGAGTGTTAAGTAAAAGGAGTCTCCCTGTCTCTTTTTAGGTCAGTTGCTAATTTCGTACAACCAGGTGAGAGTACCCATTTATGAGCTTCAATTATAGTGTCTGTATCCTTTTACTGTATGAGTTGTCTCCTGATTGGATAAAATTGGTATCCCGACCTGTAAATGGTACTAAAGAGCTGGAGTGACAGGGAGATGGAAACCCCTGCTACTGAACAAACACTATAGCAATGATTGCTATAGAAATATTTTGGACAATAAAAAAAATCACTTACCTTTAATCCTCATTAAGGGAGACATGGTCATCAGCAGTTAAACCGATAATATTCAACTAAAAATATTAAACGGTTATTGCCATGTGTTTAGATAGAATCTGCCACTTGTTGGGTATTGATGCTTGGTGTTTAAATGTCACAGGCACTGCCTGATGTTTTGATAAGACAAGTGTGTGTACACACACACACACACACACACACACACACACACACACACACACACACACACACAGTATTTATATTCACTTACACTCCTTTAAATGACAAATTATTTGATCATAGAATAACATGCAGTGTCTTGCCACTATATCTGGAGGAATCCAGTCTCTATACAGACATGAAACATTTGCATATTCAAATTGAAACTTTGTTCCTTAGTAAATAAAATGAATGAATTTGGCATAAACCTTCAGGGTACAAACTGCATTTCATGCTAGAGGGAATTTCATTTAACTCCTTATCTTAGACCTATTCAAGGATTAATTGCGTAATTTACCTATGCATTGAAGTGAGTATTATGTGTGAACAAAGTTTGTAATGAAAAAAGATACCTCTGTGCTAATTGCTATGTGCGCCAAGCAATAACCAGAGTGGACAGGTGTTCCAGTTTTAATGAGAGAGCATGGAGAATGGATCTGTAACCATCTTTTGAATCATCACCATGGTGCTCAGTGCAGTGTCGCTGTATTTGGTGTACAGGCTCCAAATGATCCATGGCAGTCACGTCGCTCACTCACTAATGAAGCCTCCTACCTGAAAGAACAGTTCGATGATAGCCTTCAAGTTTGCAGCCCAGAGGCACAGTGAGATGGACAGAAAACGTCCTCTGATTGGGAAACATTTGAGCTACCAGCTACCACACTCTTTGGATAAAGTGTGGGGCAACTGGTTAATTACTAGACTATTAATAGGCTACTTTACTCAATGGATTATGGCTTCTTGGTACAATGATGTTTGCCTATTTGTCCTGTTCAGCACAGTTTACAGTAGGCCTGCCTACTGTAATTGACAGCTAAGATATTTCCCCATAAAGAGAGAAAGAGAGGTGTGGCTACAGTCCTACTATGGAATTTAGTCCACTGCATGCATGAGGTCATGCTGTCGAATCTCACTGCTTTGTTTGAGTTTTGAAAGGGAACAAGAGTATTTTGGTTTAACTGATTCGATGTCATCTGTTGCTGGATGTTCGACTGACAGTAGAGAATTTGGTTCTACTCCCTATTGATTGTGCGTTTTCTGTTGCGCCCAAACTATGGAAAAGCCTTCCCTGTTGGGTCTGCACCTTCTCTGGACACTTTAGAATCAAGACTCAAAACATAACTTTTCTCCCTGGCCTTTGAACCTTTCTAAACTGTTCTCCATGTCAGGCACGGCTCTTTTTTAATCCTCTGTTCTTTGTGTTATTGTATATCGGTTATATATTATGCAGTTTTAACGCTCATGTTTTTAACCCTAACCTTCAGTTATTGTTGTACTTCATGCTGTCTGTCTTTATTCACATGCACAAGTTAACTTTGTTTTTAAATGAGCTTTATGAATAGAATTGACTTGATTGGGGTTTTTACGTGAAACATTTTCAAATTTCAACTATCGAGGCACACATACCAGGGACATATTACATTATTCTGAACAATTGCTCAGTTGTCAGATCATAGGTCTGGCTGAATCTAGCATAATCAGAATGAATTGTGGCTCTGTGTTGTTTAATTGGCTCAGATTTCCATCTCTTTGGCCAGCCTGGTCATGTTTTCTTCAACACGGTGGTCCTGGCCGGCCTCATTATTTCTTTAATTCTTCTTCTTCTTCTTCTTCTTCTTCTTCTTCTTCTTCTTCTTCTTCTTCTTCTTCTTCTTCTTCTTCTTCTTCTTCTTCTTCTTCTTCTTCTTCTTCTTCTTCTTCTTCTTCTTCTTCTTCTTCCTCCTTCTGTTATACAAAACATCTTCCTCCTTCTGTTATACAAAACATCTTCCTCCTTCTGTTATACAAAACATCCACATATATTATTGCTATATTTGCTATACTGCAAAGTGTACAGTAGGTGGCTTCAAAGAGCTTCAGAGTTTGACACTGGCTGCTTGTTCTGTGTGTGTGTGTGTGTGTGTGTGTGTGTGTGTGTGTGTGTGTGTGGGGGGGGGAGGGAGGGGGGGGGGGGGGGTTACGGTAGAAAGAAGATACTGTAGGCTGCCAGCACCCTGGCTCTCATCATGCAGGTTTTACAGACATCAGGAGAAAGGAGGGACTTTACCGTGGCTAGATCAAGAGGCCCAGAGGGACAGTGTGCACCAGCAGAAACCAGAAAGCTGATTGGCTACACATGCTTAGCATATTTGTGTCTGTTTGGTCTTCTTTTTCCTTCCTTCAATTGAGGAAAAAAGATTTTCCTCTGAGTCTAATCTCTAGAATGGAACATCATGAGGGTGGAGAATAAGCTTGGAACTTGCACAACACCTTGGGACAATAGCTACTTTGCCCCAAATAATCTGTTGGTTATAATCAACCAAACACCCCGAAAGGGCCCTTCTTTGCTGCCAACTCAGCACATCTGAGAGTGAGGAAGTGCACGGAGGGTGAGCTTCCGTCTGTAGTGGTATATTGTGTGTGTGCTGTGCAGAGTCATAAAGTTCCCTGAGCTGGAATACGATGAGATGTATTGCGTATTTAGGACATGAATCCAGCGGAGCTTGTACCAAACTGATTTGAGGCACAAAGTGATTTCTTGGAGCGAGCACAACATGGCTAGAGGTGATACCTCTTTTCACCCAGAGAGGGGGGAATAATGTTTCTCTGGCTGTGGAGACACTGCAGCTGAAATTCATTTATTTGTGTTCTGTTAATGAATCCCTCTGAAATGTAGTCCTGAACACAAATTGCCTTTTGAAACGGTGCACTAGTCAATACTAAATTCCTGAGTCATTAAAGCTTTGGTTCTTAGTGTATTACATTCCCCATTATGAAGTATATTCTTTCACATACATTGTTTGTCAGTGACATGTTGCATTTGATATTTGTTTCCAGCACAACCCAACATTCTCCCAGTAGTGTTTCATAGTCATCATAGACACAGAAAAGTGTTGCATGCTGTTCAGCTGCATTCAGCTTGCTTGTTTTAATCCAGTTATCCTTGTGCCATTGTTGGCCATGTCTGGCTGAGGATGATGAGCCTGACTGTAGACTTGTTGACTGAGCATGTATGAACTTTTGACTTGAGAGTTTGTACAAATATTGGCAATTTGTGAAATAAAGTATTCTTGCTATGGCATTTGGCCTTTGTGTCCTCAAAAGAATTAGAGCCCCAAAGGTCAAGTGGCTTTGCCCTAAAATATTCTCAATATTTTCAAATAATTCTCCAGAATTAAAACAAATAGTGCAATATATGTTGTAGTTCAGCTCTTTTCGCTATAGGCAAGGCAAGGCAATTGTATTTGTAAAGCACATTTCAACAACAAGGCAATTCAATGTGCTTTACACAAAACATCAAGCAAAGGAAACACAATAATACAATTATAAAATGACATTAGGATGCATAAAACAAAAGAAGTAAAAGTTAATAGATACAGTTACAGTGCAGAGGAGAGGAGAAAAGAAAAGAGGATTTAAAAAAATAAAGAACTCAATCAAAGGCAGCGGAACAGAAAGGTCTTTAGTTGTGCAGCTTTAGCTGCTTCCCCATGCTTATTTGTGGTTCTAGGAACATAAAGCAGACCTTTAGATGACCTGAGAGGTCTGGATGATTCATGATTTCTTACAAGATCGGAAATGTATTTTGGCCCTAAACCATTTAAAGCTTTATAGACCAACAGTAGTATTTTGAAATCAATTCTTTGACACACAGGGAGCAATTGTATACTAGAAGTTCAGTCGCACCGCCAATCCGACTGATATGTGAGTCATGGATGTATTAATATTACTGTTGTACTGATTTGTACTGTTTGTTTTAGCAGTGATGTGAAATTTTTAATCTGCCCCTTGGCCAGTTCCCACTTGTAAAAGAGATTCTGTCTCAATGTGTTTTACTGGTTAAATAAAGGTTAAATAAAAAAAAAAAAAAAAAAAAAAAAAAGCCCATATATGGAGATGTCTGCATTTGTCAGTCCATGTCCCTTTTATGCCCATATATGGCGTTCACTGATATAAATACGTGGATGTCACAGAAATTTCTCCAGCTTAACCAGGAGAAAACTGAGTTATTGGTCATTGGCGAGAAAGAGCAGAGAGAAAAACTGTCTGCACACCTAAAGACCCTCGCTCTTAACACTGACACAGTCAGGACAGAAATCTAGGGGTCATACTTGACTCAGCAAGATAAAAAGTTTGAGACTCATATAAAAAATATAACCAATATCTCTTTTTATCACCTCAGAAACATTGTTAAGGTGCAGCAGCTTCTCTCTCAGGCCGATACTGAAAATCTGATGTATGCCTTTATTACTAGTAGGTTAGACTACTGTAACGCTCTTTTAGCTGGTCTGACAAAGAAAGCAATTGCAGAATTACAAGTAGCCTAATACAGAATGCTGCAGCACGTATCCTCACCAGGACTAAACAAAGAGCACACCTTTATTAAGATCTCTGCATTGGCAACCTGTCACTTCTAGAATTGATTTTACGATTATTTTATTTGTCTATAAATCACTTAATGGCTATGCACCAAAATACATGTCAGATATGATCAAAGGGTATGAACCTAGTAGGTCGCTGAGATCCTCTGGCACTGAATGTTTAGAAGTTCCAACTGTCAGTGATAAGAGACATCGAGAGGCAGCTTTTTGTTTTTATGCCCCCAAACTCTGGAACTCCCTGCCAGTCAATCTGAGAAGAGGCTGAATCAGTAGATATTTTTAAGCGTAATCTTAAAATATTATCTATTTTGCCTTGCTTATCACAATGTCTGTTATCTGACAGATATTTTGTAGGTATTTTCTGTTCATTTTTGGGGTTTTTCTGCTCATTTGATTTGTTTCTTGATGCTTTCCTTTTTTATGACTTGTTTTTATCTTATTTTTGTGTAAAGCACTTTGAGTTGCATAGAGAATATGTATGAAAGGTGCTATATATAAATAAAAATTATCATTATCATTTGTTAATTGCATGGTCTTCTTTCTCTCAAGTTCAGTCTATTATGTTTCTATATGGCTTATTGTGTATATTGCATATTCCCTTTTTCATATTGCATTTTGCATTGTTGGCCCCTGTATTGCTGCTTGCAATACAGGGGCCATATCAAACGCTGAGTCAGGTTTTGCACTGTTCTGTTCCTTTCATACAAACAAACTGTATGTGGCTGACGTTTGTAAATCCTCTGATTATGGATTTGAGTTTGTATAACATTTACTTTAGTGCTCCCCAAATGCTTTTGAACATGCTTACAGTAAGCTTCTAGGACCAAAGAACCTAAATTAAACCAAATTGTTCCAAATAGGTGTTTGCATTTTGTCCTATTAAATCCAATAACTCTGCTGTAACTCTCTTTGTATTTGTTGCCTTGAGGGTGGCATTGTGATAAGAACATAAACATGGAAGCTACTGTGATGGATGGGTTTGAAAATAGTTAACTTTGCAAAATTCTTTCTATTCTTTCAACAAATATGGACATCCGCATTGCGGTAATGTTGGCTCCCAAATGCCCAAATATGAACGTCACGTCTAGCCCAGAAGGTGTGACATCACGTTTATGTCATTACAGAACTGTGTGGTCAGTCAGATCTCATCAGTTATTGTCCGAAACTTCTCAGAACCAAACCGAACCTACACGCCGTCTTCAAATCTCTTGACCAACTTGAACGATAGCATCCCTATTCTGGGCATGTCTGAGCAAACATTCGATCTTCGCACTGCGAGGCATTGTGAGCCTGTAGAACTGCTACACCCTGAAGTGATTGGTTGCCCCACTTATTGATCCATAACACCCTCTATCCTACATTATCTCATAATCTAATCTAACAGGAAGATTCCAGGATAAACCCTAATAATTTTGGTGATCCCATGGCTTTTCAAAATTCTTTCTATTATTGATAACGAAGTATGCTAAGTTCCTCTACTGTTATCAGAGTTTGACTGGGTAGATGTCAGAGTAATAAAACCTATGCCTAGTGATGTGTGACACGAGGGATGGTCAAATTTAACACAGACAACTTGATTTATATGAATTGTTCACCTTAAAATATAAAGCAACATGCAAATGTTTGTTTACCCCTTTGTGTACGCAACAAAATAAGTGTGTGTATGTGTGTGGGGGGTACAAGATTTAATACTTAAGTCAATTGAAGCTAATTCTAGAAATAGATGTGAATTTACAGTGTACTAAATGTAAATGAAATTAAAGTCTAATATATTTATAACTTTATTATACAAAATAATTATAATAAACCTTGGGAAAAAAATAGTTTTCTTTGTGATACCGATAAATATGAACGTATACAACATTAGTTCCATTGACAACATTAGTTCCATTGCCAACAAGTGGTTAGATGGGTGGGCTGCGAACCTTTTCGAGATTTGAAGTGGGCCCTGATCCAGAAAAGGTTGCTCTAGTGCTGCTCTAGTGCTACATTAAGCCAAGAGTTCCAGACACACATTTTGCGCGATCAATATCTTGGAAAGTACTTACTTGGACTGCCATGGAAATGGTTGATTATGGTGACCCCATGGCCTATTCTCTAGGTACTCTTATGCCAAGATTTATATTTGCACACACATTATCTCAAAATGTAAAGGGCAGATTGCCATGAAACCTGTTGAGCATATTCATGCTCCCTATAACTATTGGGTGACCTTATGACTTATCTATCCTCTGGTGTCACCCACAGGCCAAAATATCACATTTTCACAGAAGATAATGTACAAAATGACAAGCAATAGGTGCATGTTTCCCCTGTTTTCCTCCATCAACAAATATGGACATCTGCATTACGGTGATGTTGGCTCCCAAATGCCCAAATATGAACTTCACGTCTGGTCCAGAAGGTGTGACATCACGCTTATGTCATTACAGAACTGTGCTCGATTCATGGTCAGTCAGATCTCATCAGTCATTGTCCGAAGATTTTTTTCCCCCCGAAAAGTGTTATTCCACGATTTTGTAACCCATTTTTTCACCCAGTGCCAATTGCCTATGTAATCCTGGGCGCTACTCTCCCTCTGCCAGCCCAGGGAGAGCTCATGCCCCCTTCAATGCATGAGGAGTGAGCAGGCCACTTCTTATCACCATACAGGGGGGAGTTTCCCCGGTTGGACGTAGCACGTGGAAGGAACAAGTTATTCCAACCAGTTCTTTTCCCCTCCATCAGGCTGACCAGGGGGAGGCCGTATAGAGACCAGGATTATCCTCAAATCTCTTGACCAACTTGAACGTTATAGCATCCCTATTGTATGTCATCCTGGGCATGTCATACTGAGCAAACATTCGATCATCGCATTGCAAGGCATTGTGAACTTGTAGACTTGCTACTTTCAACAGAGATTAGGTGTTGAGGGAGAAAAGTATATACATTATTGATAACCTCATACTGTAGCTGTCCCTGACCTCACACAGCTGCTCTTCGCATCACAGATATAGCAAAGAGGTTTAAATGGATCCCTGGACTGCATTGCCTTGCTTCATGAGCATCGAAAATAGTGTTGTGACCCGACACCCTGAAGTGATTGGCTGCCCCACTTATTGATCCAG
This sequence comes from Gymnoscopelus microlampas, assembly GCF_963454915.1. NCBI lineage: Eukaryota > Metazoa > Chordata > Actinopteri > Myctophiformes > Myctophidae > Gymnoscopelus > Gymnoscopelus microlampas. Next base: position 42,041,590 of record NC_139945.1, on the reverse strand, counting down.
AACACCCTCTATCCTACATTATCTCATAATCTAATCTAACAGGAAGATTCCAGAATGAACCCTAATCATTTTGGTGATCCCATGGCTTTTCCTCTTAGCAGCACCCGTCAGGCAATGTCAGCACAGACTATAGAGGCTGCTAGCTGGGCTTTAAGACTCTTCTTCGCTAATGCGTCACCAGGAAAACTCTTCAGCATTTCATAAATAATGTATTGTGTTCTACACAATGTGACAAAATATTCTACAACAAAGCTAGTACCATATTCCTTTTGACACATATCCGGGGAAGTTTAGGGTCCTGGGTAGACTAACATTTTTCAACCGTTTTTTATATTTATTGTATTATTATTATTTATATAAAACATGGCTGTAGTTTAAACATGCACCTTGGCTTATTGACTTCTCTTCTTGGCAAACAATTTCATCTTCAGCTCAGCTGCATTTCATAAGGCAACCTCCCTCTAGCTTTTAAATTACTGAATCCTGTCACATTTCCCATAGCTCCAACTTAACCCAGATCGTCCTCATTCACTAATTGATGCTTTGCCTTTTATGGCGTAGAAAAAATAGAAATGTATATTGTTTTCTATTTTATTTATAACAAATATATATATTTTTTTTTGTGTGAATGTATTTTTTGTTTGTGTGTGTGTGTGTGTGTGTGTGTGTGTGTGTGTGTGTGTGTGTGTGTGTGTGTGTGTGTGTGTGTGTGTGTGTGTGTGTGTGTGTGTGTGTGTGTGTGTGTGTGTGTGTGTGTGTGTGTGCGCGCGCGCGTGCGTGCGTGCGTGCGTGCGTGTGTGTATAGAAGCCTCATGGTATCCATTATTTTGGTGATCAGTCATTTGATTGTTGCAAAAGCTATTTGTGGGATATAAAACCCTAAAAGTCAAATACATTATAATGCAATCATACTACAAACATTAATCACATTCATTTGACTCCAGTGTAGATTCAGGAGATGGAACGAGATGGAGGATGGTCTCAACCAAAACATGCATGGGCACTCTGGTACCCTACCTCCGGAGGAGGAGCTTAGCATTGGTAATGGTTAGACCATGGGCTCCCAAACTTTTCAGCCCGCGACCCCAAAATAACGCGGCCATTGACTCGCGACCCCACCTAACCCCACCTAACCCTGCGACATACTAGCGTCATGTCCAGGGGTTGTACTTGTACATCAAGCTGCCTCATGCTACAGAACCAAGAGATAGACTCCTGCCCTATGAGCCTCATGGCTCGGCAAGGCTTACTTTTCGTTGACAACAAGCACCTATAGGTTCCAACAAGCAAGCCCTAAAGTACCTGGATCAGACACTGTCCTTCAAGCAACACCTAGAAATTAAAGCCAAGGTGACATAAAGGGTCTCGCTTATCTGATGTCTCTCTGACACGCCCTGGGGAGCCTCCGCCAAGAGACACTACGAATATCCACGCAAGCCCTGCGCAAATCCATGCGGTACACCCGGGAGATGGTGTCAAAGGTGAAGATCTACAATACCATGCCTGCAATGGACCCTGCTGAACTGCCTATGTGCTGGAGTCAGCTGCTTCAAATCATCTATGAAGTGGGATTTGTGTCTGAGTAAACTGCCAAACATATAATTACCACCTACTCCCTTTACAAACACCTTCAGAAGATGGCCTCTTCAACGTAATGCAATGATGCTGTGGTAACAATCAAAAACATCAGAGCACTTAAAGAACTACAGTAATACAGTACATGTACATTATAGGGGTGTAAATGCCTCATGATGATTCAATGCCATTAGGATTCTTAATTCAAAGCATTGTGAATTTCACCACCATTTCATTTGCTTATATTATTTTGATATGATGATTAATCAATTTCAATACAGAAACATTTTCAAGCAGTGCTAGCACTTCTACAAGTGACTTGTGTGTACGTAAAATAATTGAAAAAGCATTTTTTTCAACAACTGAACAACTTATTGGCACTGAAGATTTTAGGTTTTCCAGTCAGGATTTCTCACACACCACAGCAGTGAGACTGTTCTTGTTATCGTCTTCAGTGACATCCACTTAAACACAGACAGTGGCAGAATTTCAGTCTTAGTATTACTGGATCTCAGTGCTGCATCACAATAGATGAATAAACTGTCTGGAAAACTTGGTGGGACTTTCTGGCTCAGTAGTACTAAACTAATTTGAATCCTACTTACAGGAGGGATTGTTTTGTGTCTATAGGTAATTACACATGAGCAGACAAAAATGACATACAGAGTTCCCTATGGCTCCATTGTCGAGCTTCTTCTTCAACATCTACAACATGTTCCCGCTGGCTCAGATTATGGAAAACAATTAAACATGTTAGCATAATTATGTAGACGACACACACATTTACATAATCATATCACCAGGAGATTATGGTCCAATACAAGCACTGACTAAGTACAAATCAACGAACGGATGTGCCAGAATTTTCTTAAATTAAATTAATTGTTTTTGGAGCCAAGGAGAAAGGATTTACAGTCAGTGCTTACCTTCAATCTGTAATGTTGAAAAGCACAACCCAAGCCAAAAGTCTTGGAGTTATTGACTCGGACAAGACAATTACAAAGTCTGGCGTGCCTGGTAGCTCAACCAGTTAGTGCAATGACCACAGCATGATCCCTGTGAGTTGCGAGGACACTAGTTTGAATAAGATTCCCGGCATTATGATAATTCATAATCAAAAGATAATTACAAAGTCAGTAGCCTACTGCCTTAAAGGAGGAGTTCACCCAAAAAATGACATATTTTCTATCAATTGCACACCCTATTGAATCCATGGATTCTTTTTTGTTTTTGTCGCATTCCTAAGCTAATCATTTGAGTCTCCTACCGGCTAATGTATCCGGTAGGAAACACAAAGTAGATTATTTGTGTCTCCTACCGGAAATACACACGGTCATCAAATTATTGTCTTACGAATGCCACAAAAATAAATCCATGAAATCAAGGCTTCATGGGGTGTGTAATTGATAGAAAATAAGTCATTTTTTTGGGTGAACTCCTCCTTTAACCAGATGAACCCTAGCATCCCTATTCTGGCGAAAATGGTTTGGTTTGGATGGGGTCAAAGGAGTGGCCTATTACAAAGCCCTGGGGGACTCCTATCTACTAAATATATAGGGTTTAAGTGGTGAAGAATATATCAGGGATTAAAGTAAAACACATTTAATAACTTATATTTCAGCTGGATTTGGAAAAACTTGTCCATGCATTGATCTGACCTGAAGCTTCAATCAGTAGAAGTTGTTTCAGAACGCTGCTGCTCGACTCTTCACAAAGACCAAGAAAGTGGATCATACTGTATCACTCTCCCCCCCCCACTGAGTGCTTTCTGTCCACTGAAAGAACAAAATCCCTCAAAACTGCAGTTCTGATACAACTCTCTCAGTCTTTTAAATCAAAGCTGAAGACTTTTCTTCAAGACGTTTGCAGCTGCCTTTATTCTTTTTAGATACATTTCTTGTGCTGCACTGTAACTTTACTCTCATGTTTTATCTGTCTCATTTGAGCAATCCTGTTTTCTATCGTAACTTTTTTTTATTCAATTGCTGAACCCCCCCCCTTGGACTGGTTGGTCCAGGAGATGGTATTGATACCACATGCCTATAACCTCCTCGCCTCACTAGGAGATCTACACATGCCTACTGAGAAACACATGGAATCACCTGCCGCTTCTCTTCACCTGCCATACTGAGACGCACGCACTGAGACATAATGCGTGTGGAGGAACACCCTTTTCCTTACAATTCAACCAGATTTGGATCCCTTAACAAGCCTGTCGGGCCCGGGCCCAGGCCCATGGGCCCAAAGGTCAGGGGGGCCCTCTAGAAAGTTGGGCCAACTGAGACCCACTGTTCCAGAGCCTGATCCTGAATTTTAGAAGCTGAACCAAAAGGATCCCAAGGATACCAGCTTTTCTTCACTGTTCACTGTCAGCTAGAAAGGTGTTGTGAAAGTGAAATAATTTGTGGCTTGTCAGAAACTGTAGTTCCCTTTCTTCACCATCGTTGTGCAGTTGTTGCTGATGAGACAAATAAATACTTAAAATATTGCTGACAGCACTTCCAGTTTCCTGTGCGTTATACGTTTGAGATTACAGTTCTTTCCTTTTCTCTGCAGAAGTCTTGTGAAATGCTTCATGGTTTTGTCAGATAGTGTCTTTCCAAGAAACCTTTCTTCACCATCACTTTTTCTTTGCAGTTTTTGCTGAAGAGACAAATACTTTTCACATTCAACTTGACAAAAAATAAATAATTGTATGTCTTTTCTCTCATGGCATCGTTCCAAAACTCATTATACTGATGTCTTGTCTCATTAGTTGTGGTTAAAAAGTTGACTTGTGCTAACAGGTAACACACCTGGACCACTGATATGCTACCAGGGTCATCCCCGTGTTAATTCACGCTACGCCACTCCCATATGATGATATGATTGGTTGGGGTTTAGGGTTCACATTCAAACCAGGAAACTTGAAGGTCATTAATTGCATTCATTATTATTTAACTTTTCAGGCTGCGACCCCCAAAAATGTATCATATTTGAACTGGGTCTATCACAATGGTATGCCTTTGGCTCATGCAACCTGAACCTAAAATATTCATTAAAGGAATATGAAAGCTGTGTAAATTGTCTACCATAAGTTAATTACATTTACATTAATATGTATTATGACATCCATTGAGGTCGTAGCTATAGACTGTAAACAAGGGTTTCTGCCCAGCATGAATGTAGAAAGATGATTGAGTGTGTGTGATTTTGATTGAATATGAAGTGTGTATTTCATTCTTCCTGCCTGTGTATTCCCATTCCGTATTATGGGTGTTTTGTAAATCCTATAAGATGTGCATATGGGCTATCTACTCAACATTTCAAATAGTTTCATATAAACGGAAATCTGTGTGAAGTATACATTCAATGGTTCTGGCTGTGGCAATGACATGTATAAATGTGTTGGGGGGCCCTGAGGCAGTCTCAGACCCAGGGGTCCATGGACTCAGGATCTGTCCCTGAGTTCAACCTAGTAGCCAAGTAAAGAAAAAAAGAGAGAGAGAAAAAGAAAAAAAAGAGGCATATGCACACACATTAACAATTTATTTATGTCCACACAAGGGAGAACATATCCTGGTAAACCCTCCCTCCGGAAATCTCATTTGTCATTTATTTCAGGAGTGAGTCTGGCACGATCGCCCATTCTGCAATTTTGGCTGTGGGCTGGAGTTGGGCGGGAGTAATACCGTTGACTGACAACCCCTTCAGCCAATCAGCAGTTCCAGACTACTGACGCAACAGGACTTTTGAGACGGCCATGCCCAAAATAGGTTGCCTTATTCGGATACATGCTTGTCACTGCCCGCCCCTGCCGGTTCTCTGAATTTTTATTTTTAAATAGGCTCTGTCATGATTAATTGACCACATATGTGAAGTTAAACAACTAAATTCTATCCAAACGATATCTTAAAAGTAAATTCCGTGCCTCAAAAAAGAAGTTTGAGAGCGTTTTAAAACCGAAAGTAAAAAGTTTAACTGCCCACAGAAAACAATGGCGGCTCGTTCCATTTTTGTCGGCTGCACTCGGTCCCATTCGGGCTCACTCGAACTCGCCACCTGATTGGCCAACTGTCGCTGTCAATCACAGAACGATGAGCAACGACGCTGATAGGCTCGTCCATTTGGTGAACGGGCTAGAAACGCCCAGACAAGCCTTCAGGCCAGACTCCTTCCTGAAATCAAATGGAAACTAGAAAATGTGCTCCTCGGAGCACAGGTCTCCGCCAGTACTGTTCCTGCTTAATCCTGTCTTACCTCACTTCAAAAGATATAAATGATCTTTTGAAGTGACACACCTATTTATAGGTCTCTATTTCATCATGCGTCTCGCTAGCCAATCAAAGCACACCCTTTCAACATATTGTCACGTGTCACGTGAAGCTTGACCAATGTTAGCTTGGTGGACACACGGAAGGACGAGAACGAAAACATAGTCTCCTGGCGGAGACAATGAGATTTTCCGGAGGGAGGGGCTTTACCAGGCTAGGGAGAACATACAAGGACACAAATATTATAGGTGCAGTAAGGTTACATTACACAATTATGGCATACGTCTTCATGATATATTCAATAAGCATGTCACTCAGTACTACAATACTGTTTGTTGACACAGATCAACATCAACAGTGAAAATGAGACTGATAAACGCACAGTGTCAGCTTCCCTTCAAGAGTGGGAAATTGGATACTATACAATTGTATCAATAATGAATGTATGAATGAATATAAGTGAGTCTCAGCTATCCTCAAAAGTCATCATCATGGTTCATTGCTGTACATCCCAGTAGTCCATGTGCAAGCATGTCAGAGTCAAGCAGGGAGTCAGTAATCCCAAGGGACAAAACAGAACATATGGGGGTCAGGCTGGGAGCCTGATGGCTACTGGCATAAAGGACTGTCCAAGTCGCTTTGTGGTGTTCGGAGGGAGCATGAGGTCAGTGCGGGTGAACTGTTAATTAACATGAGAGATTTCAGACATAATGTGTGACTCTATCTGGTAGTGGGACACTACCTTTTTGGTAGATAATAGGCCTTCAAGACTTATGTCTCTGTCGGAGGTCAGTAGGCAGGGAATGTCATCATGAACTGGCTTAGTGTCAAGTTTAGGATACTTCACAAGCCAGGACAAACCAAATTTACCATAGACGAACAGCTGTCTCCTACAAAATCCCATTATCCCGCATACTTCACAGATGTTTTGCATTCACATCAACATAACCCAGTAGCATAGTATGACTACTAACTAACACTAAAAGAGGCTACACATGCACACATGTACACACTCGCACACACACACACACACACACACACGCGTGCACGCACGCACGCACACGCACACACACACATTATATAGAAGAATGCGCCCTACAGGAGTACATTGATTGATTGATTGATTGAATACTTTATTGGATAAAACAAAAATAATCCTGGGACTTGTTTCCATTGTGGTTCTATGTATTCAATTCATCAACATAGCATCAACACATACATATCAACAAATACAGAACACTAGTTTAAAGGAGAAAAAGGCAAAATGGCGGCAGTGAATAACACCTCCTTTCTATGGGAATTTGCATTTACCTCCCATTGTGGTCTCCTGATTTTTAGCGGTGCCAGCCGCTCTACTCTTGACTATGTCCGTCCGTATGTCCGTTTGTCCGTTTGTCCGTTATGTCCGTTTGAGCCCGGATGTCCGTTTGAGCACGGGCTTTAAACAGCTATAACTCCAGTTGGCAGCATGCCAGCAAGTCCAAATTTGGTATGTGGACTTACACCACCAATTGGGACGAGCATTGATTGCTGAAGCCCCGCCCCGCCCTATTATAGCGCCACCAGGAGGCCACTGGCTCGGATGTCCGTTTGAGCACGGGCTTTAAACAGCTATAACTCCAGTTGGCAGCATGCCAGCAAGTCCAAATTTGGTATGTGGACTTACACCACCAATTGGGACGAGCATTGATTGCTGAAGCCCCGCCCCGCCCTATTATAGCGCCACCAGGAGGCCACTGGCTTTAAACAATGCTTTACACAGCTATAACTCCAGTTCGCATGCCAGCAACTCCAAATTTGGTATGTGGACTTACACCACCAATTGGGACGAGCATTGATTGCTGAAGCCCCGCCCCGCCCTATTATAGCGCCACCAGGAGGCCACTGGCTTTAAACAGCGCTTTACACAGCTATAACTCCAGTTCGCAGCATGCCAGCAAGTCCAAATTTGGTATGTGGACTTAGACCACCAATAGGGACGAGCATTGATTGCTGAAGCCCCGCCCCGCCCTATTATAGCGCCACCAGGAGGCCACTGGCTTTAAACAGCTATAACTCCAGTTTGCAGCATATGCCACCAAGTCCAACTAATACCACCAATAGGGACCAACTGTAATTACATAAGCCCCGCCCCCTCTGTCTTCCCATTGGCTGGGCTTTAAACAGCCATAACTCCAGTTCACAGCATGCTACTGAGTACCAATTTGGTACGTGGACTCAGACCACCAATAGGGACGAACTGAAATGTAGTAAGCCCCGCCCCCTCTGTCTTCCTATTGGCTGGGCTTTAAACAGCCATAACTCCAGTTAGCAGCATGCCACCCAGTCCGAATTTGGTTTGTGGACTTACACCACCAATAGGGACGAGCATTAATTGCTGAAGCCCCGCCCCGCCCTATTATAGCGCCACCAGGAGGCCACTCATCAAAGGCACCGCTTCCTTCACACAGGGTGCGATTTTTTTTTTCAGGCCAGTTTTGAAAGAAACCAGTGATTCACAACTTGTAATGGATGGTTTCAGGGCATTCCACATATTGACGGCAGAGTAGTAGAATGTTCTATATTTGGGTACTACCAGATCATTGTCGCTCCCTCTTGTATTGTGGCTGTGGTGTGTGTCACTCACTTTGGAGAAGTAGCTAGTCAGGTATGAGGGTATTGAGGGCACTGCCCTTTTGACTATCTTAAATACCAATCCCATTTTTATTTGCTTTACATACATTACATATAATAATTACATATAATTATGTTAGGACGCTATCTCCTTCCATTACTTACAACAATACTTGTAACACATTTCCTCCCCCACAATAGATCCCTTTTGCATCCATCAGTAGTAAATTACATTGTATCCCAGAATGATTCACCCACCCACATACGACACGTTCCCCTTTAGACAGCATTTCACAATCAAACTTGTTAACAATTGTATCAAGATCGATGTCAGCATGAAAAGAAATCTTGTTAAGATATTCTCACACTGTTAACAAAGCCTTCTGTATCATTTCATTCAAAAGCATCAGGTTACATTTGTGACCGATTTCTTTTTACTTTATTCAGTGCAAACCAACAGAGAAAGCCAATAATGTTATTAATGATGATCATCATAGCCAGGTCTGTGCACACTGCACAGACAATTTGGGGGGCAGAGGTTCAAATCCTCCTATCCTATTATAATTCTAGTAAGCTCACGGTGGTAGGGTGGACTCTTGATCAAACTGCGCATGCGTCGTTGTGTGCCAGGTTTCGCGAGAGAAACAAGCAGCGAGGTCTATGAAAACGAGGCCAAACCAAACGAACCCTATAACACCAACATTGGCCCTAAAGCGCTTACAATCGGCGGACATGGCAACACCGACTCTACACCATAGACCCCGCCCACTCTCTGCTGTGGAAAGTAAACACTCCAGATTTGTTTCCCCACACACGATGCACATTAGCTCCATAAAGAACGGTTCTATGTCGTTCTCTTCCAGGATCGGGCGAACGTCCGCCAAGGCTCCGCTGTTTACCCTTTTATATACATCGTATCCCAAAACTAATGGTAGATTCTAAACCGCACGGATGTTTAAGGTTTGGTCGGCTGCATAATATTTTAGGTCGCCAGCGAAACTACCCGTTTAAATCGCTTATTTAGTCAGCCTGTGACCATGTTTCCCATTGTAGCCAAACCGGGAGCAGTAGTGGCAGCGGACGTAGGGTTTTTTTCCGGGTTCAATGGGAAACATGGCCACAGGTTTCGCGAGAGAAACAAGCAACGAGGTCTATGAAAACGAGGCCAAACCAAACGAACCCCATACCACCAACATGCAACCTGATAATAATGTCCAAAGCATGTCTGTGTATGTTTACATCCATTACTGTGTTGGCGTTAGTTGGGATTAATGTTTATTAGCCAAACCAAGTTACTATGAGCCGTTAGCGTGATGCTAAGCTAACGGACGTTTGGCGCTAGCATGCGGCTAACGCTAATGCTAACGTCGTCATCGTGACTTAATCAACAATGTAAACGTTTCATCAACACACTTTATGAACCTTACTGTGGTTAATATTATCAGTGCTACCCAAGTAGTCCATTGAAAAGTATTATTTTGGTGTATTTTGTGTATTGTAACTTGGACACTGTAACTTAATGGTAGCTGGGGCGACGCGTTGTTGGCTCATGGTTCAGAATGCCTCATGGGTATCGTAGTCATTTTCTGCTATTTCGGTTCTACTGTGATAGACTGTGCTACATTACCTGCTGTTTAATTGTGAATCATATATGCTATGAATATATGGTAATACAATGTTTATTTTCCTGTATTTCCAGGTTTATGACCTGAGTCATCTATGACCTGTGTGTCATCTGTGTGTCCAGTACTTTGTACTGTGTTGGTTAAAAAAGACAAAACACGAGTTGTGACAAAGACGTGTGGTTCGGTTCTACTGTGATAGACTGTGCTACATTACCTGCTGCTTAATTGTGAATCATATATGCTATGAATATATGGTAATACAATGTTTATTTTCCTGTATTTCCAGGTTTATGACCTGAGTCATCTATGACCTGTGTGTCATCTGTGTGTCCAGTACTTTGTACTGTGTTGGTTAAAAAAGACAAAACACGAGTTGTGACAAAGACGTGTGATTCTCTGATTAATGTTGTTAGTGGTGTAAAATGCCATCAAAAAATATACTCAAGCCTGCTGCAGGGCAACAGAAAATAGCAAGCCTATTTTGCTATTTTATATAGCAAATGTTTATATATATACGAGGGGACGCGCGCCCTTCACCGGGTATGGTGAAGGGCGCCCTTCACCGGGTATGGTCTAGTCCTCCTATAATTCTAGTAACCTCACGGTGGTGGTGGTGGTTGGGTGGTGGTTGGACTCTTGATCAAACTGCGCATGCGTCGTTGCCAGGTTTCGCGAGAGAAACAAGCAGCAAGGTCTATGAAAACGAGACCAAACCAAACGAACCCTATAACACCAACATTGGCCCTAAAGCGCTTACAATCGGCGGACATGGCAACACCGAGACCCCGCCCACTCTCAGCACAATTCTTTCTGTGGAAAGTAAACACACCAGACAGACCCGCGGCGGGCGAGTAACATGCCTACGCCATTCTCCGTGCTGATATATATATATATATATAACAGAGATGCTCATAGGCCTGCGTCCTTTTTTCTGTCACCAACAGAAAAAAATATGAAAATAATTCGCGGTAAAATATTTTTTTTACCGCGAATATTTTACAAATCCATGGGACACCACCATTTTGGATGGCCACATCCTACTTTATCCTACTTTATAAACGATAAAATCCACGTAGAAATAGTCTTAGAAAGACGATACAAAAGATAATAAGGATCCATGGGAGCCGCCATTTTGCGCATGCTCATTGCTCAGACCGAATTCTTTGGGTAACGATTTTGCGTGTAACACACACACACAAGGGCCGTCTGTTGCGGAGTTGAAAAGTGACGTCTCTGCCATGACGTAGACCTGTAGACCCGTAGCAGACCTGATGGTTAACACGTTTGAAAACAACACACTTGAATTAAAAAATAAACTATACAAATAAAAGAAAAAAATAATAATGTTAGTGTAAAATGGCACCAAAAAAGATTCTCAAGCCTGCTGCAGGGCAACAGAAAATAGCAAGCCTATTTTCTAAACCCAAATCAAGTACTGCTAATGATGATGACCCCATACCTACCTCCATGACTACATCCTCTGTATTTACCTGTGATTCTACTTCATCTCAAGGTAATAGTTACATAGATACTGTACATGTTCTACATGAATATAACCATATAAGATGAAACACAAGTTAAACGCTGTGCATTTTTGTGGGACCCATAAAATGTCCCTGGGACCCATCTAAAAGACCACCCTTGCATCCCAGGACCCATTACATTGAAAACCTAGCAACATCACTGTATATATATACGCCCGTGGGGAGGGGTGACGCAACGCGACCCACGGGGGGGAGGAGGGGGGGAAGCCACGACGGGGAGGAGGGGGGGGGGGGGGGGGGGGGGGGGGGGCGCCACGACGGGGAGGAGGGGCGGGGGGGGCGCCACGACGGGACGCGCGCGGGGGAGAAACCGCGCGACAGGACGTGCATTAACCCCAACTTTGCAACTACTTTTACCTGCGCCTTTCACCGGGTATGGTCTAGTTAGTAGAAATAAAAAGGGCAGTCACCCCACCGACATGCACCATTCCCACCCTGATGTTGCCATCCATAATCACACACTCTGTGTGCATAAAATGTGGACCTGTTTAAATTCCACTGAAACACATTATTCCAGGAAGAAGCCACAGCCATGTTTTCATGAACATAATGGCATGGCAGATTTGACATGTTTTCATGAACACAATGACCCAAGGAATAACACAGCTTATACTCTGGGCAGCCTGCTGCTCCCACTCTTTCTTTTTTTTAAAAAGAGGCATTGCCATGATTTTGGTACTTTTCTATAGACTATTGGTTCTTAATCTATGTGTCGGGACCGCCAGGGGGGTCCCCACATGATGTTGGGGGGGTCCCCAGATGACTGGTGGTGGTAGGACTTTTAAGACTTTTTTATTACCTAAACATTTTTTATGAAAAAATACCATTAGTGCATCAAAAGAAATCAACAAACTATACTATAAACACTGGTCAAACATTGGCCAAATTGTCAAATAATATAATGAAGAGGAAAACAATTTGAAAATAGCTGATCTACAAGCTCACAACGCCTCACGTTGTGAGGCGTTGTGAGCTTGTAGCTCTGCTGTTTTAAACATATTTATCTGTGGAACCGTGTCAAACAAAATGTAATGCCTCAACTCCTACATATCCAAGTGCTTGTCAGGGTGGGGGGTCTCCAGTTCAAATATGATTATTTTGGGGGGTCCCCAGTTCAAATATGATTATTTGTATGTATTTATCGAATCATGTCACCTCAACCAGTGGCATAGTGTAGTTGCAGGGGGCCCCAGTGCAAGCTATAAGGACGGGCCCCTTTGTGTTTTCAAGGGTATATACAGTATCTATCTATCTAAATTTCTATTTATCTATCTAGCTATCTATCATAGCTATTCCTGCTACTGGCAAAAACACTGAACCATGATGAAATTGTATTCAAATTAGTAACACACAACACCAACAACGTGTCACAATGCAACGCGTTGTGAGCAGGTATATTGGCTACTCTCGCACTTTGTTGTATAGGGCTTAAATGGTTAAGATGTCTGAAAAAAAGTATGTGTGCCTGCCTGCCTGCCTGCCTGCCTGCGTGCGTGCGTGCGTGTGTGTGTGTGTGTGTGTGTGTGTGGGGGGGGGGGGGGGGGGGGGGTGTCTTAGATTAGTCAGATGTAAGGGGGGGCTCCAAGGAAGAAAGGTTGGGAACCACTGGCCTAAAGCATATATTCATTTAATTACAGTCTAGGAATGTATACTATTCTTAATCTGTTCATAGGAGAACTAATCTCTTCAAAGCATGACAAGTGTGAAGGCAAATACTATCAAAGTGATAGCTTCCCTATTGGAAAAAGCAGTGAACTGATTACATGCATAATATGCATATTACAATCCAAATATTGGATTGCACTTTGGACTTTTAACATTATGAATATAATAGGTTGTCAAATCAGTATGGTGGGAAATGTTTTTGTTTTGAAGAACACAGTAATCTAGTAGTCTGTCTTAACTTATGCTTTATACTTTATAATAATATTAAACTTTCTAGGGGGAGACTAGGGGTTCCACGGTGCACCCGGCTTTGTTGAGCGTCTGAACGAACACAATTGTTCACAATTATATGCAGAACTTGCAAATTCACACACTGACACTGTCAACATGATAACACATCCTCATGGTTATCTTTTGCTTTCTGTCACTAATCCTAATATGTGCAAATAATATTTATTAGATATTTTTCAGGAAAGACATGGGTAATAGAGGATATAATCGGGTAGACTGACTTGATGCGCTGTTTGTAGAAGCCTAGCCCAGTGGTTCTCAAACTTTTTCATGTCAAGGACCCCCAAATTGACACTTATTAGCCCGTTAGATTAATCAATGTTAATCTAACTCTGAGAGTGTACAAATGGAACCAAATGGACCCGTTAGGGTCCATTTGGTTCCATTTGTACACTCTCAGAGTTACAGACCCATAAGGGTCCATTTGGTTCCTGTCCATCATTTAGCTGGGTACCCCCTGGAACCCCCTCAAGTACCCCTGGGGGTCCCCGGACCCCACTTTGAGAACCAACGGTCTAGCCATCAGTGTCAATAATACTGAATACTGTATTTCTCAAAGTGAGAATATCTTCCTGTTCCCTCTGATGGTTTTATTTGTTGTAACAGTTCCAAAAAGCAAGGCCTTGTATCTATTAAAAACTAAGTATTACGGTTTGTGAATTTGGAATGGAGAAAACGTTCTTCTCACATTATTCACATTCCGTAGGTGAGATTTATCGGTTTATTGATTTTACTCCTACCATTACCTTTCCTCATATATGAGTACATTGTGTATTTATGAAACAAAGAATTGCTCATACTGTAGTTGTCAATTTAGCCTCAGCAAAGAGCAGAATAACACCACCATTATCTCTCATAAAGAGCACATTTAGCACCTGCCTAATAAAGACCCCCCCTGCCCTCTCTACACACACACACACACACACACACACACGCCACACACGCACGCACGCACGCACGCACACACACACACACACACACACACACACACACACACGCACACACACGCACACACACACACACGCACACACACGCACACGCACGCACGCACGCACGCACACGCACGCACACACACACACACACACACACACACACACACACACACACACTGTATGTGGGAATCCAGGTGATTTGTGCTCATGACCTAGTCACATGACCAGGAAGTAGTTAGGAAGTGATACAAATTGAGTTGGGTCTGTCTGCTGCACACATGATGGTGATATGATCTCCCTGAAAGAGAACTCATGGTAGGCCTTATGTAGCACTGACTAGCCTTGTTTAATGCTATGTTTTGTTTGTTGTATGGCTAATGCTACTGTCGACCTTTGTTTAGTTTAGGCTATTGTTTGTTTATGCCCATGGATGTTTGCCATGCTTATAGCACTTTACATTTCTGTCGAACATCATCTTAAATACTGTAATTAAGTACTTATTTTATTCAAATGTATTGTATTTCTACGTTTCAGTTTACAAATGAAGTGACCTCCAACAAACTGCTGTGGCTAGAGACCTGGAGATACTGGTAAAACAGTATACTATGTGTTTTATCTTTTATGTGTCCCCTTGTGTATTTTTAATACATTTATATATTATTGTCTTTTTTTTGTAGCTGTGGTGCTGGATTCTCCGCACCTTGCATCGTTGTGCTGCAGGACTTTGTGTGTCACTGCAGTGGAAAGCAAGGTAGGTTTATGTTATGTTCTTTTTAATGATGATTTCATTTGAATACAGTGTGCATTATGTTGTCATTTTATTGGGGCTGGCAACTAATGTGCTGAGTTCTGACTGATAATTAAACTCTGAGGCCTCTAGTTTGAGAGTGATAATATTAAAGGTAGGATAAGTGATATTTTTTGTTAAAAGGTTAAAGCACTATTCTGATAGTAATCATTGCTATAGACTATAGACTCAGAGTGTTTGTTCACTCAGTAACAGGAGTCTCCCTGTCTCTCCAGCTCTTTGATTAACAGAAAATAGAGGTTGATGACAAAATGTCAGCCAATCAGGAGAGAGTACACATTTATCAGCTTAATTTTTTAAAGTGTTCCAGTTCCAATTTTTCACTTGTTTAATCTGTATCCTGTTTGAGGTCTCTATTCCGATTGGATAAAATTGGTATCCTGACCTGAAAATGCATTTTCTGTTTAATAAAGAGCTGGAGAGACACTTATTTTAACCAAAGAAAATCACTTACCCTACCTTAATGTTTCAGTGCAGTTGATCGATTCAGAAGTTTGACACGGCAGTGGAATCGGTACAGCTAACAGACTAAAAAGATGGGCCAACAACCCACCACAAGAACACTGGCTTTTGCTGCATTTAATATTGACTTTTTTTTTGGGGGGGGGGGTCTGTGCACCCTATCCAGTTAATGTGGTTCTCCAAATAATGGAGAAAAACAGTGTAATATTTGTTGTCCAAGGCTGTCATTAGTCAAACTTTTCCCCACTGCCAGTGGAAGATTGTTTAGGTCATTGGTTCTCAAAGTGGGGTACGAGGAACCCCAGTGGTCCTTGAGAGGATTCCAGGGGGTCCCCAGTTAAATTGATTAATATCATCAAAATCAGTTCAACCACTCAAACATAGCCGATCTGCAAGCTCATGCGTCCCATCGCGTTGAGAGCTTCTAAACGTTTAAAAGTTTTACGCAAATCTTCTCTCGGGGCACCTGGTGCAAACTATTTAGATGGGGGTCCGTGGCCAAATACATATAAATTTGGGGGTCCTTGACGTGAAAACCATTGGTTTAGGTTTCCAGGACTAGGGAATCCCAGCACTGACAAGATGTTTTGTCAGTGTTTGTCTGTTTACTGCCCTCAAAGTAGAGGCCTGACAGACAGTAAAAATTGACCATTTGCGGGTCTATTGCAAAGACATATTCCTTTATCTTTTTGTACTGTCAATCAAGCCCAACGCTCTTACACTAATACTGATTGTGATTCTGAAGTAGCAATGCAGATAACATTTCATTAATCTAAATGATTCTAGCTGGAACCTGCCCTGTCATATATGCATGATAAACTTGGAGCCCGGAAGGAGAATATGCCCTGTGGAAATACTGGAAATGTAGGCTTGGTCACTTTCATTATAATAGACAACAGAAAAGATTTGGTTTGTGCTGCAGTCACCAGGCAACAAAAGCAGCGCTTGCTGGCCCTCCAGCTCAATTATTAGAAACGGCAACGATGGAGGGAAGAGGTTCAATTTAACCTTCACATGCCCTTGTTTTATTGTCAGTACATTCCCAGATCCTGTTCAAGCAATGCTGATGTAATGTTCTCTTATTTTAGTATATTTGCCTCAGTTAGTCCTGTCCATTATTGGTCCATTTTAATTATCAAAATGTGACTTGTGTGTTCAAACTAATCTGTCTTTTGCTATAGCACATTGCTGGGTGAAATGCCACGTGAAATGCTGTATGTGTATTCCTTTAACTGGCATGCAGCCCAGCTGATGAGTCATTTCAAATGTTAGTGAATAGTACTTGCTCTTATTGTAATAAGATATCCTGAAATCTTGCATGCAAGCAATTTTGTTACGTTTTGGTCCAGACGTTCTGGTCCCCAGGATTGGTTGAGAATAATTCTAAAAAGAAGATTGGTTCCCTTCCCCCCTGCTCTAAATTAGGAAGAATGAACTTGGTGACCACATTGGTAAATTGCAACAGGAGTTTAGGATTATGAGTTGTGAGGACGAGGGCTGTTTTTCAGCCACAGCTCATTCTGCATGCATGCCAACTGGAACACTGGGCTTGCTGCCCTTCCCTGCTGCACAGAGAGGGAATCCCAAATTCCTGTCGTAAAAGCACAGGAAGCGGTGACCTCTTTTGAAAGGCTATGAATCATCCTGTTATCTCCCACTCCTCAGCAGTAGGGACTCTCATTTAAACATGTCACTGTCAAGTCAGGGCTCAGTGAATTAAGTGAGAATGCGACCATTTTCACATGGCAAGGACATTCTCGCAGTTGAATTGAGGAATCAAATGTCTATCACTATAGATAACACAAACATTGTAATGCACATGATGTAGGAGAGACTAGCTGATGTCAGAGAAGATGGAATGATGGAGAGGGAGTAATTCAATAATGCTCTTTCCACACTGCAATACCAGACTAGAGTAACGAAGCAGGGACAGTCATTAGCATGCCCCAAGTGTGTCGAGGCAAATTACCTCTTGGCCTTGCAACTCAGACTCGAGACAACCAGCCCTTCAAGTCATCCCGGACGATTCTCTGTAATTGACAGAGAAAACCAAGTTCACTATCTTCAAATCATGTCAGCCATGGGTCCTTATTTCTTCATAAATTACATTAAATTAAACTAGTGAAATTCAATTAGACTTGGAAAGGTTATTGGAAGTAAAATCAACAAACCTTGCTTTTTGGTCAGGGTAATGATTTAATTTCATTATTTGGAGATTGTAATTATTATGTCAAGTTGGAACTAAATGAGAGTCTCAAGAAGGACTTTGACTATTTACCTGCAATTATCTTTTATTTTCTTAGCTTATTCTATTGATTCCTTTTTTGATTTATTGAATAATCGAGAAGCACTTTTTTTGCATCTAATGTTTTAAATTCACTATATGTAAACTAATCGGCAGTGGCTCAGTAGGTAGATCGGCCGCTTAGGAAACAAAGTGCCGAAGTGTCCTTGAGCAAGACACTGAACCCCTAAATGAGCAGGTTGGTGCCTTGCATGGTTTCCTCTGCCGTCGGTGTGTGACTGGGTGAATGTAATGCACATTGTAAAGCGCTTTGGATAAAGGCGCTATATAAATGAGTCTGATTAACCACTTAAAGGGCAAGACCACTTTGTTAGAGGTTTGGGCTGTGTATTTACCTTGCCATGGTGTAACTCCAAAGGTCGACAAATCAAAAATAATTGCTCCATTGATTAGAAATTGATAATTCAAAATATGCTCCTCATTGACTTACATTGTACGATGAAACAGCTCTCAAAGTCACTCTTAGCACATAAACAAACACAAACAAAGCTGGTTCAGAGAATATAGAACATCACCAAACCCAGTACTGTTTGTTTTTTTAATAAAAATGTCAACTTCCTGTTGATTTTACTATTTGAAGATCCGGATCCGGATCCGCGGATCCAGTCCGGGTTTTCTTCTAAATAAAAATAGCTAAATCAACTGGAAGCTAACATTTTTATAAAAAAAAAAACAGTACTGGGTTTGGTGAGGTTCTATATTGTCTGAATCAACTTTCAGCGTACAATGTAAGTCAATGAGGAGCATAACTTGAATTATCAATTCCTAATCAATGGAGCAATTATTTTTGATTTCTTGTCCACCTTTGGAGTTACATAATGGCAAGGTAACTACACAACCCAAACCTCTACCAAAGTGGTCTTGCCCTTTAAGCCCTACTTCATACTTCGTCGTCCTGTGATATTGTGCAAAAAATACTTAAAATAGCCAATCTACAAGCTCGTAAGGCGTTGTGAGGTTGTTGGATGTTACAGCCCATTTATACTACTGTATTTTTAAAAGAAAGGAAAAAAAAAGAAACGTATTCCCCCTAAATCGATTATTTAATTAAACTCAGTTATTTTTTTATAATCAATTGAATGGATTGTTTCGATTAACTGTTGCACACCTACTGTAGCCTCTGCATAGCTCAGTAGCCTCTGATGTGCAGGAGAATATTTAGACAAACAGTATGTCCTGCTGGATTATAAAATGATTAATTATCAAATCGGTTATTTGAGCATCATGCAATCTGTGTAGCACAATCCCACACTGAAAACCATCTTCATAATGTTTCACATTCTAGCATTAATCCACATTATAGCATTAGTCCCATTAATCAGGCGAATGAGACGTTGCTAACAACGAGGGCATTTGACTGATAAGACATGGATGGAGTCCATGCGACACATTCTTGGCTGTCATTGGTGCGAGAACAGAATGAGTTTTAAAAGGTCAATTCCTTCTCGTACAAATGGCAGTTTTGCCAAATGTTTGTCTTGTACCCTGCAAATCTGGTATATTGCTGTATGACATGATATTTCCACCCTGATGAGTGAAATAATAATTTGTCTCTTGAAGGTTTTACTGTGGCGTAGACATGGGGAGAACCATCCATTGATGGTTGATTGCACCAGCGGGAAAGAATGAATTAGCTTATTATTAGCTTGCTTGACAATAGCACGTAATTGAACTATCAGTATCAGGGCACAAGTCTGTGCTCATATTTGAAAATGTCACCATCAGGCTATTTACAGGCATAAAGGACAATTTTCATACACAAGCAAAAGAAGGACACTGCGAATTAATTGTGCTTTTCACATACTGCATGGAAAAATGCCAAATTGAATTCCTCAGCTTGAATAGGTTTTTAAACTGGCTCTCTGCCAAAGCTACTGTGTAAATCTTGCTTGGGCCAAATTACAACTGCATCCAAGCTGGATTTGATAAGGCTTATGTTGTATAAAGATAGCTAATAATGGCTATTATACAGTATGTGAATTAAGAGCTTCAGGGTTAAGACTAAAGAGGATAATCACTATAAAATCTAAAATACTACCAAGGTCTGTGGACTTTTAAAAGGATAGAAGGTCAGCTGGCCTTTGGGCTGTTAATGAGTGTGACATTTCTAAATGACTTGTAAAGTACAGTACACCTCTGCCAGCTTTGGAAGGGGAGAAGGGATGCCTGGTGGTCCAGATTAGGTCATTCATCTTTGTCTCAGAATCTCCATTGTGTTCTTTAGAGAAGAGTGGTGGAATTGCAGCAATCTGAGGGATTCATGTACAGCATAGCGTGGTAGACAATTTAACAGTGTGCTATACTATAAGGTATGGTAAAAATAATGGCAACAGAACCATAAAAGCTTCCCACAGTGGAATGCTTTATAAATTTGTCCCTCTCATCTCCTTCAGTGTGAGGTCAATGCTTAGAAGTGAAATTGAATCTCATTGTGCATCTTTGTGGCTGTATAACGTCTGAGCTATTTCAGGTTCCCGGCCTCAAATGCTCCATTTGGATCGTAGCTGTTATAGAGAATACATACGCAATGGACTGTCATCGTTATCGCCCAAGCGCACATCATTACCAGTTGAAAAGAAATGTAACAAGGAATGCAGGTGATCCCTGAATTCTATGAAAACTAAACCATGGTGCCGACTGAAATTAAGATACAATAGAACCCTTCTGTGTGAATTGAATTATATTCTCATTCCCTGTGTTTGGATCCTATATATGCCATCTGCATGACTGCATGTAACACGCCTACTGAATAAATTGTCTTTGACTAAATATCCCACTGGTAATTGGGGCTATATACTGAATTGCTATTAGAATTGCTTTTGGAGACATAATGGGGGTATGTACAGTAATATCAGGATACTGGTAATTTATTTTCCCTTAATCAGAGAAAGACCACATTCAGAGAAATAATGTGGCCTTTTCCTGAAAGTCAGCTAAAATAGAAGATCTGTAAGCTCACAACCACTGTGTTGCAAAGCGAGTCGTTGTGAGCTTGATCGCCTATTTCCAGCAATGATATTTGATAGACCCCTGGGTCACCTAAGTATGTAGGGTTTAAGTGGTTCATGTTGCTGTTCAGTCACATTATTTAAGGTTCAACCATAAAAATGATTAACTTAGCCGATAACTAGCGAAGATCTCCACCAGGCCGGGTGGTCTACCAAGGGCTAAGTCAGTGGTGGGGTGCAGCCGCCAGGACACGAGGAAGCTGCGGGTGCCACTCCGTCAGTGAAAACAAGTGCACCTTTTTCAATCTGACTGGTTTTCCTATCATACTGTGACATATGTATATATACTAGAGTTTCGGGGGGCTACGCCCCCCTCAACCCCAGCCGCGCACGGGGCCCAGCGTAAATCAGCGGGGCCCAGCCGAAATCGCCGGAGTAAAACTGTCCAAAAGAAAAAAAAAAGAAAAAAAAATTGGGGGAAAAATGTTAATATTAATTTTTTACTTGGTGGTCCGCGGACCCCCTGTGAGTGTTGGGACCCCCCCCTGGAACATGGCGGCCCCCTTCGGCGGTTGTGTGTATCGCGACGCATTGAGAGCTTGTAGATCGGCTATGTTCAATCGATTGCAACCTTTATTGTGAAGGAACGACCGGAAGTGCTAAGCTATTCAATTCCGTGTGACATAACACTCTGAATCCGTCGGGCGGCCCGGCGATCTTGGTGAGCATGCGCAGTGCTGATGCAACTTACATACAGACAGACAAACATTCTGGCGCATGACTGCGCATGACTATAGATTCTAATTGTAAGGTAGATACTGATTGCCTGCTTTATACTGCACCTGCAGCCTATTTTGATTGATTGCATACTTTATTAGTCAGAAATGTAAACCGCACGTGTTACAGTAAGACATTGAGGCTAAAAGAATAACACAAAAAAGTAATGGGGACTTGTTTCCATTGTGGTCCTATGTAATTAGGGTGGAAGTGACCATGCAGATACCTTTTTACACTAATTCAAGCCCGGTCCCCTCTGCGTGCAGCCTACTAGATCAGAGCCAAGCAGTTGTCCAATTCTCTCCCAACTTTTCCATCTTCGTCTTAGGCACGATGTACAATTTATATTAAACTCTATTATTTGGCAATAAGCACCGAAAGTGGTCTGACGTCATTTATGTCACCATTTTAGCCCCTCCCCTTTTCACTGGACACAGACAGAGAGACGAGTGATGACCCTGTGTGTGTGTGTGTGTGTGTGTGTGTGTGTGTGTGTGTGTGTGTGTGTGTGTGTGTGTGTGTGTGTGTGTGTGTGTGTGTGTGTGTGTGTGTGTGTGTGTGTGTGTGTGTGTGTGTGTGTGTGTGTGTGTGTGTGTGTGTGCGTGCGCGCGTCGATATATAATGACATGACGGGGTACAGTGCGGAAAATTTACACTTCACCGGCGTGTTTTAGCGCTCCTTCAGCAGCCACTGCTTCTAAATCTCGGCACTTTTCTGCTATAGTTGAGTCTTCTTTCACTTTCTCCCCCTCTTTTGGTTCCCCCCCAAGGCTGGTGCCCTGTGCACTGCATTTAAGGCCCAATATTTCCACACATCTTCCTAAATTAAAATATAATAATGCAGCTACGGCCAAAGATGGACTGTTCTGTCTAACCTCAATGTGTCATCATGCCATCAGCCACTAACAAATCAGTCAGCATATATGGCCATAAACGGGACAATGACTGACACACACAGAGATCTCCATGTATGCCCATGAAAGGGACAAGGAATGACAGATAGACATCTCCATATATGGCCATATCAGTTGGATCACCGGTGCATCGTAGCTGTGAGGTGGATGTGAGGTGGACGCTAGATGTGCGGGCTGCGAAGCAGCCCCAACTTCTAGTTGAAGCAGCAGAAAAGGCCCCCTCCCTGGAAAAGGGCCACGAATAAGGTGAATGGCGGCCCCTCAACATGAGATTCAAATTTGGGGATGATTGCGTTCAAGATATATGCAGTTTTTGTAAGAAATAGTCACCGCCCACAATTTTGTAATACAGATATGGTATATGAAAACCTTTTTTTACGGTCATTGTCACATTATGGAGGAGAGCATTTGTGCCTAATTTGGTGAAAAATAGATGTTTCTGCAATAAAGATTTGTAGCATTTGTGGTGCCCCCTATGGGTGGAGGTGAAATTGGTTTTGGCTCTGCTTCGTTTGACTTTGGATCAGTTCATGATTTGTGGCAAAACGGGCCCCGCCCACAAACCTTTGAAGTCAATCATAGCCAATCAGAATGGAATATGAAAAATCTAAACGATACATCTTGATCGCACAACTCCAGAGATAATGGCCCCGATTCACTAAGCTGGTCGTAAATAAAGTGTAAATAAAGTTACTAAAGGAGGGTGTATCTTCTGTAAGCTAAAACGTGCAGTTCAAAAAGGGGTGTGTAAATCCCTCAAATGTGCGGATCACAGGTGTATGAGGGATTTACACACCCCTTTGTGAATTGCACAAGGCTGATGTGCTAGCAGCTAGTTGCAACGGAAGCGACATCGTCTGCATGCAGGAGACCCACCTGGGTCAGACGAGCAACAGGCCAATACTACCAGGGATGAAACTGGTAGCTGAGATCAGTCACCCCAAGTACGGATCAGCCATGTTTGTGAAGCCCCTGCTGGACGTCAGGGACATTCACGTTAACAGCTCAGACACCAACATAGAGACTGTTACGATATGCCTGCCAGAGATCTCTATTACCTCGCTGTATAAACCACCTGCCAGCCCTTTCGAATGGCCTGAACTACCACCTAAATGCAGGAAGAAACATGCCGTGGTGATTGGGTATTTTAATTCCCATCACACAATGTGGGGATATGACTCAACCAACAGCGATGGCGAACTAGTCGAAAGCTAGATGGAAAACACAGGCCTGCAGCTGGAGCTTATTCACAACTCTAAACTCCCCAAGTCTTTCAACAGCTGTCGCTGGAGAAGAGGCTACAACCTTGACCCGTGTTTCGTCAGCCAGAGACTAGCACATCTGTCTGAGAAAACGGTGCTGAAACTGCTCCCCAAGTCACAACATCGACCAATCTCAGTCACGATCAAACCTGCCATAATAAAGTCGGAAGTCCCCTTTCGACGTCGTTTCAACCTCATGAAGGCTAAATGGGATGAGAACACATCGCAGGCCTCACAGAAGAGTCATCACACCTGCTGGAGTGCTATGAAACGGAGTTCCAAAAGGACCCTTTCTCAGACAACACTAGTGAACTAAGTGATGCACTCATGGAATCCCTAGGGAAGGAGAGGCGGAAAGCCTGGCAAGACCTCGTAGAAAACATCAACATGACTCAGAACAGCAAAAAAGCCTGGTCTACTATCCGGAAACTTAACGGTGATAAGATCACTCCACCTGCTGTATCCGAAGTAACACCAAACCAGGTTGGGAGCAAATTGGTGGCCAACGGGACACGAGCAGAAAGGCGCAGGGCCAAAGGTCAAAACCAAAAAAAAAAAAAATCTCACCATCATCCCGGGCAGTCAGCAGAACATGTCTATACTAACCAAGCCCTTCACATCTGAGGAGTTAGAAGCAGGATTAAGCACCATGAAGCTGGGCAAAGCTGCAGGACCTGATGACATACTGACCGAGATGAGCACTCACCTTGGCCCAGTTGCCAAACAATGGCTTAAGGACATGTTCAACACCTGCCTCCAAACCCAGCGTATACCAACGATCTGGAGGAAAGCCATCATCATTGCTCTCTTAAAACCTGAGAAAGACCCTAACCTCCCCAAAAGCTACCGGCCCATCTCCCTACTCTGTATCACCTATAAGCTGTTTGAGAGACTACTCCTTAGCAGACTATCCCCCCAGATAGACGCTGAGCTAATCAAGGACCAAGCTGGGTTTAGACCCGGAAAATCATGCACAAGCCAACTGCTAAACCTCACCCAATACATCGAGGACGGCTACCAGAAGAAGCTGATAACAGGTGTTGCCTTTGTAGACCTGTCGGCAGCTTACGACACCGTCCAACACAGGCTGCTGATCAAAAAACTCTTCGACATGACAGCGGATGCCAAACTGTGCAACGTATTACGATTTCTTCTGAGCAAACGGATGTTCTACTGTATGTCACACTCAACAATAAAAAAAAGCAGATGGTTCCACCAGAACAACGGGCTGCCGCAGGGCAGCGTCTTGCCACCTCTACTCTTCAATGTCTACACGAACGACCAGCCCCTACCAGAAGGATGCAGCAGGTTTATCTATGCAGACGACCTAGCTATGACAACGCAGCAGCATACCTTCCCAGAAGTTGAGTCAACCCTGGAACGAGGACTCTCAGATATGTCCGCATACTATCTTGAAAACCACCTGCGTCCAAACCCAGGGAAGACCCAAATCTGCAGCTTCCACCTTAAAAACAGGGAAGCGAAACGGGAGCTCAACGTAACCTGGGATGGAATGAGGCTCGAAAACCACCTGCACCCAGTCTACCTGGGAGTAACAACTGACCGTACCCTCAGCTACAAGGAGCACATTCAGAAGACGAGAGCTAAAGTGTCCACAAGGAACAAGCTTCTGCGTCAACTCACCAACTCAAAGTGGGGAGCTCACCCAAGTACGCTGCGTACAACGGCACTAGCCCTGTGCTTTTCCAGTGCCGAATACGCTTGCCCAGCATGGTACAAATCAAGCCACGCTTGCAAAATAGACCCTATCCTCAACGAGACCTGCAGGATAGTTACTGGGTGCATCAAAACAACCCCCATACCCTGCCTTTATGCCCTCTCTGGCATCGCTCCCCCTGGCATCCGCAGAGCCGTCATCGCTAAAGCCGAGCGCACAAAGTAGGCCAATGACAACCGGCACTTACTCTATGAACACACTGCCCCCCAGAAACGGCTCAAGTCCAGGAGCAGCTTCCTGGATGCCACAGCAGAACTGGAGACCACACCACCTGCTGCCAGGATTACTGAGTGGCACAACCAATGGAACAACCTGGGCAGCCAGACAACCCAGTGGACAGAGAGAGGCATCACCCCAGATGAATGTCTCGCTACTGGCCACGACCAACCTTCGACTGTCTGGAAAGCCCTGAACCATCTGCGGGTCGGCGAAGGACGCTGCAAGGCTTCCATGAAGAAATGGACATTAACATCTTCTGATGCATGTGTGTGCGGTGAACCACAAACCATGGACCACATCATGAGCTGTAGCTACGCTCCACAATGTACTTGACCTGGCCGAACCAAATGCCGCTGCACTAGCCTGCGCCAACCACTGGAAAGACGTGATATAGAAGATGGCCGGACACGAAGAAGAAGAAGAAGAAGGTGTATGTCATGATGAATCCGAACGGCTGCCAGCTGGTCGTAAAATCTCAAGTGCGTTCCCAAGAAATTCATTTGCATTGTTCCACTCCCCTTTTCACACCATAAAAGGCAAAAGGAAATGAAATGTCCAACTTCAACGTCACTGTGCTGAACAGTGTTAGCGAATTTGGGTTTATTTTTCTGTTGCTTGTAAATATTGGTAGTTGCGGGTTGCAGTTTTTTGGGCTTGTTTCTAAAGTGTAGTTGCTTATTTGGGCTTAATATTTTAATTATTTTAAAGGTATTGTAGGCAACATTAAGCCTAAATTTGAAAAATATTTATATATTTTGCATTTTTTCCCCTCTATCAGCCACTATATAATGATGCTGGGGTTTTCCTGCATTGAAACACAGTCCTCTTTCTGAAATCCGTATTTTCCCTATTGTTTATGTTTGTCCGGGACGTAAATTAACGCACGCATGTGCGCATCCGTGCGTGTCCGTGTGACTCTATGGAAGTCTATGGAAGCATCACCCCCTGGTGGCCGGGGAAACGAACTGCACAAACATAAACAATACAGGGAATTTTTTTGCGGTTAAATCTCGGTTAATAATGGAAATTAATAGGGTTTTTTTCGGTTAAAAACGTCTGTGCACGGCGGCAGATAGGCTAATATAATGCATGTTTTACCTATAACTTAAATACAAAGAAATTGTTCGGTTATATTGCGGTTAATAAGGGAAATTATTAGGGTTTTTTTTATGTTCAAATTGTTAAAAAAATATGTTAACATTTTTTTTTATTAAAAAAAAATAGGCTCAAGCTCAGGGGCCCCCCTAGCTCAGGGGCCCCTGGGCCTGGGCCCAGTCGGCCCGTTGGGTAATCCTCCTCTGGCAGTGGCTGAGGGGTAGAGTGGCCGGGTAGAGTGAACTGGAAACCGCAAGGTTCCCAGTTCGATCCCGGGCTGGGGGGTTCCCCCAGAGTTAGTGTCGAAGTGTCCTTGAGCAAGACGCTGAACCCCTAATTGCTCCCGATGAGCAGGTTGGTGCCTTGCATGGTTTCCTCCGCCATCGTTATATGAATGTGTGTGTGAATGGGTGAATGTAATGCACAATCTATGTAAAGCGCTTTGGATAAAAGCGCTATATAAATGCACCATTTACCATTTAGTGGGCGGGATTTATATCTGTGCGCTCGCTTCCCTACTTTGAATCAAAATAGCTGCAGGCATCAGAGCCCTTACTGGTCTGCATCAACGAGTCACAAGAGTGTCCAGCTAGACCGCTTGTCTCTGTACTTTCATCAGTTGTGTTGCTTGTTGCATGCTGGAAAGAGAATGACAAGTGTCAGAGGCAGTGATATTTAAAGGGAGATTCCAATTGCCTGATTGGCTGACTGCAGATTGGCTAGAAGTGCTCAAAGCTGTGAATGACAACAGAGATCTTCCTTATTTGAATTTACGCTTGTTTTTGATGTTTGATCAATAATGCCACTGTCAAGTATTTTTCTCACCCAAAAACATAAAGGGGTTTTATAGCACCTTGAACTTGGCTCTGTCTGTGCCCTCATTAACAATTCCAGGATCTATTAATTATGCCATTATGCCACGCCTGCAGGAACGACCCCTCGTGAATATGCTAATGTGTCACGTCCATGGAAGAACCCCCCTAAAAAAATAAACAAATTCATAAATAAATAATAATAATAATAAACACATCTCGGTCACACATGTATCACTGGCAAAATGCAATATTAGACTAATTACTTCTTATCAGGGCTCAACATTTTGAATACAGCCTGCTTTTTAATGTGGGCTATGTTTATTATAATGAACATTTCTACGTTATTAATTAATTTCAATGTAAATATTGTTACCTAGTTTTGCCATAATGTTACGATGTAGGCAGTGATAGAAATGTTCCGTGCATGTGTTGGTAGAATGCTGTCATACATGTTTTTACATTGGCCTAGAAGGAAAACTCTGCGTGGTTCATTGAGCCGATCTACAAGCTTACAGTGCAAACTATAGCTAAAGTTTTCAAATAATTGTAGTGGAGTAAAAGTACAATATTTGCCTTTGAGATGTAGTGGAGTAGAAGTAAAAGTACAGACAACTGTACTTAGTTACTGTAGTAAATGTACTTAGTTACTTTACACCATTGATTTTCATAATTACACATACCCTTTGTTGAAGGCGTTATTGTTTTTCGAGGCAAATATAACTTCATGCACAGAGGGAATTCATTGGGTAATGTGAACCTGTGGGGTGATGAAGATAAATCCTTGTTTTGGAAGATGCATGCTAAGGGAACCCTTATCCTGAAAAAGGATTGAACTATTATAACAGTGGGACTTCAAAAGTAAAACAACAATGCATGGGGGACTTCTACACAGGCCTGCTGAAGGCATGTCTAGGATGAAAATCCTTTTCTGATTTAGGACCGGCAGTAGAGATGGAAGTTCTGAGAAGGCACTGAGGAATGTGATAATATGATCTCTACAATCACCACTTCAGTGACTTTTAGAAAGCTGCAACTGCAGTAGTTTTGCCCTCAATCTTTTCTCAGCCTCATGTGTTGTTGCAAGGGTGCAATTTAACTTGGCAGAGGAATATATTACTTGTCTTTTGGGAATATTGTTCTACTAGGCTATTTCTTCTGTGTTTCACCATTGATGCCTGAATGAAGTTTAAGCCAACATTATTCATAATTCATAACATTTAGAGTTTGGGTCTATTCTTGCAGCTTGGTTTTAATTACCGAGGGAACTCATTAAACTTTTAGTCCACTCAGATATACAGAAGACAATTTTATTTTGTAAGGCATCTGACACGTGACATCTGGTACCATTCCTGTGCACCGATCAACAGCACATTTTACGTATTTGAAATACCAACAAGACAGGTTTGTGTAATGGCCTTAAACAAAGAATTGTGAAGTTCAAAACCATAATTCACCAAATGAATAAAAAATGTCAAGCATCAGTCAGCAGCTTGCCAGCATACTGTAGCAGGTGCCTCCAGTTTGCTTATAATCACTTGAAAGCAGGCGTATAACTAGAACTACATACACTTCGAGGCACTAAAAGTAAGCACTAGATTGTGTGAACGTGTCTGCTCCTTCCATGCAAAATCACAACAAACCTATAAGCACATGCACACCGAGCAGACAGCATCACAATGTCCAAGTACAACAAAGTATAGTATCTGACTGGAGGCTAATGGCCACTAATTGCATTCACGGTAAAGAATAGCCTTTGGGTCTATAGTCTGCTAATAGGACTCAGTGCTCCAGGTTTGTCCTTTGAATTATGCCATATTATTGTAATCACTTTGAATTTCTTTGTACTGTTGATTCTAACAAAGCTGGTGTCATAATTTCTTCTTCCACATCGGCCTAAATGCAAAAAGCTCATTACCGTGCATGTTGATTATGTATACACAGAATCCATTTCATTATAATAACTGGTAAATTATTAACAATATAAGCTTCAATGAGTGAGATTATAAATATTCATTATCTATTCACATGTGCTAAGAAAGACCCATGTGAAAAGTAAACTGACAGAGAGAATTAGATAAATCTGAACTGTCATTTAGAATTTGCCTGTCTGTGAGACTGCAATACAATACATAGAAACCGTGTATAGGGTCCTAGACCTGTCTATTGTGCTGAACTTTTATCTGGAAAATACCATGATTAACCTCAACTGTGAAGCAAACCTTTGCCTTGTATGTTTTCAATACCACATCATCCACAAAATCTGCTATGGGCACACAACCAATGGAAGAATTATGAATGAAGTGAAGACCGTTAGCCCTCTGCACACACAGGATAGACCCTGTAAGCTTGGGTGAGTGAATCAGGCTATTCCTCTATTTCTATAAGCCTTGTTGCAGTGACCTGCTCCTAGATACCGCTCAGGATAAGCGCCAGCTCATATATCATTACTGCCGTGCATGGGTGGACAGCCATAAGAAATAAAGAATGAAAGTTAGCCCTGGTACATGTTATGCAGGTCATTACCCCCCCGGCGGTGGAACCACAAACCATCCAGCTGCTTTGTTTCCTGCTTCCAATGTGGAAAGCGAAGCAATCATCAGCTCTGGAGCTGCAGCAGCATGCCCTCAGGGGTGTGTGACGATATGACAGAAGCCTCAAAGACCTCAAAGAGAGACTGCTTTATTAGGGATGTTGTTGGGGGATCTATCAAGTTTTTCCATGGGCTCTAATTTGAAATTTAAGAAGCTGTTTGTGTGACTTACACTGTATCATGTGACAGAAACACAGTTTTATCGTTAGCAGTGAAATATTGTCTGAATTGACCATGGAAGGATTTGTAATATCATTTCATTTAAACAGTAGTACGTAATTTATTTTCTCAATTTTTTTATCAATTAAATTGGTACTATTTACGCACAGTATATACCGTTAGACTGTCTTATAGTTTGTCAAGCCGTTACAGCAACTTCTTAATGACATGAGGAGACACCACAGTAAACGTATGATGATTGACTACTGAAATTCCAGATCAGCTGAATGCAAAAAAAAGCTTTTAAAACAGCTAACAGTAGCCTATTCTCACAGCAGCCATTTTGCATTCTCTGGGGGTGGGAAACCTAACACATGGTAACAGCAAAATTGCAGCTATGTTAATATGGTGATTGAAGTTCGCACACTGTAGTATGGAGCCACGGGCTTTTTTTTTGCATCTGAGTAGCCTACTGCTGTGCCCAACATCTGGATGTGCATGTCTTTCCTCCATATTGGAGTTCCCACTGACTCAATGAGAACCCTTATCTCATAGCAGGTGAATCAGTTGGAAGGAAAATAATGCATGCTGGTACCTACAACAGAGCGTCTACTGGGATTCATTTTACAATAAGTTGCAGGATACAGTTGACATTTGTAATGTTGAGCATTATGACACCTCAGAAAGCTGAAAAAAAGAACGTCTGACCTGAAAGTCAAACATGGATCTTTTCGTAGTGTAAAAATAAAGTCTGCACACTTTTGTTTGTATCTTCCTGTTCCCTCTGATGGTTCTATTTGTTATAACAGTTCCAAAATGCAAGGCCTTGTATATATACAAAATGAAGAATTATGGTTTGTGAATTTGGAATGGAGAAAATGGTCTTCTTACATTATTCACATTCCGTAAGTGAGATTTATCGGTTTATTGATTTTACTCCTACCATTACCTTTCCTCATATAGGAGTACATTGTATTTATGAAACAAAGAATTGCTCATAGAGGTAGTCAATTTAGCTTCAGCAAAGAACAGAATAACACCACCATTATCTCTCATAAAGAGCACATTTAGCACCTGCCTAATAAAGACCCCCCCCTGCCCCCTCTCTTACACACGCGCACGCACACAAACAAACAAACTGACTTATTCTCTGAGCACACATCTTCCAGCAGCTTAATCGTGTGTGTGTGTGTGTGTGTGTGTGTGTGTGTGTGTGTGTGTGTGTGTGTGTGTGTGTGTGTGTGTGTGTGTGTGTGTGTGTGTGTGTGTGTGTGTGTGTGTGTGTGTGTGTGTGTGTGTGTGTGTGTGTGTGTGTGTGTGTGTGTGTGTGTATGCTAATATACTGTAGAGATAAATCATGGCACCTTGTCTTTTTCACTGCACTGTGATTTACCTCACAGAATGGTAGTTGGAGACAAGGTTTTCCCATTGTCTGATAAGAGCCCATGGCTGCACATCGTTGGGTGCCATCAGTGCATTTTCCACACTGTAAGAACTCCCAGAAAAGATCAGATAAGGCCTGTGGGGTGTTTTTCTATTCTGAGTTGTTTGAATGCTTTGTTTACGAAATCGCCTGGGCATCAGCTCTGAAGAATTCCTCTACAGATGTTATTAGCACTGCATTACAAACACATTAATGAATGTTCATTTGCATTTTGCTAAGTTATTTATAATTTACCACACCATAACCATTGATGGAATTCTTAGTATTAATAGAACTCAGAGTAAAAATGGGCCCAACTTTACTGTTGCATAAAACACTCCCACCTCTGTGACCAAAAAATAAATATAAAAAAATCAAATCATCATTTTCTGATCATCTGCAGAGATGCTTGATCTTAGATTACATTTGTTTTGTTCATAATAATTGGTCACATAAAATCAACATTTTCCATTGCAAGGACATTATTCTTCATTTCTCAATACTTCAAACAAACAAGCCATTTTCAAAATTAATTGTCAGTGCTTGTGCATATATCCTTGGCAGATAAATACCTATTTTTTTCATTTTTTTTATTTTAACCAAATAAAATCACTTACCCTACCTTTTAATTTAATTCCATTCACATCAATAAATTCAGCCTAATTAAGGCACAATCTGGTCAGAATTCTGTGCATGACTATCCTCTCATGCCACAATCCTCTGTACAATACTAATGTACTATTATTATACAAATGAAATTATTTCCATCGTGAAAGATTAATGATACGGTAACATTTTTAGAAGCCTAGAATTGCATATACCAATTAATGAATGACACTCAATTTTCTTATAGCTCTGTCACTTCGCTGTATAGATAAAACAGTAACACCTTGCTAACAGAAAGGCAAAGATAATTGGTTTGTGTTTTGCATGGGATGATAATTAATGCACAATGTAATAGAAGAAGGAGCAAAGTAAAGGAATGAAATTTGTAAATAGAAAGTTTTGTTTTTATTGTTGATGCTCGGTGTTGTGCTAAATGAAATTGGGATTTTCAGGCCTCTGGTCTTTTTGACTAAGAAATAACTATCCCTTTCCCTCTGTCGATTGATATCTTCATTTATAACTTATCAAAGAATTAGATCACTGAGACACACATTTTGACTCGCTGAAAACAGGATATAAGAAAAAAATGATATGGCTTCATTAGTTTTTTATCCTTTGTACCGAGGGAAGCATCAGG
The DNA here is from genome assembly GCF_963454915.1 of Gymnoscopelus microlampas. Classification (NCBI taxonomy): domain Eukaryota; kingdom Metazoa; phylum Chordata; class Actinopteri; order Myctophiformes; family Myctophidae; genus Gymnoscopelus; species Gymnoscopelus microlampas. The sequence continues at coordinate 42,008,334 of NC_139945.1, read as the reverse complement.
AAATTACTGTACTATTTCTGACACGGCAGGCACTGCCTGGTAAACATGATAACACGAGTATCTCAAGTACTTCTGTTGAGATTTAGCATTTCTTGCACATGGAGTTTGACCCTCCAGATTTAGTGATTCAGAAAGCCTGTTTAAGGAGGCCCTGCTGCAGCTCTGATGAAACCAGAGATGGGGGAGTTTGGGGGGGAGGGATACCGGAAGATTCTTTGATCTCCCCCTCCTTCAATGAGCGCTGGCATAAATCGCCGCATCCACTATCAGCAGTGAAAATCAAATGAGATCTACAAAGCATGGGCCTGGATTGGCTGGTGTGCTGTTGCTGTTGGCAGAGGCCACAGTGATATCATTAACATCAGTGTAGCACTAAGAGGCAGATAAGGTTGGCAGACTGATACGCTGTAGAGACGTGATAGCTGATTGTTTCCTGCATGTATTTTTTTTCCCTTTAGTCTTTTTCCAACAATGTAATCATTGCGTGTGTGTGTGTGTGTGTGTGTGTGTGTGTGTGTGTGTGTGTGTGTGTGTGTGTGTGTGTGTGTGTGTGTGTGTGTGTGTGTGTGTGTGTGTGTGTGTGTGTGTGTGTGTGTGTGTGTGTGTGTGTGTGTGTGTGTGTGTGTGTGTGTGTGTGTGTGTGTGTGTCAGGTAGTTTGGTTTTCTAATTGTATGTGATTACCCAACAAACAAGCCCTGTATCATTATCGGCCACCAAGTCTAATTACATTACAATCACTGACGAAAACATAATAGAGGATATGCGCATGCTTAAAGTGAATGGCACATCGAGTGGCAAATCGAGTGGCAAAGCAACATGCAAAATGAGTTTAACATTGTTTAATGCAATCAGATATGACTTTTCTGTTTGGATGCATGGGCTGTCAAGGCCAGAAAGTATTTTTTTGACACTCAGTAGGCATTCCTGCCTAACTTCCGGGTTTGATGATGATGTCACACGCATATCCTCTATATGGCACTGGCATTACACACGCACACACGCGCGCGCACACACACACACACACACAGAGCATGGCACGGCACGGATGCACACACACAAACATCATCATACTGTATACTGTATCTCTAGACAGCCACTGCGTCATCAGATTCAGCACAGTTTGTGAGCTCAGACAAATGAAGTAACCCGCTACAGATTCTTAGCAGCGTTGCCTTGTGTTTCCTCCTGTACTCTCTAGCCCTGTGTCAGGTTCTGTTTTTGCTTGCTACCTGTGTATTTGACCTTCGTCTGTCCCTGGACTCTGGATCATTGTCTGCTCCCTTTTTTGGGGTTTGTTTGCCAATTTCAGCCCTTGCCTGCATGGCCACGCTGTGAGCCTTGTCCCTGTTGTTTTGATGCAATGAATTCACTGTATTGAACGTGCTCTGCCTCCGTTCATATGTACCTGGGCCTGTTCCCCTGGCACACATTGTGACAGATCTGAGGGATGACGAATTCTATTCACAGTGAATACAAATTTATAGAATCATGTACAGTTGGTGTTTAATATATATTTTCCCCTGGGGCTGTCTCCACTAGACTAGCGTTGCATGATTCACAGTAAAAAATAAAAATAAAAACAATAATACAAAATCGTATAATTGCTCTTTGCAGTCCCTCGTCTCTGCCTCTGTCTGTATTTCCGCGGGCGGCAATGGCTCATGAGGTAGAGCAGCCACTTGGGAAACGGTTTATAGTTCGATCCCGGGCTCCCCCAGAGTTAGTGTCGAAGTGGAGAAGGAAGGGAAGTCTGCACACTGTTCTTAGCTCCCAGGAGAATTTTGTATTTGTTAGAGCATAACAAAGTTTCGACCCATGTGGGTCTTCATCAGATTCTTAGTGTTGAAGTGTCCTTAAGCAAGAGACTGAACCCCTAATTGCTCCCGATGAGCAGGTTGGTGCCTTGCATGGTTTCCTCCGCCGGCATTGTGTGTGTGTGTGTGTGTGTGTGTGTGTGTGTGTGTGTGTGTGTGTGTGTGTGTGTGTGTGTGTGTGTGTGTGTGTGTGTGTGTGTGTGTGTGTGTGTGTGTGTGTGTGTGTGTGTGTGTGTGTGTGTGTGTGTGTGAATGGGTGAATGTAATGCACATTGTAAAGTGCCTTGGATAAAGGTGCTATAAAAATGCACCATTTACCATTTAACAAGCCATAAAAGCCTTATTTCTTCTGATTGGCCAACTTCCATTTGTGGATATACAATACATTTTTTAATTATAACATTCCAAATCGATTGCAGTTGAATCACATTCTAACAATATGCATTTATCTCCAATCATCTTACTGTAACTCATTATTTATCAGACTTCCCCAGAAATCAATTAACTGCCTACAACTTCTACAAAACACCGCAGCTATGCATGGTTCTTTCAAGAACTCGGAAATATGTGCACATTTCCCCTATTCTTACCTAATTGCACTGGTTACCAGTATGTTCAGAATTGATTTCAAAATCCTAATTGTGGAATAACCTTCCATTGTGAATCAGACAAGCTGTCCTCTCTTAAAACAATTTTTAATACTCATTTTTATAAAGTGAGTTTTTCTTGTCTAGTTTTCTGCTATTATTAAGGGGGAACCTACTGTATTTGTAAGGATTCTTCTTCTCCTTGTTCTCCACTTAAACTATGTGCAGCTCCATAAGTTCCCAAGCAATCACATTTGGCAGGAGAGGGTTCCTATGCCCACCGCACTACTCAGACAAGGCCATTCACCCATGTCGACAAGATGGTGGCGCTTTAACAAGAAGTCACACCAAAAAGGTTATAACTTCCACAGCCAGTCCATTAAACTTAATAAACATGCAGTCTAACGTGCTCTACAACCTTTACAATAACCACCCATGTCAGCCACACTGAACTCCCACCATTAAGGTGTTTTCAATCGTTGTTCTTTCAATAAAAAATGTGTCAGACAGCATAAAGAGCTTGAGATACACAAACGGTCTTCAAACTGTTCAGAATAGATAAATGGCATGGCCGCTGTCAACCAGTGAGTCATCAACCGTTTGGACAATAATGATGAAACGCAGCCCCATTTGTGACCTCTGCCTCCAATATTTACCTCAGTGACCATGGGGCACAAGAATCGTTCAAAATCTGTTAATAGATTTTTGTACACTCCTTGTCTCCTATAAAGGGCACCTACGTTACACAGATACAGGAAGTCAACGCAAGTTTGGGAGTCTTGCTTTATTGATTTGTTTTTCATTTACACCAGCTCACTTGCTCGTTTCACTGCCAGATTGCAAACTATGACTCCTTCTGTATAGCATGTGTGGACTTTCTAGCTTCTGTTACTGGTGTTTCTGTTTGTCTGAGCCCTGTTTTAGGCTCTGCATTTTATGTTCTGTGTCCTGGTGAGTCTCATCTCAGTAACCAACAATATTATGGATGCATTATGATGCGTCAAGGTGGTGGATTCATTCATGATTCCACCCTGATTATCTTTGTCTACATAAAAATAAGAAAGTGTTCTTCTTTTCATATCTGACCCACTTTGCACTGCTGATGCTCCTCTGAAACCAAACATCTCACCCGCTGCTCTTTGCAGACAAACGCACACAGAGACATACAAACACACAAACTGTCCCTCTTATAGACTGCTTGCCTCCCCAGAGCAACGGTGTAAAAATACACCTCGTCACATTCATGTAATTGTTTTATTCAATTATTGTTTTCCATTGTAATTATTGTAATCTACAGTCACATTGCCACATTATTAGCATTACTTGATTGAAACATTTGCATTGCTAATTCCTACTGCTCAGTGCTAAAAATGCAAGAACCAATTCCCCAGTGCCTCATAAATATAACAGCACGACTAAATCATTTTCACTTCACTCCTGTACAAACAAGGGAATCATTAATGTGACCAAGCATTGCAGCAACAAATGAACAGTGTGTGTTCTGTTGGCAGAGACACTTTCACTGCGTCTAGTACTGCATTGAAATTCCAGCGCTGTAAAAGACACAAATATGGAATGGAAAGATAACAAGCTCACTCCTAATCTCTCTAAATTTATTTTAAGCCTAGATGTTCTTTAAAAGGATGTCATGATGAAAATACACAACTTTTAGAAAATCCTGCCACCTCATTTGACATTTCAAAACAATAAAACGAACTCTGGTTTACTTGGTTGAAAAACTACAAACAGTATGTGATATGAAGGGGGATGCCATCCCCCTTGTTAGCAAAACGCAATTTCCTGGTTAACCTGCCCCCCTGTGTGTGTGTGTGTGTGTGTGTGTGTGTGTGTGTGTGTGTGTGTGTGTGTGTGTGTGTGTGTGTGTGTGTGTGTGTGTGTGTGTGTGTGTGTGTGTGTGTGTGTGTGTGTGTGTGCGCGCGTTTGTGTGTGAATGCCAAAATGGAATACATTTCTTGTATGTGCAGCATCCTAGGTAGGATTTGTAAGGAAACAACACACCAATTCCCAAACTGTTAAGATCTCTTTTTGCCTTTAGAAAAGCCATTATTGATAAATATTTTTATGAATAACAATGATAACAGACCCTGGTCCAAACAAACACAATCAGACATTGTAGATTTTGTCTAGGATCAGTGAATCACCTGAAAAACAAAGGTTACTTACAATAACTAGGATTCAAAGGCTCTTTGTGCACACAGTAAATAACTCAATATTAATGTATCTATTTGTAACTCCAAGAAAGTAAGAAAAATGTCCCATAAGTGGCCAGTTGTTTACATTTCTACATTCTCAGAGTTAAATTAACACTTGTGCAGATTTCATCCCTCCATATTCATTCAATGAGTACTTAATTAGTGTGGTTGCCCACATGGGCAACCACACTTTGCAATTGCCCTGAATTGCGACGCGTCTAGTTGTGTCTATTCCTGCCTCGGCTGAACATAATGACTTTGATCCAAAAAAAAAAACGAGTGACTGCCAATATTCCTCATATCTCATTTAATTCCTTCCTGAATTAATTTCACCAGGAATTTGTTCCGGTGGGGGAAAGTCAGTTTGTGTGAGAACTTGAAGTTAATAAAACTGATTACATTAAGTGTGAAATAGCACATGGATATGGGATTTAAAGCAATCTGAATAAATGTATTCACTCAAACTTACTAAATAACTTAGGATCACATTTTTAACCACATTTTGCTAAGGTAGTGAAACCAATAAAATGAATACTGAACATAATATGTCTGAAAAGGAGGAAGAAGTATACACTTATGCTACTACTGCTTTTCTGTCATTTAATAATGAGCTTATTGTTTATAAATATACACATAAATAATTACCTTAATGTCTGTATTAAATATAAACCTTAAGGGACCACTTCAGCCATTTTAAGCCTATCTCTAGACAATTAATTGTTCCTCAATGCTTGTCTATTTAGTCTGTCTCAGAGAGGCAGGTTTTGACATTTCAAACAAGATTTCTCTCTCTCTATATATATATGCCAGGAACCTTTCCAGGAAGAGAAAGGCTGACGGAAAATGTGCCGCCCTGATCTATTAGTGAGGACCAATTATATGGAGATAATGTCGAAAATGTGTAAAGTGCTCCTTTAAGCTGAGCTCACACTACAGGATAATTGGGGAGATATGCGGTCAGAAATGTTTGATCTCTTCATCATTTACGCTGTTAAATGGAGAAAAATGTAATTTCCATCTTTGCATTGCTCATTTCATAAAGCTTTAAACTTTAAACTATCCATTCCATACAAGACTCCGTCATCCTCCCAGTCCAGTCAATATCATCATCACACTCCTCACTGCTGATCACTCCTCACACTCCAGCAGTGAGGAGTGTGTGGCTCATTATCACTCCTCACACTCCAGCAGTGAGGAGTGTGTGGCTCATTATCACTCCTCACACTCCAGCAGTGAGGAGTGTGTGGCTCATTATCACTCCTCACACTCCAGCAGTGAGGAGTGTGTGGCTCATTATCACTCCTCACACTCCAGCGGTGGGGGCAGTGGTGGCCTAAAGGTTTAGAGTCTCCTTGGGGGCGAAAGGTTCCCGGTTTGATTTCCTGGACTGGCAGAAAAATAAATCTGGGTGGGGAAGTGAATGACCAACGCTCACCCCTCCCTCAACACAGTTGAAGTGACCTTGATCAAGGCACTGAACCCCCAACTGCTCCAGTGTAGCTGCTCAGTGAACAACAGTATAAGACTGTGGTTGTACTGAGCAGTTCCCAGGTTTTAATGTGTGTCTGTGTGATTGTGAAGCAGTATTCATGCTCAGTGCTCATCCCCTGGATAAAAAAATATAAAAAAAATATGAAAAAAAAAATTCTCTCTCTGTTTTAACTGAACCGAAACTTATGAACGTTTTTTTTCTTCTTTCTTTTCAGGAAGCTACACTTATAGGTGTATCATTTATTATGAAGAAAGCCCCTGGATATACTGTATTACAATAGTCCTTATGATCCATCTAATAGGACATTTGCAAAGCAAATTACATGGTGAAACTCCTGGTTGTTGACTTGTTGTCTACTCCTAGGGCTAGATTCAAACTAAAAGAGGACTGCAGTGACTGTCACTGCCCCCAAACTATGGAACTGTCCTCCCTTTTGACATCAGACCATCTTTATTGAAGAGAATTTTAAACCCTTTTCTTCTCTTGCTTTTCATAACTCTATGCATTTCTTAACATCTTCAACTGTATTGTCAAATCACGTTATCAGGTGTAAAAGAGTGGGTGAAATACTTTTTTGCAGTAAAAAAAGAGAATAGCAAATAGAGAAAGGAACCAAAGGAAACAAAGTCAAATAAGAAGAAGACACAATAAAATCAGGTTCATGGTCAACATAGAAATAAAATGTGACATAATTTGCCTCTAGCGCAAGTAGAGATCACATTTGCAGTAGATATATAACAGCAGATATAGAATCACAATCTCTGTGCAGGTGAAAGATATGAAACAGCAGATATGAAAATAAGTGTATACGCAATGGTGGACAGTAACAGAGTAAATGTACTTGAGTACTGTACTTAAAGGGATATTTCACGTCTACTCAGGCTTTTGTGAGCTCCCCAGACAGTTTTTAAGTTGATTCAGTATTTAGATATTTGATATTCATTTTATCAGACACGCCCCCTCCTATAAAAACCTGTTATAACTTCAAACTCCATTTTTAACATGTTAGATTCATCAAAAACACCCGTCCTTGGTTCTGGTCACTCATCCTGCCCTCCTAATACGTGAGGGGCCGTGTTTTTTCGATAACCTTTTTCATGTATTGATTTTTTTATTTTATTTTTTAATTTTCCAAAAAAAATATTAAAAAGTGAAAGTAATTGAAAAAACACGGTCTCCTCACGTATTAGAAGGACAATATCAGTCACCAGAACCAAGGATGGGTGTTTTAGATGAATCTAACATGGAGCTAAAAATGGAGTTTAAAGTTGCAATGGGTTTGTATAGAAAGGGGGCGTGTCTGATAAAATGAATATCAAATGTCTAAATACTGAATCAAGCAACATAAAAACTGCCCGGGGTGCTCCCAAAACCCTGAGTAGACGACAAAATTACCCAAATTTATTTTGAAAGTGAAATATCCCTTTAAGTACAGATTCTGAGGATCTGTACTTTACTTGAGTATTAGATTTTCTTTAATACTTATTACTCTTACTCGAGTAACAAATATTTTACTTTTACTCGAGTACATTTCTAGGAAGGTTATAGAGTACTTTTAGGTTGTTTTCTTCCCTAAAATGCAATTAGCCACACTTCTGCTCTCACACTAGTGTTTCTGGCTTCTGTTTACTCCTACTTTTACTTTTACTTTACTTTTACTTTTACTTTAAGTATTTTAAAAAGCATATACTTTTACTTTTACTTGTACTTTAAGTATTTTTCAAAGCATGTACTTTTGAATAATTAAGTATATTTAAAAGCAATGACTTTTTTACTCTTACTTGAGTAACATTTTGACTGAGATACTTTTACTTATAGTGGAGTAAATTTGACCAGTAGTATCTGTACTCTTGCTCGAGTACTGGGGTCGAGTACTTCATCCACCTCGGTGTATAAGTTCAAATGTATGCAACAATGGAGTGTATTCATTGTCACACAAATGCCTGTTTGTTTATTTTATTGTTTGTGTTCTTTTTTTTTGTTACCTTTATTTTGAATGGTGCTCTATAATGCTTTACTTACTCACTTGAGTGGACATTATGTTCAAAGCCTTGTCTCGTGGCAGTTTTGTTATGCAGGTCATATCCTGCCAGAACAAAATGGGTGGCCATATGATCCTGTCTGCATTGATTACCTGCAGCAGGGGTAGGCGATTACCTTGGCTAATAAGTTCTGAAGAGAAGGTTGTCATATCTGCAATGCAGTCATTTCTGTCTGTTCTGATGGATATATCTGCTCTGCTGGTATCAGAGCTTATTCACACAGTGTTTATAAAGCACTAAAACTATTCTGGCAGGGGGCAGGAGGCTGTGTGTGTGTGCGTGTGCGCGCGTGTGCGCGCGTGTGCGCGTGTGACACGAGAGACAGAACGAGACAGAATCAATTTGTAAGCAAATGTATGGATAGGTATGAGTCTTCAATTTTCACAGCATCACATCTCATTTGTGTATCACTTCCATCAGGATGTTTTGGCCCAATCAGATTGGTTTTTGTTTGGTAATTTTTAGCCCCAGGCTTGCACTGCATGCCATCACATGGGCAACATGCAAACTTATATAATGCCCAAATATCTTGGATTGCTAAAGAAAGTCTCATAAATGCAAATTGAAGACAGAAGTTCCACAAACATGTGTGGCATATCATATTCAAATATCTTTATATTTCCCCCAGGACTGCATGGAATAAATCTTCTGTCTTTGCATTATGAAGTATACATTTTATTGGCTTAAGATATACAGTATGCCATGCAGCATTGCTCTCCATGCTGTCTTTCAATTTATGTTGTGACAACTAGAGCCTAGCTTTATTTTCAGATCATTACACAGAGCATAACAAAACATGCTTTAAAGATCTTTTAGAATAAACATAAGACACATAAAAAATGTTTTTCTGTCTCTGATTATTGAAAGCCACAACGGATTTTCGTCTTTTGAAATATGATCTCTCTTAAAGATGAAACATTCCCACATTCCATCTAGTCAAGTAGGCTTACATTACATCATGTCTCACACTCTTTCTCTGTGTCTCTGAGTGAATACAAGAACACTCGCCCAAAAACACGCTCGACCCGGGTCAAATCCGGTGAACTCGCACCTTCCCTCGCAAACGGGGCTGTAGTCTGTTTTCACCAAGCAGGCCGAGTGGTCTCTCTCTCTCTCTCTCTCTCTCTCTCTCTCTCTCTTTCTCTCTTTCTCTTTAGGAACGAGGGGCGCGAGTTTTTCAGGCGCCCAAAACGCGTCCCCGGGACTGCGATCACAACCCCATATGGGTAACTGGAGTCCCTCAGGGCTCAATACTAGTGTCTTTTCTGTTTTGTGAGCTTGTCGATCTGCTATTATCAGCGAAAGCTTTCCCCACAATACTGATGCTGGGGTTTAAGTGGTTAACTATATACCAATACAGGTGAACTGAGGTGACAGCTCAGCCAGTTTGTTTACCAGACAGATAGTAATGCTGTTTTCTATTTATGCTGGACATGACACACCAAACCCCCTGAAGAAGCTTAGAGTGGGCGAGGGAGGGGATTATCATTGTCAGTTGACAATGATAATTCTCTCCTGAGAAATGGAGTGGAGGCTTTCGAACTGTGTCCAGCTAGACTAGTCAAGGACCCCCAAATGTATGTGTTTGGCCGCGGACCCCCATATGAAATTATTTTGTGACAAGGACCCCCATAAGAGAAGATTTGTGTTGTTATAGATAAATAGATAAAAAGAAATATTTATATTTTCTGATATCTAGTGTATAACGGTTCAAGTACTGTTAGTGATTTTGCTGGGGACCACCTGGTGCCCCCTCTAGAACCCCTGGGGTCCTCAAACCTCAGTTTCAGATCTGGAGACACTGGGGAAGGGGCTTACCCTAGCTCAGAGATTCTTTGATTTTCACCCAATAATTGCACCTTTTCAATTTATTTCACACTAAAATTATAGAAGATGTGAGACACAGACACATGTGCTCTAACAAAAGGTTACCTTCAACATTAAATCAAAAATATTTATATTTATTTTGATTTGTGTTTTTGGCTTACAGTCATGGATAATTCCAGTGAGCACTCCCTCTTCCATTTCCCCTTTGAATTCCGGATGGTTTTGGTACAGGTGTTACAAATAAAAGAGTGTTCCTATTGAAAACCATTGCCAAGGCTCTACAGTATATCCACCAGAGAAATCCTCCTGTCATTACATACAGTGATACAATGATTTGCTCAATTTTGAAAATTGGCCAACTTCTGCTTTATTCTGTGACAAGGGCTCTTTTTGAACTGTGACCAATTTGAACTGTAACTAACTCCCGTCTTCTTCACCTCTCCAGTAGCTCTTTTGGTGTGTCTCATCTATCTGTCGCAATCTCCTCTGTCTCCTCTTTCTCTGTTCTCTTCACCTCTCCCCTGCCCTCCTTGCCATAAAGAATGCAATCAGCATGTCCACCAACATCTAATCAAACATCTTTTTTTTTTGGTGTTATGATTAGATTATAAACACGTTATTTATTCATTCATTTTAGACATAGACTTGACCACTTACTCGAAAACCTCAACCACTTTCTTTTTATATAGCTGTATACTGGTGTGCCTTGAGAGCTGGCCAGGTGTGCCTTGGAATTAAGCCTGACTTACACTTGTACTACTGCTTTGCACCCTGAAAATAGCTCAACAAGCTCACAGCGTGTCTTGATACGTTGAGAGCAACACATTCTCACAGATAGGCATCATTTATTGCCACTCTGTAATTTTCACTCCCTAATGCGTCACTATAGGACTACAACAACTAAAAGACATGCATTGGAGCTTCAAGAACTACTCGAATCTGGGGCTTAGACAGCCGACTCAGTCGCATACCTGGTAGCAGCGCTTGACTAGTAACTGCAACCTCCTGTGATCGGCTCCCACTGTGGATATGACTTTTGTTTCTCTCTCTGCATAGTTTTTGTGAGGTTAGGGTTAGGGTTAGGATTAGGCATATTTTTGTGAGGTCAGGGTTAGGGTTAGGGTTAGGATTAGGCTTATTTTTGTGAGGCCTAAGGGTTAGGATTAGGTTTAGGCGTAGTTTTGTCAACATGCAACGTCGTCATGGCATCTCGACAGGTCAAAACTTTACTTTCAGGGCGTCCCGTCATGTCAAAACTTGACGTTTCAGGGCTACTGACAGAACAGCAAAATGTGACGCCTGAGCTTGTACATCTGCTATTTTCAGCACGTGACACCATCATGTGCCAAAGCATAAATTAGGCTTACACCATACCCATCGGGGGATATGAACACCCACGCTTGTTTCACGGATGTGGCAACACCGGTGCTTGTTTCACGCACATGATTTGGCACAGACGCACAGATTTTGTAGAATTATAGGATGATGTCTATCTAGTGCAGTGCCCGTTCTGGTCGGCATGGGCATTTGGAACGTGTGCCTGTTTGTGGTGAGCCGAGTGTGAAGTCGATTGGATGCACAGTTCTGGAGATATGCAACAGACAGACAGACAGACAGACAGACAGACAGACAGACAGACAGACAGGCCTGGAATTTATACATATACATTTATGATGATTTACATAGCGATAATCATCATCATGTAAAGTGTGCCTTGTTTTCATAAATGATGTGCGTTGTCATAAACATTTGAGAATGACTGAGCCAGACTTTATCTAGCCAAAGAGCCCTCTTCTTCCCCAACCTGAGTTTGTAGATGAGGCAGTGACACTCTCACATTCTTAGTCATCTGCTGCTACAGCAACAGGAGATGACTCTTCCTCCACCTCCTCCAGTCTCGCCAGTGCCTTATTGACTTCATCCCTTTTCTTTTCTTTGTCCATAGTCTTGCCTTAGTGAATTAGCTACTGTTCCACCAGATGCCACGAATGGCTTGTAATTTTTGGTAGTATCCAGTGTATGATATTGCTCAGGGGGGCGCTTTGAGCTCAGATGCACTGTGATCGGCTGAGACAGAGTGAAGGGAGGGTGATAACCTATTCCGTCCAACATGGCTACCAACTTGGACAGGCCATCGGCTGCTCAACACCGACACTCCCTCACCTAGTGGCTCGCTCTGGCATGCCTCAAGGCCTCGCTGTCAGCACATCCGCTTTGTTTGTAAGTGATTGAAAAAAAGCCATGCATTTGTTGTAAAACCTTGCATATATTGGAGTGAACCAAAATGTCATGTTTAGTGAACCAAACAGTGTTGCCAGATCTACGATAATGAACCATCATATATGTGCGATCATTTTACCCTCTGTACAATGTAGGCTTAAGGAACATCGAAGGTGGATGTGGCAAGTTTAAAGGTAACTATTATGCTACTCTAAGCTATTTGACCACAACAAGTTCTATCAGAAAATGACTGACCCAGATAAATCAAACCTCTGATAGACCCACAACAGACAGTGACTCGGAGGAAGTGGAACTCACACAGCCCGAGTATTGCTTGCTAAGTACAAATATTGATACAAGATATTAAATACTTTTACAAAGCATAGTGTTATAATTATACACTCATTACTTATACAACAGTTGTTTCCATGCTGAAGAATTGTAACGTAACAGTAGCTCAATTAGAATAATGTTTACATGTTTGAACGTTTATCCGTAGGTGTGTCTGTTTCTTACAATAAATTAGCCTTTGTGAAATTTACACCTACCTGTGATTTATATTTTTCTTCTGCATGACGGTTTTCTGGAAAAAAAAAAAAGATCATTCTAACCCTCCGGTATACTAATTGAACATTTCCCACCAGGCATCACTTATATCAAATAAACTCTCCTGTCCCCCTGCCACCTATAGGAAACACTAAATCACATCTTGTGTTCTTTCTTCTCTCTTGCTCACACAAAATGCATGTGTGGAGCCAAGCAGTGTGATGTACTGTAGATCTGATGCTTCAACGACACACAGAGGACCCAAAACATACATGCATTTTTTAATGATATATTATTTTAGAGTGCTTTGATGCATGTTCAATCCAGGGCTAAAAAAAACCAAACAAATGAGATCTGGGGCTTTTTTTGTTGTTGCAAAAACATGACTTTCACTCTGCTACATTTCAAATATTGTGCATTTGTCTCCACCATGTACCTTTCTAAGAAGGGACTCTAGTTGGGACCCAAACTTACTACATTGTGAATTAACCACTCAAGCCCTATTTCTAATAGTGAAAATGGGTGGTCTACAATCTCACAACTCGTCGCACCGCGACTCACTATTTATTTAAATTTCAGATTTTGTAAAATTTCAATACAGCAATGGATTGATGTTAAAAATAAAATGTGTGCTTTTGAAAGCTTGAGTATTTACTTGAGTACATACTTAATCCACCACTACATTAGAAGTAGTGAGCAACCATTCTCTGGTACTCAGGATCTATTGCTCCAGTTCCCAGGCCAGTGCCTTTAGGTCGAAGGCAAGTGGCAAGAGCATGTATGTATGTACAGTATGTACCTAACCTGCATGAGACCTGGGGAAACCAACATGAACACATAGGGAGACATTTCAAACACCACACAGAAATGCCCCTGTCGGCCTCCAGTGGGATTCAAACCCCACCTTCTTGTTGTGAGTCAGCAGCCACTGTGCCACCCATATAGTATTATACTGTATATGACATAAAATAATCACCAAGGGTCCATTTCTTCACTCTCAGTTAAACTTTCACTCAGGATTTTGCTGTGCAGAGTTTTTTCTTCTTTTTTTTTTTCTCACAAATTGACTTCAGAACCATGCCAAGGACAATCTAAAAGCCATTAGCTGAAATATGCCCCTGAAGTAATTGAGTATGACAGCTCACTGCAAATCAGGAAAACTGTAACATTAGAGATGTGTGCATGTACAATATAATTGACACACATTTGCCTTACTGTGCAATGGCAAGTAATAATTGCATACGTTCAAATATCACAGGGCTTTAGGTAAATTACATTTTAAGGAGTAATTTTATGCACTGGCCATACTTTGCCAAATAATCAAATTATAACCATATAAATTAGTAAGCTATTTACCCTTTTGCTTTACAAATAAATCAGCAAAAATCTAATTTAAATTCAAATGGGAAGTAAATCACCAACAACAAATGATATTTGGCATGGGGTATGAGGATCTACTTTAACTTTAACATTAACACAATACAGTAGGAATTTAGGAAAGTGACTAGCTTAAATAGAGTGCAGTTCAGTAGTAGTGTTGAATAGAGTATATTGTACTGTTCAGTAAATATACTACTTCATTGCTGTTAGGGCACTGTCACACCAAAGTTTAATTCTATATGAGGGCGGATTCTGACAATGCTTTTCAATGGGAACGGAGCGGTTTGTCGACATTTGCGTATTTCTGCAAAATAATCCTCTGTGCGGCAGTGGCTCAGGGGTAGAGTGGCTGGTGGAGCGGCCGGATGGAAACCTAGTTGTATTTTCCCCGAAACATGAGTATTCTGAACATTTTGAGCACCTCAGAAAATCTGTAGCTCCAACGGTTTAGAAGATAGAGAAGTAGTGGTCATTTTTTCACCCGGGATAGAGAATTTCTTACAGTTCCTAAGTTGTTCCTTGGGGTCATATTAGCCAAGAACAGTTGAGATACTCTCTCCTAAATTAAGTGCATACATATCTTAGCCAGGTCCTAGACTATAATTGCTCCCGATGAGCAGGTTGGTGTCTTGCGTGGTTTCATCCGCCATCGGTGTATGAATATGTGAGTGAATAGGTGAATGTAATGCACAATCTATGTAAAGGGCTTTGGACAAAAGCGCTATATAAATGCACCATTTACCATTTACCATTTACCACTGAACTGAGGAAAAGGCAGTGTTTAAATACATAGGCTAACTCAATCAGGGCAATGGCAATGAAGGATAAGACACATGTGAGGTAGGAAACAAGGAGATGTGGTGGGTCTGCCGGTAATAAGTAGGCGGGAAAAAACAATACACACAAGTTAAGAACAGAACATTTTCAGAATGGCCATCATGGACAGCCACAAAACCTCCAAATAATGACAACAGCATATGGCCTACATGCACACAGTCATTCCACATCCAGCTACATGTACTCTGCCGATATCAACGGAAATAAAACTGAGACAAGATGTAAGATGTATGGTTTAAAGTTGGTAAGCCCATAGCTCTTTGGCTGTAGCGGAATGAAGACATACGATCTGTAGATTCAACCCAGAGTGAACTGCTCAAGTAATACTCAGTGCCACCAACAATTTGATGACACAGGCAGACATATTTCTTCCAGCGAGGCCAACATTTTATTTATACTAAGCTATTGTGGGTTCAAGTGGCACTGAGTGAAACAGGACATGAAGTAAGCCAGGTTTCCCCTATAATGCTTAATTTATACTGTCTTACAATGGTGTGGCTTGCAGAAAATAACTGATCAACAATCTGATGTCATGCATTGTTCGGCAAGTGACACCATCATATGACAGCATAAATTAGGCTTAAGACATCCTTATCATCCATTCTCTCATTTGTTCGAGGCCGGGTTTGACACCCAGAAATTCATCGGATTAATGTCTGCTGTGATAACTGACAGGATGTTTCATTAGACTTCAGCTCAAATCCACTGCTCTACTGAAATATGGAAATATGACATTCCTGCAAAGTAGGGGCATGAAAATAAATAAATTAGAAAGGCAACAAAGATGTATATTGTTGCTGTCATGCAGAAACCTTGTATCTCGATATTAAAAAAAACAAATCATAAATGTATGCCCTACTTCATCATACAAGAGTGTTGCACAATAATAGTGAAAATAGCCAGATCTATAGATCTATAGCAGGTCAGGCGGTATGTCCAAAACCATTTCTTCATTGGATCTGCTGCTACATTTTTGCAACATTATGACAAAGTATTTATGAATAAAACATTAAAAGAGATGTTTTTGCCCGACAGCGGCAATATATATACTATATTGTTTAACAAATAGCTTGTTGTTCATAAACATTACGATATACTTTCTTCTATAGTAAGTAAAGCATATGAGGGGATGTTCTTCTTCCCTGCTTCAGTATCTGACTCACTAAGGTACAATAGGGTGGCTTGCAGGTGGGTTTTATTATTGTCATTGCAAGCTGAATATCTGTGTTGCTGTCCATGGTTTTGAAACTTTCATTGCTAGCTGGGTATCTGTGTTGCTGTCCATGGTTTTGAAACTCAGTATCAGCTGCCTGAGTTCACTGGTGTATGGAGCAGTACAGTATGTTGGGAGCATACCTTGCTTACCACACATCTGATCTGTTTTAATTTGATGTACAACCTTAAGAAATAAAAAAACACATCATTACTAAAAAACACAATATTCATATAAATACCATGTTACGAGCAAAATCTTCACAGAATTCTCATGCTGGTACTCGCCCCATAATGGAACAGCTTGATTCATGACTATTGTGAATTATGTGGGGATTGATTGAAGTAATTAGTCCAATTGAATTTGATTGTCGACATTTCCATAATTAATTACCCTTTTTATGCATAGTCATCTCGATCTCAGGGTTTATGATAATGAAAGTGAATAATGTACTAATTGTGAGTGTCACTTAAGTCTGGAATAAATTGATGGGCGTTTCATTCATATCAATGGATGTTTTATATTACAGAGTGTCTCTAAAAAAGCGGAGTTCTGCTGCAACAGCATTGATTGATTGAATACTTTATTAGTCAGAAATGTGAACAGCATGATGTACAGTCAGACATTAAGGCTAAAAGGAGAACGCAAAAACATCCTGGGGGGTTGTTTCCATTGTGTGTGTGCATGTTGTGCATACACTAACACAAGTAACACACTAAAACCTTTGATGTTGAAAAGAAATTGGTCTTGCATCCTCCAAGGACAAACTTTATTGAAATAAACTTCAGAATATTAAATGAAGTGCATAAATAGTTAAGTGCACCACAAATAAATGGATTATCTGCAAATCACTACAATGCATGACCCCATCAAACTGCTAGACCACATTTGGTCACCTATCAATTCCATTGTCAGGATGTGACACCCTCCTTCCGGGAGGGATTTCATCTTTTAGTGCTTGATGGAGGTCTCCAAAACGGCCTCAGAATGACCCACAAGTGTTACGATGGGGCAGCAAGGACCAAGATTGCTTTCATCCATGCTCATCGAATCCCTGTGGATCGGTCAGGAGCAGTGTTATCTTGGAAAAGACCATTCCCACCCAAGTAGAAATCCTTCATCACAGGAGGAAGATGAACACTGAGAATAGTTTAATGCGCTACCTTGTCCTCTAAATTCACCCCACATCATTTAAATAACACTTTGATTCCCTACTGCCACCTGCACAATGCAGACTTTGGTGACAAAGATGCCTCTCTGTTCCACAACCACCAAGAAAAAGACAACAGTTTGTCAGCACATTTTTTTCATATCAAGGACCTGCACTGGAGCTAAAGAAATATGCAAAACACAACAATCACACAACTTTATAAATGTAAATACCATCAGGAAATGTATTCATCAAACAGCTCTGTTATGTTTTCTGATCCATCATGATTTTTGCTTTCTTTTTTTCAATCGCCAACGTGAATAATGTGAAGATACTGTGTCAGCCAAGCATTTATGTTGTTTCCAAATTACGCTACCAAAGTTATTAATGAGGGCTTCACAATAACAGCCAAGAGAAGAAACAGATCAAATCCCTCCTTAATATCAATAAGTATGTGATATATTGCTGATACAATATATGAAGAAGCTTCAATCATACTGTAGCAGTCTGGTGGACCAAAAAACAAATTCTTCTTTTTGGTTTTAATCAATAATTATAATTAAAATGTTAAGCTGTACTAAATCAGGTGTGTATATGTTTGTGACTGTGAGTCCCTATTGGAAAAAGATCAGGATGAATTATTGACTTAGCGGCTGTGGGCTGTGGGGATGCTTG
This sequence comes from Gymnoscopelus microlampas, assembly GCF_963454915.1. Classification (NCBI taxonomy): domain Eukaryota; kingdom Metazoa; phylum Chordata; class Actinopteri; order Myctophiformes; family Myctophidae; genus Gymnoscopelus; species Gymnoscopelus microlampas. The sequence continues at coordinate 41,990,337 of NC_139945.1, read as the reverse complement.
TTTCAGCATGTTCTGCATGTCACCCGTTCCTACCAGTGCTCTAATCAATGCTGTCTTGACAAATCTCTCCTAGAGAGGGAATCATATTTTAAAGTAGGTTAGGGTGTTGGTTTACCCTTGCTTGACCCAGCTTCCGTAATTCAAGACGTGTGCACTCTTAAACCTACCACATTACACTGGATGCATCGCTTATGGTGTTCAAGTGCTCATCAACTAGGACTTCATACACCTCCATTCTCTGCTCCGTCTCTAATGTACATTTCATTAATCTAACGTAAAATAAAGCTGGGATAAAGGGGAAAGTTTCGTTTTTGATGTTGTGCTATAAGAGTCTATAACACGCCTCCTGAAAGTCACGAACGGAAGCTGTCATCTGTTCATTATTTCCGTTTGTAAATATATTTTTGAATTTCTTTTTTGCCAAGCAATACGTGTGTGTGTGTGTGTGTGTGTGTGTGTGTGTGTGTGTGTGTGTGTGTGTGTGTGTGTGTGTGTGTGTGTGTGTGTGTGTGTGTGTGTGTGTGTGTGTGTGTGTGTGTGTGTGTGTGTGTGTGTGTGTGTGTGTCGTATACTAATTAGATTTACAGTAGGAAACATTCTTTGCAAACACAAAATGGAAGAGGTGGACAGGTGTACTGTCTTTGCAGCTGTTAGCTAGAGCAGCTGTTTGCATTTTATATTTCATGTGAAAGGTATACTCTTAACACAATTATGTCATCAAGGAATGTCTGACATTACAAATCATCATCATCCATCCAATCAATCTATCAAGTACAAATATTTGCTTTTGTTGTATAAATCTGAAAGCCAGTTAAGAACCAAAAACTTAACAATTTCTTTTTTTTTTTAGAAAACAAGCATAGGCCTCTACATTTAGCCTCAGCCTGTTTCTGAAGCTTTTAGACATGACCAAATGTGTCAAAACATCTTCTCAATGATGACAGTTGTTATACTTAAATACTCAACATAGAATGTTCTCCTCATTGCTGTCTCAGTGCACATGAGTGCATCTGAAGTGAGGAGGAACATGCGGTCTAGGTCAAGTGAATGCTACTAAACTGCTGACCCACGATGACCAGACAGCATTGCGAACCACCTCCGAATTTCAAATCTTCTGCGGGCAACACTGAGGTCACTTCCACCGATAATGTTTGAACCATTGAAACCTTTGGCATGTAAATTACTCTGACAACTGCAGAAAATATCTGACCTGTGAAGGCTCCTGGTCCTGAGGGATAGGAGTAGGGTGAATTTCTATACAGATAAATATTTGTTACACTGATATAAACTTTAAGTGAAGTCGACTGGACTATCTACTGCCCTATAGTGAAAAAAGAAGAAAAATACATAAATAAAAGTGTGCATTCCATGTGCATGCTTTTGTCAGGGAAGTTCAGCAATGTTGGATGTCTAAAACTCAACTAATTGCTGTTAACTGGAGTGGCAAATATTTCACATTGGAGGGCTGACATTACAAGAGATTGCTTTTCAACGTTTTTAAAATGTCAAATTTGACTTTGGACATAATCAGCATTTATATTTTCTAGGGAAAATCTGAATACAATTTCAACATTACTTTTTTCTCTTTCTTTTTATAGATCTAGTTATTTCTGGCCACATGATGTGTACAAATTATGCATTCCCAGAGAGGATGCACATTATTCTGAGAATTAATGAATGAATGAGTTGAACAAAGATTTGCATGTAATGCAGTATGCTAGTACAGTGCAAGTGAACACAATGTTATTTCATTGTTCCATAATTAAAAATATATTTGTTTAGTGGCCATCATGTTCCCCACAGTTCTGAACCGCAAGAAGGAAAAAATGGAAACATTATGTAAATGCACTTTAAAAAGGCATACATAATATATCCAACTTTTCTAATTAGCCTAAATCATGTGCAGTTCTAATCAGAGTAGGTAGTAAAGTATAGACGTAGGCAATACAATGTCCTATACATCATGAAAAGAATTCAGAAGCACAAATACACTAACTTGATGAAAATAAGCTTCTTCTGTTGACAATGTGCAAACCCAGCAGCAAAGAAATGTATTATTTTTTGTCTTCACTTTATTCACAAATGTATGTGCCATTAACTTGAGGACGATTCTACAAATTCCTTCTAAATCAGTAGCTCTCAAACTGTTTTGTATTCAAAGCTTTCATGAGTTTTCAAAAATGTTCAAAAATAGCAGATGTACAAGCTCGCAGCGTAGCACGAAGTGACACGATGTGAGTTGTAGATCTGCTATTTATTAATAGGCAACGCTAAAATCTAAAATGACACAGATGCTTTCCCGGTTTTGAGTTAACTGCTGCAACACAGCATCTGGCCGAAGATACATGGAAAACAATAGCCATAGTTATGAGTTATGTATAAATGCACCCGTTGGGCATGCATTAAGGTTAGGCGCTCTTATTATGTTTAAATTTAGGCATGGCTTTAAATGTGGCCTATTATGCAAATTTCCAGTTATTATATTTATCATTCTGGGACCACATGATCCGACTTGTTATACACACGTACGTACAGTACAATATAAACGTATTTTAATATGTGCAATATTTTGGCATATAGTATGTACAATATATACTTATCTTAATAAATACAAAACATAGGTATGGCTACAGACATACATTATTTGAAGTGGTCATTAAGTATCCATTGTGTGTTTTCTGAGACCATGTTGTAAATAAACATAAGCAAAAAAAACAAAAAAGTCATGGTTAAACTATGGTATGAATCCTGACAACTGAACTGCAGTTTTCTTTTTAAAATGACAGTGTAGTTGCAGACACATGAAAGCAGCCAGGCTGCCTGTCATACACTTACAAGGTGTTCAAGGTGAGGCCTAATTCTTTGTATCAGCAGGAAACCGTTGCCAAGGGAACGGAAATACGTGACTGTTGATAAAGAATGTCAGGCAATCAAGAGGGAGCTGGAGGCGTCGAAGCACAGTGTGATAGCAGGGGCAGGGCGGCACCTCACTTCTCTCCACAAGCATTTGGAAAGCCTGACAGTTCATCTGACATACAGAATGAAGGATGCCTGTCAGATTCACTCTTTCGTCATCTTGTGGCTGGTGCAAAATGAGGCATCAGGTCTTTGTTTGACGACTCCACTTCAATGATTAACCTATAGCGTTACCTTGAAGATGATCAGTGTACGGTTTACAGAGAGACCAGTTTTGACATAATATGAAGTTACAACTTTGGACCGCTTTTTCTACACCAAATCTCTGCGCCAAAAATAGCCTATCTAACGCAACGCAACAAGTTGAGAGCTTGTATCTCCCAGAATAGACATGCTGGGGTTCCAAGTGGTTATGGTTTTTTAGCCCTGTTGTCTGAGCCTACTGTAGCTTGAGCCCAGCCTAAGAAACATCAATATGCCATCCTAGATACTGTACGAGGACCCTATTCAAATGGATTTGTCAGCATGACATTTACTGGCTTAATGGATTCCTCTGATGCTAACTCCAAAATTTAGAAGCAGTTGAATGTTGCATATTGGTACAGAGATTTCGGTAGAAATTTGGTAGTGATCAAGGGAAGATTATTTGGCCAAGAGAAACAGCTACAGTAACAGGCTCTCATGAACTACTTCTATAACAACCACTTAAACTATAGCGTTCCTATTCTTAGGGCAAACATTCAGAGACAATAGCAGATCTAATAGCTCACAATGTTGTGAGCTTATAGATCGGCTATTCTTGGTGAACAGAGGGACAAAATGTGCCCTGGAATAAACTAAGGATAGGGTTTCAGTGGTTAATACAAGTTTTTAAATGTTTATCATTTCAATTATCCTGAAGGCCTACCCTGATTAAATTTGTGTGTGTTTGTCATCACGCTATAGAGTAAAAACTACTCAAAAATAGGTTATAGACTATTCTCCAACAAAATGTGGTTCAGCTTTAACTGATTGATTGATGTTGATTTGTTGATGATACCACCATTTCTGTTCTTAACAATGAGGACTTCATACTGTAGCTTCATGGCCACAAGTGAACTCTACAAGTACATTCATTGTGTATGTAGATTGCATTAAAAAAACGAAAGATTTCATATGGTATCGCGATTTCAGTGTAGCAAGCAAACCCTCCCTTCCCAAGAGCTATAATTTAAATGTTTTCTTTTTGAATTTTGTCCTACTCTTAAACCTCGGTCTCTTTGCTGAACTATTACTTTCACCTGGACAATGAGCTGTGAAGAAATTGTCGGTTAAACGACAGTTAAATCAAATGCGCAATCTGAATAGCTGTCATAAGAACTCTAACACCAGTTAAATCAAATGTTATATCAAGATAGCTGTCATAAGAACTCTAACACCAGTTAAATCAAATGCTAAATCTAGGTGCCATACTGTAAGCACAAAAAAATTGTTAAAGGTTAGGTTTGGTTTAGACATTAAAACAATAATGGTGAATTGATCCATTATCACAATGACTGGCAGAGTTGTACTGATTATCTACCGTATGTAAACAGTACAACAGCAATTCATGAATCATTTTTGTGTCTTTGAGGCATGGAAACTGACACTGAACACGAGCACAAAGCAGACTGTCAGTCATACTACAGTATACAATTATTGGAATTACGAACGACATAATAATTGCTCTATCCACTCAAGATATTACATTAGCGTCATCATAAATATAGTATTCAAAACTGAAGCGTAGTTTTGAAAGAACCGTATACCTTTGAATTACGCCTTGAAATTACTCCCTAATATATTACTTTATTTTCAATTAATGCATTTTTCCCCAATTTGCATTCTGGTTCATAATTTAATATTGTCCCTCCTCATTATCTGTTGCATCACAAATTAGTTTGACAACCTGAGCAAATCACTTACAAACTAGAAAAAGTGCTCCTTGGAGCCCAGGTCAGCAATGTTCGGAATTCGCCAATCAGGCTGGAATGTGAAAAATTGGACGGATCCGTCTCGATCACTTGTCTACAGAGATTATATGTACCGATTTGTGTGATGTTTCTATTAAGAATTTTGTAGGAGTAATATAAAAAATGAAAATAATTGTTTTGCAAAAATCTGCCTCCTGGTGGCGCTATAATAGGGCAATGTTGAAAGGGTGGCATTTGTTCCTCAACATAGTGTGAATGTGCGTGCAAAGTTTCACCGCTATCGGACGCTGCGTTTATGATTTGTGCCGTTTTGTTCAAAACAAGCCACTCCTGCAAACTTTAGATGTCAATCTTAGCCCATCAGGAATATGAAAAATCAAACAAATCCGTCTTGATCACATGGCTATAGAGATCATGTGTGCCGATTTGTATGAAATTTGGATACAATCTGAAGGATTTATATCCAAAAATGTGTTTTTCATAAGTCGGCCTCCTGGTGGCGCTATAAAAGGCAGATGTGAAAAATGCAGGGCAAAGGTATTTCTTTGGCCTCTAAGGAGTGCACAGATCGGTGCAGTTATAGGTAAAAACATGTTATAGCGCCACCATCAGGCCGATTTGAACATTTTCAAGATGCATTTCTTCCTCAGCCCAGTAGGAATGTGTGTGCAAACTTTCACAGAAATTGCACGCTGTGTTCATAATTTGAGGCATTTCGTTCAAAACGGAGCACAATCTTTGCCAATCAGGATGGAATATTAAAAATCTGAAAGACCAGTTTCGTTTATTGACTATTATAGAGATACTGTGTACCGGTTTGCGTGATGTTTGGACAAAATCTGTAGGAGTAGGCCTACTGTCAAAAAATGTGTTTTGCAAAAAACGGCCTCCTGGTGACAGGCCCATGTGAAACATTTGGGGCAGAGGTTCTGCTCTGGCATGCAGGGAGTGTGTGTGCACAGTTTCACTTCGATCAAGCCAACGGTGCCGGAGATGAGCTGTTCACAGACGGACACAAACACACGCACGCACGCGCACACACACACACACACACACACACACACACACACACACACACACACACACACACACACACACACACACACACACACACACACACACACACACACACACACACACACACACACACACACACACACACACACACGTACGGACAGGGTGCAAAACATAGTCTCCCCAACCATATGCCTACGGCCCTGGCGGAGACAATAAACCAGATTTAAAGAAAAAAAACATCAATCTGTGATTTTTTTTCATTGTGTTGCTTAATTGTTGCTTAGGGGCAGTTGTTGATGTGGACACCTTGCGAGGTTCTAGCTTGAGATTGAGACTCCTTCTGCAAATGGCAAATCAGTAGCCTACCAAAGTGTCAAAACTGTGATGAATCAGTAATACATTTTTATGGCATTGGCATTTAAAAATTATAAAGTGGATCTCTTATTCTAAACGGAGAGACCTGACTGACAAATGTGACATTGTTAACAAAATGTACCAGACATCAAAATGCCAATGTACAGCAGTATGGTTTCAAACTCTCTCACTCTCCTGACTCCTTCGTGTGTGTGTGTGTGTGTGTGTGTGTGTGTGTGTGTGTGTGTGTGTGTGTGTGTGTGTGTGTGTGTGTGTGTGTGTGTGTGTGTGTGTGTGCGTGCGCGTGCGTGTGCGCGCCCCCGTGCACGTGCGGCACAAAGTGAGATACCTTATACAACATGTCCTGCATCATGTATCCCTTTATATTCTTCCATCTCAACACATGAGCTCTCAGTTGTTCCTTGAAGTACAACACCTTTTGTACCTTGGGCCATATCCTTGCGAGGGGTTTACCAGGCTAATTATCCTCTGGCCTTGGTGAGACTTCAGAAAGAATAAGTTAGTTCTTCGAGATAAAATGAGCAATACATGATCCCACACCACAGCATGTGCCATCTTCCTTAACTCTCTTTCAGAATATGAAGCCGCTCTCTCCTGTAGATTTGCGGACAGAGGGAGAAACATCAATAGAGATGCCAGTAGACTGGCTGTGGAGTGCCACTTCACCAATGCAGGTATACATAAAGGAAGGAACATCAACTGAGGTCTACCATAGAGCAATATGATATGATCTGCTCTGCTCTAAGACAGTGGTTCTCAACCTGTGGGTCATGATTTTTTGGGGTCCCCCAGATGACATTGAAGTGACAATCTAAGGACTTGTAATACCTTTTTAATAGCTAAAGCATTATTGCATCAACATTAATCAACAAACTATAATATAAAAATGTGTGAAACATTGGCCAAACTGTCAAATAATATAAGAGGCAAAAATAAATAAATAGCCGATCTACAAGCTCACACCGCCTCGCAGTCTTGTCTTTGAGTTTCATTTATTTATCTTATTTATTCCTGTTACCAACATGAATTGCGAGGGCAACAGTACTTTATATCTAGTACAAACCAAGAAGATTTGTGGGTGACAATAAACCTTTTCTCTTACATCTAATTACTGTATGTGTATAACATTTTAAAAGGAGATAGACAGGGTTTAAAACGTGTAAATATCTGTTGATATCTCCCCAGGCATACTGAGCAGCTCCAAAGAACATGCATTCCCTTAAGCTAACTAAAAGATATCCATAGAGAAAAACCTATTCACTTAAATATTTATTACGCCCCATCAATGTTTTACTCTGAAGTTCAAACACCGTGACATTTTAGCAAAACACTCTGCACTCCTAAAATAAACTGATCATGTCACGGAGATACTGTAGAATGTATACTCTAGCCAGTTTGCCACAGAAAAGAAACACATTATTGCTGTGGATTTCAGACTTAGTTCCAGTGTGGATCTCTGACTTCATGTAGCCAGCCTGTGACATCAGTCTATACTGAGCTATATATCTGAGCTAATTGAGCTACAGTATATATCTATGACTTATGACTCCAAATTTGGGTAAAGATTCAGCCTTACCAGAGCCCCATTGACATATGACATGTGAACTTTTTTAGTAATTATTTTGGCTATACTTCTGTGGCCTATTGGCAGTGTGGGTAGGTGGGTAGGTACAGTAGGTGCAGCTACTTTATTGTCTCTGCCAGGCCGAAAGGCATGGCGAGAGAGTATGTTTTACCCCCTGTCCGTCCGTCCGTCCGTGTGTGTGTCTGCCGCAAATTTTTCACATGGGCCTGTTATAGCCCCACCAGGAGGCCGATTTGCGCAAAATCCATTTTTTGACATTACTCCCACAGATTGGTACACAGCATCTCTACAGTCATGTGCTCAACACGGACTTGTCCGATTTGGGCTAAGGTTGGCTTCCAAAGTTTGCAGGATTGGTCCGTTTTGAACAAAAGGCCTCAAATTATGCACGCAGCTTGCAATTTCCGTGAAATTTCACACGCACATTCCCACTAGGCAGAGGAAGAAATGCCACCGTTTTCACAATGGCCTGTTATAGCGCCACCAGCAGGTCTAATTTAGCAAAACACATTTTTGGAACTAAATGCCCCAAATCATGAATGCAGTGTCCGCTTGCCGTGAAAGGCCGAGGAATAAATGGCATAACTTTCACATTGGTCTATTATAGCGCCACCAGGAGGCCACAATAACGTACCTGACCTGGCGGAGACCTGTGCTCCGAGGAGCACTTTTTCTAGTTGATTCTGAGGACATTTTCAAAGGGGGAGTGTACAAGGAACTTGCTGCTGATCGGTCCAGTGGTTTAAACTTATCTCCGGATACGCAGACACAAAAGACTGACACACAGACGGACAGAGCCTCTTCTGGACATCTCTGCCTCCTATAGAGCCAACCGTTTCATGTCTCAAACATATAGTGACCCTTTGCAGGATTTGTTTTCAGCATTGATGATACTGGTCAGTGGTCAGAGGAGGCAATCTCAATCGCTTGATCCACAGTTGGTGCAGCAGAACAGTGGCTATTGAATATTGAATGATGGTCGCCTGGGGAAATTAATGTTTTTTTTTTTGCTGTAGAGGGATTCTATCACAACTCTGGTTGAAATGACGGAGGCGAAAAGAGAACGGGCCATAGGCCAAAACATTGGCTGAGCGGACGTACAATACTGTAGTTATCTATTAAAGCTGCAGCCCTAGGGATGACTCCGCCTCTAAGCCTTTCAATGCGCTCCCTCTTCCTGTGAACACACTTGATGTCCCCATTGGAGAAAAGCAACAGCAGCTGTTTGACCTAAAGCGCCACTGTCCCCAAGTGATGTATAGATAAAGAGCTGTCAACGCATCAGAGAGAGACGTCCTGCTTTGCAATTGTGAAAGCTTTGAACGTGCTGCCATACTGGAGGAAGTATAGAACCTGAACAGCTGTTCAAACCTGCTTACCTTGTAAGATCCGTGACATCAGTGGTGTTTGCCCTGAAGAAAGTTTGGATATTTTGAAGCCAATAACTACACAGTGCGTGCTGAATTAGACATAAGAAGCTGTTAGAGAATAAAGTAATAAAGGTAATGGGGCTGATTTATGTTTTCAGGGCAGCAAGGGGGCAGAGAAGTTTTGGTGTTTTACTACAACAGAACAATGTGAACTGAAATGAAAACGGGCCTGCCTCCAGACCGCCTCAATGCCTCCCTGTTGGACCATGGTACCAAAAGAATCCTGCAACGCTTCAATTACTGCTTGTCCCACATCATCTCTACTGTAAGTGCCAGCTGGAGAAAAACCCACAAATGTCTATACTCACCATTTTATGTCTCAACTGAGGGCGAACGAGTGGAAAAGGCGATAAAGCTAGAGAGCCTAAAGGCAAAATACTGCGAGAAACGAGTGAAGCAATATCAAAACCTTTAAGTACGATGCCAATCAAACTGGAGTTTGAGCTTTTTAGGTAATTGTTAAGAGAGAACTGCAGCTGTACAAGACACAAAAAAAAAAGTCCACATACTGCTCAGCAAATACAGGAAAGGATACGTTTACCTGTATACGCTCAGGCAACCATAAAGGTTGGGGTAAACGGCACAACACCCAGTCAGTGCAGAGTTAACTAAGCTAAACATCAAGGTGGAAATGCTTTGCTGGTTAAAACATTTTTGCATTTCTTCACGCTATTTAACATATAAAGTCAGCGGCATACTTGGTGATGCTTGCAGATTACACGTTCCTCGTCAGAGACTTGCTCAATTTGATTTTGCATTGCACCATTGAGCGTCAGTAATGTTTCAATCACACTGCTTGGCCCATGGGAAAGTGTCCCCCTCTACCCTAGAGTGGTTCCCTGTGATTCGGGCTGCTTCAACCAGTGGCTATAACCTTTACTCTATCAGTGATTTAGCCTGCCTGCCTCCACTGATAACACACTCCATCAGAGAGTAAGGCTAAGAGGAGAAGATCAGGGCTGCTCTCTATGTCACTGTGTTGTGCTCAGGTAGTGGGACCTTCAGTCATTACCACCAATCTTGTACATTGGCCAGCATCCTCCTTTAACCATATAACCTTGGTAGCCTCTATTCCATACAACCAGTGAACCCTAACACTCATCTATCCTATACTCATAAAACTACAGTATGGATCCTACATCAACCGACACAAAGGCAACCTCCACATTCACCTACACCTAGTTGTACAGTATGTCCTTTCCTTGACTCTTGCACTCTATGTGCTACCTGCAGACCTGGACTGTTTTAGAGTCAGGTGCATGTATGCATACTGCATGATCATTTTGATGAGGTTACTTTACAGTATCAGAAGAGACTCATTTTTACATTTCTTGTCAAATCACTTGCATTTCAAGTCATAATACTTGAAATTCAAGTGAACAAACATATTATGTTTGTTGAAGACTAATACAGTATGTTCAGTTGTTCAACTAAACATAATCACTCTGGCAACAGCAGGACATTGACAAGTTACATACTGTAGCTAGTTCTTTCATAAATATTTTGTACAGTTTAATTGTCGCAGTAATGGAAGTGGAGTGGGAATGGGTAGCAAGGGCCTGTTATACTGCTTGAGATAGAAAGCATACATACAAAACTTCACCTGTGTTGCTGTACATTAGCAGTACAAGGGTCATACCGGTTAGATTGACAAAACATTTGTAAATGATGTGAACATTATTGCAAGTTTCATTGTACAGTGCTGTTTTCAATTCTGTAAAGACTCCACCACATTTGATCGCCAAGGCATATTGACATACCATCATCTCCGCATAACTCAGATTACTCATCAAAATATATTGTGTTTTTACATCCCAGTAAACACACAACATGACGGTGTAACAGTCTGCATTTATGTGGCATACAGTCTTTATTCCACCCCTTTGAAACATCAGACATTAATATTCATCCAATCCATATGGCATCATGTATTCTGTGTGTGTTCACTGCTATATATAAATGACGTTTCATTTATTCATCATGACACATGGAATGTAACAAATGCTGTGCTTTATGCCAAAATGTTTGATGAGTGTGACTTTTATGCAAAACAGAATAATCATCAGGTAATGTTCAGTTAGGTACTGACTTGTGTAAAAGGGCGTTTAACAGTGCGTTTGATCAGTCAGCAGCTCTCTGCTGACAGACGCTCTCTCCATCTCAGTGTTGTGACTGATTGTGTTTGTCAGGACATTGGTCTGTTTGCTGAGCACTGGCGAGCGAGAATGACTGCCCAAGATAGACAGCTGGAGTGCTATGCTGATTGTCCCTTCTTCTTGTGTGATTTTAAATTGAGTTTCTTAATAAAAAGAAATGTCTCTACCCATTTTCTTTCAGTTTTTTAACGACTTGAACCAAGCGTCTCTATTCTGGGGGCAAACATTCAGTAAAAATACCAGATATACCAGTAAGCTCACAACACATTATATCGCGATGCGTTGTAAGCTTGTAGATCAGCTATTTTAGGCGAAGACAATTGTTTTTGACGGAACAAATCAGCTAACCTAATATAGGGGGACCCCGGTCAACTATAAAGTTTAAGTGGTTTTGTTTTGGGGAATTTTCCTGTTGGAAACACAGACATGTTGGCTGGAAATCAAATCGAACCGGGGACTTGCTGTCAGGCATTTACATGTGTCGCCCATCTCCATGAAAATCTAAATGTTGTGGTCCATCTCAGTGGGATGTCCATCTCAGTTGTCTTCTGACACGGGGGCCACACGGTAAAATCCTGGATGTTGATTCAATTCTGAAGGTGTAAAAATAGACCCCCGTTTGTACCGCCGTCTGTTAAATCAACACTGAGGATTTACTGTGTATGAGAGGCCTGCAAAGAGCCCTATTTTAGGACATTGTCCAGATAAGCACTAAGAACCTTGACATGATAATTGTGTGTGCAATCAAGCTCTGTTGCTTTTGCACTTGGGCTAACAAATTGTCTCCCTTGTCATCTCCCTCTCTCTCTCTCTCTCTCTCTCTCTCTCTCTCTCTCTCTCTCTCTCTCATATCAAAATTCTTTTGAATGTTCTGTTGCCATGGTACCTTGAAAAATGTGCTGCTGAGATTTTTCTTCCTGAGATAAGGATCCTGATTTCTCATCTCCTGCTTACCTCAGAGGTGACAACCCTTGGGTTCAACTTAGGAGTAAAAAACAAGAAAAGAAAAAAATATACTGTGAAAATACGTACATCCTCATGTTATTTACCATACTCTGAACATTTTACTGTGAATATACATACTAAAAACTAGACAAAGTGCTCCTCGGAGCACAGGTCTCCGCCAGGTCAGGTAGGTTATTGTGGCCTCCTGGTGGCGCTATAATAGGCCAATGTGAAAAGGATGGCATTTCTGCCTCGGCCTAGTGGGAATGTGCGTGCGTTCATGATTTGAGGCATTTTGTTGCAAAAATTTGTTTTGCTAACTCAGACCTGCTGGTGGCGCTATAACAGGGCAATGTGAAAAGGGTGGCATTTCTTCCTCGGCCTAGTGGGAATGTGTATGCAAATCTTCATGGAAATCGCACGTTGCGTTCATGATTTGAGACATTTTGTTCCAAACGGACCAATCATGCAAACTTTGGAGGCCAACCTTAGCCAATCAGGATGGAATATGAAATATTGGACAGATCCGTATTGATCACATGACTATAAAGATACTGTGTACCGATTTGCGTGATGTTTGGATACAATCTGTAGGAGTAATATCCAAGAATGGGTTTTGCACAAATCGGCCTCCTGGTGGTGCTATAACAGGCCCATGTGAAAGGTTTTGGGCAGAGGTTCTGAATTGGCATCCAGGGAGTGTGTGTGCACAGTTTCGCAGCGACCGGGCCAACTGTGCCGGAGATTAGTTACTCGCAGACACGGACACACAGACACACGGACGTACGTACGAACAGGGGGTAAAACATACTCTCTCGCCATGCCTTTCGGCCTGGCGGAGACAATAATGGGTTCATAATTGTATACATATATACTATATTTTCTGCCGTATTGGACAGAGACTACAATGGCAATGGCTCAAAGTAAAAAACTAAAAAAACAACTTGGGCATCACAATTACATAACTGTTTTAAATGTATATAATACTGTAGATTGTAAATAGAATTGCTCAAGTTTCTTTAAAAGTAATTTTCAAAGAATATAGTATATACTGTACATATTTTTTTTCCCAAGTGGGTTTCTAGTTTGCTTAACAGCTGTTACTGTTTCCCACTGATATTGGGATAGGCCTATAAAAAGAGAGTTTTTTTTCTTTTTTAGCATAACACCTCAAAGGATAAGTACTGATATGGCACATGTCCCATACATTATTTTTATTTACTGTGATATAAGAAATAAGGATTGTTATTCTTACAATTCTTCTGGAAAACATGTGTTAGGGTGTGGTCACACCGAACTTAGTTTCTGCCTATGAGGGCGGATTCTGATAATGCTTTTCAATGGGAACGGAGCGGTTTGTTGCCATTTGCGGATTTCTGCAAAAAAACACACCCTAAGGGTGCGGTCACACCAAACTTTAATTCTGCCTGTGAGAGAGGATACTAACAATGCTTTTCAATGGGAACGGAGCGTTTTTTTTTCCGGAAATCCTCAAATGGCAACAAACTGCTCGGTTCCCATTGCAAAGCATTGGCAGAATCTGGCCGCATAGGCAGAATTAAAGTTTGGTGTGACCGCACCCTTTTTATGTTTTTCTAATAGCCGAGAGGTAACAGGGGTTTGCTTGCCAATGCTTGAATAGTCCATCACATTTTTGATGTGTTAATACAAAAGAGTATCACCTTTTTCCATTCACTCTGGTAGCGCGTTGGTAAATGTGTTCTTGTATGGAAACAAAAGGTTCATATGGTCAGAGCACATTCAGAGGCGTGGCCAATCAACCATGATGGGTGGCAGCAGCTCAGGAGGTCCAGAGGAGCTGCTGTCTGGGAACCAGAAGGTCCCCGGTTCGATCCTTGGCTTAGTGTTGAAGTGACCTTGAGCAAGACACTGAACCCTACTGCTCCCTGGGTGCTGTTCAATAGTTGCCCTCTGCTCCTAATAGTTAGGATGGGAAAATGCAGAGGACAAATTCCAGTTGTGTGAAAATGTCTTTGGAAAATACCCCAACAACCACCAAAGAGGACACGTTTGTTTTATTTGATTATTTTTATGCAATAGCTATACAACTAGTAGGCAAATCTATTCAATTGCGTTCACGTGCAGGTGCAGGAATGTGTTCAGTGCTCACTCATATGAAAATAGGACAGCTGGAACTCTCTACAGGACCCATCATCCACTGTAATGATGCTTTGTTCTGGTAGACAGTGCTTCATTGTAGTTGTCACAAGACTCTTCCTAATCCCAGCTCAGCACGCACACACACACACACACACACACACACACACACACACACACACACACACACACACACACACACACACACACACACACACACACACACACACACACACACACACACACACACACACACACACACACACACACACACACACACACAGGAGACCATGCATCAAGGAACTGATGGAACGTCACATTATTGGTCCTCTGGGCTCAGCCATGGAGAAGAAACTGGGGATTTCTGTGTCCTTAATGGAAATTGATCTGAGCAATTTGCTAAAACAGTGGCGGTGACAACAATGTTGTGTCAAATGGCATTTTGAATCTCTAACCATATAAAGGCCATGTGCACCTGGATTGGGCAACATCTACTTGTAATAGGCCTATGTTGTAGGTCATTAAGCATGCCCTCTGAGCAGATTAGTGCCTGGCCATATTACGCTGGTTCTGAGTGCAGTGGTTCTTTATGCCCTGCACTTTAGGAGATGGCGAGTTTCCTTGTTAAATTGGATGCACTGACCTAATCCGCTATTATGCTTTCAAAGACCAGTGTGCAGTAATTTCATCACTTTGGTGAGTGAAGACAGTTAAGATAGCCAATTTCTCAATATCATATCAATCAATCACTTTACAGTGCATTACTCTGAGAGGGATCTTTACCCCATGGAGTGTAGCCTGACATAAATAGAAGACTGGCTCTTTTTCAGTTTCTATCAGTATTCTGCACATGAGCTCTGCTCTATGTGTTCACCCACCTCATGAACATGCTCATTCAAAGGGCTCATATAATTCATATTGTGAAGCTCAAAATCTATAGCAGGTTCTGTGGTACTGTGAATTTATGTATGGCCACCTAAAACCCATAGGTTTTACAAAGATAACCACAAATAAAAAACAAAGCTGTTTAGATATAGGATATAGACAGCTAATCAAAAGAGAACGTTTTATGTAGTCATACCTAAAAAAACATTGTCACAACTTTGGGACCATGTTAAAACTATCCTGGTCATCCTGACATTCTGACCCTTTGCCCAACGCTTAACCACAACACGTCGCGCTGCGGCAAGTTGTGAGCTTGTCGATCTGCTATTTTCTGTGAAATCCTTTCCCACAATAAGGATAATGGGGTTTAAGTGGTTAATCAATCCTAGTGCAGACCACTAGATGGTTACATTTGTTATGGGTAATATGTAGCACAAGTAACACTCGCAGATCCTGTACATCATTGGGTGTGATAATTCCAAACAGGTATCGCTGCTTTATTCTTCTCTCGTTCTGTGCACCTCCCTGGCCCCTCATGTCTATTGGAAGACATGTTGCCCATACTGTACAGAACAAATGTCTTTATTATTTATAAAATTCTTACAGCCAAACAAAATCAATTTAAGGTCACGGACACTGGAAAATGTGTTTGTTCAGCTGATCTCCTATATGGTCCTGATGGGGATGGAAATAATAGGTATACATTCAAATATGCAATCCAAGCACGAGCGGGCAAATAGGAGCTCGACTCCTAACGTAGCAGGACCATGAACCTCCCTTTGCATTGACTTAATATTGAATCATGTCACTCAGAAAATGTGTGCTGCGCCCAGTGTAAATACACCTCAACAACCAGGAAATGTGAAAATAGACAAGAGAATGTGAAACTTCTTCAAGCCCATGTCATTGACTTTTGACATGTAAAAAGCTATTTTTTGCAACAGCATTGTTGTTGTGAAGCAGTTGTTAATAATAAGTTTTAATGAGTGTTAAATATCACTATTATTTCATTTAAGGAGAGTAGAGACAGACAGATAGGGATACGAACAAAGATCTCCGCCTATACATACAATTCCACAAATGGGCTAAGACTAGCTGGAAAGGATTTGGAAATTAAAAAAAATAACAGCACCACAGAACCAATGTGAAGACTTTGGGGCGTTCCTTCATATGAGAAGATATAATCGGGATTGGTTTTCAAAGCAGTGGGCATAGGTTTGTTACTGCTGGTTTTCTCCGGTGTCCAAGCCCATTGATTGGGTTTAGATTTCCCCAGACGTATCAGTACGCTGGTCAGAGATCCTAGTCTGGCTATGTGAGACTAAGGAGAGAAGTGCTTTGCTGTGACTATCCGAGGGAGGGGAGAGGCGTGGGTAAGATGCAAATGGGTGGTGACACAGTCAAAGCCAGTATTTTTAATGAGCTGTTGGATGTCCCCACAAAAAGAAACATAGATTTTTAACACTTAAATGTAGGCTACAGTGTATTGGAAGAAAAGAAAATCGGCAGCAGTACCATCCAAGGATTATTATCAAAGAGGAAATAGGACTTTTGCACACAGGCTTTAAATTAAGTCATATTTAATACTGTGCAGGTTGCAGTGTCCACTTTAGTCTTTGCATACATTAATTTGCTCCTACTATCAAAATAAGATATTTAGCTGATTCTGTGATGTGAAAATGCACTGCAAGAGTGAAGGGGATCTAGAACCAAATCTTGCTTAGGGCTGGCCCTCTCTAAGCCATGACTTTAGTGGATGTCTGTCACAAACCATTTAGTGTCTTTGGGACTAGTGTCCTGTTGGTGGTCAAATTATTCACACTGCTGCTGTAGCCAATTGTAATACAACAAGGAGTGTTTCAGGTTAAAGGAGAAATAAATAAAACCGATGTAATTAGGCTATTTGTTGTGATTTACACCCAGAGCTGTGAATAATGCTGATGTCATGGCTAAGAGGTAATTGTAGCCCATGATTTTTTTCATTTATTTTTTTAAGTGCAGCAAAGAAATCCCTCGATGCAGCAGCAGCACCATGTTTGTGCATGGCCCATACTAGCCCATCCCAAAGTATAACAACAACACCTCATTGGTAAAACTCCACAGCAGAGTTGCAAATTGACCACACCACTTTGTCTTTACAATAGAAAATCACACTTTATGTGTATACGTTTATATTACAACCCAATATCACAGACAGTGCTGCAATGCTGCACAATTCATGGGCCAATATTGTTTCTTAACAGCAAATATCCATTGCCCACTTCAATTGCTCTCCTCTGCATTTGCCCCAGATACGATGTATTCAAACATGTATTCATTGTATCGTCCCCATATTAGGCAGGTGGCACTGAACGGATGCTGACTGCGTACAGACGCATTGCAAGGTTGCCTGTTCTCTGGGACACAGCAGAGCGAGATTGTATTCCACCTCGCCCGCAGAAATCGACCGCATTGTTTCGTTGAAGGAAGGAGTGGACAGACCAAGTCATGTATTAAACTCATCGCTCGCATGGACATGCATAGTATTAGCTATTAGGGAGGAGGAGGAGGAGAACAAAAAGCATGTGTGCGTGGGTGGGATTCCTTCAACGCGCTGCAGTCAGACAAGGGAAGTTATGACAACAAATTGCTTCGGTATCGGCAAACAACAGTCAAAAGGCGTGTGTGTTAATACTCGGACTCTACACCACATTATAGCCTGATCGGTGGGATAACGCTGTTGTGAGGTTGTTTACCGGTACTTCTCGACCTTGACGATATTAACGCTTAAAGGCTATTTATTTCGTTAAGGAAAATGAGACGGCGTGGTGTCTGCATTTGACGCCAGCCTCCGATGCGTCTGATGTCTCCGTGGCTTGGAGAGAGAGAACGGCTTCACATGAGTCTAAACTACACATTTACATCCTGATTTTACATACCGTTCGAGCCAAACGTCACATCGGAACATATTATGTAGCAGCAGAATATTCCTGTGTGACACAATCCAATGGGCTAAGACTAGTGATTAACATATTGACGCGTTTACCCTTCTGATCTGAACCAGGTCGGTCGGACGCTGCATATCATCGGACTCAACAGCTTTGGATTTGGATTTTTACCCCCCTTCTTTTTCCTCAAATCGGCTCTCATCTTTTCTCGTCACTTGGATCGTACTGGAATTAAGGTGGGGTTTTAACCCGATGCAGGTAAAACTGGAAGATTTTCTACTGTCTCCTGCTGACACTTTCACGCACATCTGTGTCGCTCACGTTCAAATGGATTTTTGAATTAATATTGTGAAACAATTGGGCTCAGAAGAAGACTTTATGAATGCGGAATCAATCGTGCACCATCGCGAATGCATCTGGAAATGTCTGGACGGTGGAGATCATGTTCAATAGGTCCTACCCGTCAACATCTGCTGTATTAGTCTACTTCCATTGGCTGGGGTAAGTCTCAATGTGTACAATGGAGTTTTTGTTAATCTGACACTTTTTGGGGTAAATAATTGTCATGGGCTATGGCTACTGCAGATAGATGTTGGGTGTTAAGGTACATGCTATTGCCAAGCTGGTTAGATAAGCTATACTTGTCACATCAGAAGAGACTATTATGGGTGGCCATTTATATGCCGCATAGGTGGTGTGTAAAGTACTAGGCAAAATGTACAAACTATTGGCTAATAGGCGTATAATGTATGCATTGATGTATAGGCTGTATTCAGTTGCAGTTTGGAATCGGTGTCTCGGTCATGTGAAAATGCATAGGCTACCTGGTGGGTGACTGTGGGAACTGTCATTATTAGGTAAAGTTATAGTGCCTATTGTCGCTGCACAACATTGTAATTTATGAGCAAGATGGGCTACTCTAGCATTGTTATGCAAATACAAATATCTATCTATCTATCTATCTATCTATCTATCTATCTATCTATCTATCTATCTATCTATCTATCTATCTATCTATCTATCTATTGCCTATGTCAGATATGGATAGACAAACTATGGCCCAATAGGCATTAAATGATGTCCAACACTTTTGATCACTTACCCTTGAGATTAGCAGATTATTCAAATAAACTATATATTGTTTCTTTGAATAATCTGCTAATGTCAAGGGTAAGTGATCAAATGAGTTGGACATAATGTAGCCTAACGCCTATTGGGTCATATAGTTGGTCAGGGACAGGGCAATGTGCTGCTTGGTTGTGTTGGTATGAGATGTGTGTGCCTGGACCAGGCTGACTGCTAAACATCTAGCGGGCAGCGAATGTGGCACGTCAAATGATCACAAGGAACCGACGAAATACGTGAACACAAAGCGCGCGCGCACACACACACATACTCATGTAGTCCTTGTCTTATTGCGATGTGTTTAAGCTATCTAAATGGGAGGGGGGACATAATGGTGACAAGTGTAAAAGCCTTCAGGCTACAAGGCATGCGACTTGAGTTGAATGCGCCGAGCTTTGAGCTTTCAGAGGTAAATGGCACTGTACGGGCGTGTCTGCATCAGCACGACGCCGAGTGCCTGACTTTCACTAGCAGCGGAATCTTTTCATCAGTGCAGAAGAACCCTTTGCCAAGTGATGCTGAGTGCTAACAACTAAAAACTGTTTACCAGTATTCGTACTTGGCCTATTACCAATTATATCGAGATGAGTGTTTAACAAACTTAGGGGTCTGATCACGTTACTGCTTTTCAGTTGGAGGATATTAGACAGCATGTAGGCTACAGCAGGCTTCTGTAGACTATAGCCTATACGGTTGGAATAGGCCTTGTGTGTGTGTGTGTGTGTGTGTGTGTGTGTGTGTGTGTGTGTGTGTGTGTGTGTGTGTATTAACACACACACACACACACACACACACACACACACACACACACACACACACACACACACACACACACACACACACACACACACACACACACACACACACACACACACACACACACACACACACACACGTGTGTGTGTTGTTTTAGGCTAATACCTGGGCTATATGGCACAGTGTGAATGACTGCTGGCCATCAATTATTTTCTTCCTCTCATAATTTGTATTCATTACATTAAGCTTATTTGTATGGTAGTAGGTCTAGCATCTTTGCTATTTCCAGTACCTCCAGTTTTTGAAAGACTATAGCCTACCTGCCAGTGTTTTTGCATATTTTTCGTCCATTGACAATTCATGTACTGTATCTGTATATCATTCTTCCAAAGCTTTTTCAGATGCATTTTTCCACTGTTCAGGAAGTCAGCTGGTTTACACTGGCATTCATCAATTTGCAGAGACTTGAAACTTACTTGAGAGTAAACCAACACAGTTACGTTTATGATGCCTTTAATATTTATTCAGAGTCACAGTAATGTTGCGTGGTAATGCGGTTGAAAATGTGGAATGTTTTGAAGCGTGACTTTCACGACCTCTTCATGGAAATGTGAATATTAGCTCCAGGAGCATTTTGAGGTGGGTTTATCATCTGAAAGTTTGAATAAAATAATCAAATACATATGGAAATTGGGTGTCCAAAATAAAATAAAAAACTGTTAAACAGGTTACTTTGGAAAATTGTCAGCTGCTAAACATGCAAGGACACAAGCATGGTCCTTTAAAGGTATCACAGCAGTCAAGAGGTCAGTGTCTGGTAAGAGATGCATCATGCTGGCATGGAGATACCTCTAATGGTTGTAAATCCATTACACAGAGGTGGGGCTACAAGTCATCCCGCATGCATGGCATTATCTGCACTTTTCAAGATATAACCAGGGGGCATCGACCAGTTGAGTTGCTATATCAGTACAGAGTATGCAGTACAGTATGTGTTACAGCAGCTTGCAGGGCTATAAGAAACCCCTGAATAGCAGCTGCACCTTCCGCATACGCCCTACTTTACTCTTTACTGAGCCATTGGACTGGATGTTCTTGTTCAGCGGTGGGCTTCATGTCAGAAATTATGCAGTAAGATAACATAAAAGGTGTCACAAGGTCTGGATTTTGTTCCATTCCCTGACAGGTGCCTCGTTGGTTAGGACTTAGGAGTATTCAAAACGTATACACTATAAATAGGGAGCCAACTCAAATTCAGTTTTGTAAATGCCAGGCCATATTGGTGCATTATACTGGTTTAACAAAAGTTACTTTTGGAATGGCCGTAAGTGAAGTTTATTTTAGGCTTGATATTCTTGAGCCTTATTGGATTTGTGATTGGAATTAACAGTTTGTACAACAAGCCTATTACAATGTTTTACTAGCTATCTGTGTTGCATTGAGCGAGGTTTATCACTTGACAGCCATGTCAAAGCGTTACAGGATGTTCTAACAGAAGCTCGGAATTCTGGCGTCATGTGTTTTCCTAATGAAATCGTCTGGGAAACTCATTATCATTGTTATGCATTATTGCCAACATCTCCATGTTTAGCATTGGTAATATAGTTGAGAAGTGACTGCAGCACACGTTCATATCTCAGTAGGCAACAAATAAAAAGAGATTCACAGTGTAATGTGTGAGGAGGTTTCTGCTTTCTAGGTTGCTTTACGGGCTACAGGGTGAGATTAATGGGGTCTCTCTGGCTTGCCAGTCTGTTGCATTGTGTTACAGCAGCTGCTCAGGGTGCTGGTGTCATGTGTTAGCATTATGAAATCAGGACTGATACAGGGTTATCAGCTACAGAAATGAGAATAAAAGCAAGCTAAGCGATTGACCCTTATGTTGTAGAATAAAAAAGCAAATAACAGTCCTATAAGCTTGATATATGTACTTTGACGTACAGTACGTATTTAAGTAATTAGGCTCTAGCATTTGCAAAGTTTACATTTTTAGCTTCAATGGGTCCACATGTTTTGCGAAGGGAAGTGGAATCCAGATAACTACAGTATGTGCCTTTGGTGCCTCTGCAGTAATATCACCTCTAACATTTTATAACCCACAGTATCGTAGTTTTATAATACTATGATTCAAGGTTGTGTTGACTAATGTCCCAAAATGGAGATATGATGCTCGAGAATCATGGAAAAACTAGAAAAAGTGCTCCTCGGAGCACAGGTCTCCGCCAGGTCACGTTGTTATTGTGGCCTCCTGGTGGCGCTATAATAGGACAATGTGAAAATGGTGGCATTTCTTCCTCGGCCTAGTGGGAATGAGCGTGCATTCATGATTTGAGGCATTTTGTTGCAAAAATGTGTTTTGCTAAATTAGACCTGCTGGTGGCGCTATGACAGGCCAATGTGAAAAGGGGGGCATTTCTTCCTTGGCCTAGTGGGAATGTGTGTGCAAATTTTCACGGAAATCATGATTTGAGACATTTTGTTCAAAACGGACCAATCCTGGCAACTTTGGAAGCCAACCATAGCCAATCAGGATGGAATATGAAATATCGGACAGATCCGTCTTGATCACATGACTATAGAGATACTGTGTACCGATTTGCGTGATATTTGGATAAAATATGTAGGAGTAATATCCAAAAATGTGTTTTGCACAAATCGGCCTCCTGGTGGCGCTATAACAGGCCCATGTGAAACATTTGGGGCAGAGGTTCTGCTGTGGCATCGAGGGAGTGTGTGTGTGTGCAGTTTCACAGCGACTGGGGCAACGGTGGCGGAGATTAGCTGGTAACAGACACACGCACGCACGCACGCACGCACGCACGCACGCACGCACGCACGCACGGACGGACGGACGGACGGACGGAGGGTAAAACATACTCTCTCGCCATGCCTTAGGCCTGGCGGAGACAAATATGCATTGAGATTGAAAGGTTAATCAGATTCACCTATTAAGTGATTTGGATAAAGTATAGATGGAGATTATATTCATGTGGAAATAAGCAACATGGATCAAAGACAAAACAAGGTAGGCTGTTCAAAAAGGTCTAACCCATGGCAAAATTAGTCCGTAGAATTTCCCAACTACATTGCAGAATTTAATGAACCAGCAATTAAGTAGACCAACAAGAGTGGTGGAACACGACAGTCAAAGCCAGGCCAGGCCAGGGGGTGGAGCGAATGATTGTCCCCCCTCCACCCCCAACCCCCCAACAACTATGCTGTATTATACCGTGTGCGCTGTGGACAAGGCAGGTAAACAAGTGCTATATAAAAAGCACTATGGTGTTGCATTATGGTGTAAATAACATCTCATTAAAATTCGAGAGTAAGAGTTCAGCACCATGGACAGCGATCATGTCATTTTGGAACACGCTTCAACTAATGAGCAATACTGTAGTCTGTAGTGTACTATGTATTATAAATAACAGTGCCAAAAAATTGTCACTGTACTTGTTAATCTGTCTCCCTGACACTGATGAAGAAACGTTTGTTGTGAGGATGAATCACTGCTTACGTCAGGCTCATCTAGAGTGGAGGATGAGGGCGAACAAAATATACATCTACTTTGGGCAGTTTAGATGGTGCTTGTTCCCTTTTTTCTTTGTCAGTATGTTTTTAGTTCCACTTTTATGTTTATACCCACTGATTCTGCTTATGATGGCTACTTTGTTGACAGTGCTGCACCTGCTCTCACTATTTGACAAGTGACAAGCAATGTTCCTCCAAATTCTTCATCGGTCTGAGCAAACACTCAAACCCCCTGAGCAGAACTTGAGTAACTGCTGAGCGATATCTGACATGTGCTCTGCGTACTCATGCTGTGGTCACCTTGACACCACCTGTCCAACCCCTTATCATGACCATAAGATATGTGACTTTCTAATTAGAGAAGTAATTTGCAGTTTTACTTTTAATAAATTATACTATATCTAGGTCAGTTATATTGAAAAAGAAGAAAATATTACATTTGCATGTGCATTCAGTGGTTTTAAACAGTATGTGCACACATATAGATGAATAAATGTTGAAAAAGATTGGCTTCTCGAAATGGATTTTGACACATAGTGTTCACACATTGTTTATGCCTACATGAATAGCAAAAGCAATACATTCTGAGACTACAACAATGCATTGACATACAGATTTGGGGAAAATTGACAACTGTTGGTACATAAACCTATAATGATGGACTACAGAACCAATTCACTGACAGTTCCACGATAATTTTGTATGGTTAGTACGTCGACTATTCTAAAATAAAAATTAAGCAGATCTACAAGCTCATGAACTCGTTGATCTGCTTGTTGGTATTCTAAACTATTATTCTTGTTATCATATACAGTATATTACTATGCTGCTGCCGTCATTTCTTACCTGTACTGTAGTGTACACATTAAGATATATACAAGATACACAGTGCTAACCTAAATAAAGCTCAATGTGATGACCCTTGGAGTCTCTGGCTTTTAGGCAATGCATTTTGCCTAAAATGAATAATGTAACATTATAAAAGCATCTGTTATGGATTACTGCAGATGCTTAATGAAACTAGCCAAAAAGATGAAAGATGTAGCCACCAAAGCACAGAGAGAAATTAAAGTGTTATTCTCATGTGTGTTTTCTGGCTACAAAACTAAAGAATAAGCAGCAGTATTCTAGAACAGTAGAACCTCATTTAACCGACCCCCATGGGAATGATGGGCATTTGGGAAGGGGAAATGTTTGGATGACTGAAACAAGCATACAAATATAGGACTTGTTATTAAGTCAATGTGAATATTTCTTTTTCCACAGTACACACATTTGCAGAAATAAGAACAGTGGAATATAACTTGCAGTTTAAAGTACAAAGATGTGCAAGAGTAGAGTACTGCATTGCATTCAAAAGGGTTAATGAATTAGACATTAAAAAACATTCTGAAATTCAAACAGCTGACTATCCGATACTGATCCAATACTGTCCTGTCAGCATGGACTAATGTTTTCAATACACAATTTGTGAGACTTTGCTGCCCGGTTTGGTTGATCGCTAAGTTTGGATGATGGTATGATCGAAAAAACTGCGTTCAACTGTACAAATTGTAAAGTGAGTAACTGAAACTTGAAGCTAAATAACATACAAGCCACAAAAGGCTTGAAAGAGTTTCTGTTTATACACCAATCAATGCCTAGATGTGGATTGAGCAAAGAGCACTGACTTGCACTGTGCACGCCATACTTCCATGACTAAAGTGAATTATAGCCTACCAAAGTAAAACTAGAGGGGCAACGCAAAACCAAAAGTGATTTCACTTCCACCCATAGGGGATGCCACAAATGCTCCAAATGTTACTGTTTGTTTGCTGCTGAAACGGTATTCATTTCCTCCAAATTAGGCACAAATGGTCTTGTGAGCTATGTGACAACAACTGTCAAACAGGGTTTTGATACTCCATACCTTTTGCCTGTAATTGCCTTGTGTGAACATTTAATCATGAACGCAACATCGAATCATGGAATCGCGCGCTGAGGGGCCTCTAAGCGCACCTCTAAAATCACTTTCACTTCTGCCTATTGGGCACCACAAATGCCAACAGCTGCACCGTCTATCATGCAAACACAATTTCCTTGTGTCCTGACGGCTGCACTCCACGACTGCACAGCCCTGGGTAGGAAAACAGGCGTGGCGGAAATCTGTGCACTGAGGAGCGCACTTTACTAGTTTATGTATTTATTTATTAGCAACACAAATTTCACTTCCAAATCTGAATATGGAATATATCACATCTTGTTGCCCCTCGGCAACAGAGTGATATAAGTGTGGGCCAGGAATAGTGTAATTCTTGGCTTTGGTGGGAGTGGGACTATACTTCTGGCATAAGCTGATAAAAGTGTAGGGAGCCGTTGTGGTGGTTAAGGGTAGTCCTGGTAGGTGTAAAATAGAGCACTAAGGCAGGAGAACATACAGTGCTGCTGGCGTACAGGCCGGTGGAGAAGGCAGTGGGATGAAAGAAGCTGTAACTATCAGAGAGAGAGAGAGAGAGAGAGAGAGAGAGAGAGAGAGAGAGATGGGCCCTTGTCACTGTATAGATGTCTATGTGGTCGTAGTGTGCCCCTAATCACTTCCAAAAACCCTGTGTGGAATGTGGGTTGATATGAGATACACCAGTTGGGCCCAGCGGCATGTACAAGGATCATAAACACAACCAGACTTATATCAAGCTTCTAATGGCTTGAGTTGACACAAATATTCAGGTGGGAGATACATGTCAATCTCTGTGGAGACAGAGGTACAAAACATAATCTCACACATTAGACCCTGGAGGTATACTAGCCGGCCTTCCCTTCTCACTGAGGTGAATGTGGGTCAATAGATAACCACATTACCCATGCACCTGTCTCACTCAAGAAACCTTGTTATGTGGCATTCCTGCCATTGGCACCTCCTTAAACGGTTGTTCCTTGTGTAAAGTGTCAATACCTCTAGATAAGCATTTAAACGAAGAGATATGATATCATGCAGACAGGAAATTATAGCTATGCACATTTTAATGGCCAGCCACTCACTGAGGATGTACACTATACTAATTGCAACGTCTACCATTTACCTGAAGGTGACATTGATTTAGAATAGGCTTTCAGTTGCTGCGTCTGATCATTATTGATTATGCTATTCTACCTCAACAGTGTCTCTGTAGCCTGTCAGAGAGAGCAGGAAAGAAACTAATTAAGAGGCCTATAAGCTCTCATGCAAAACTTGAAATGCACACAAACACTATCATAGCTCCAGTGCCATTGAATAATGCATAAGAATATTATATTGTATTACAGCGCTTAGGCCTCATACCCAAAAGTTTATAGTTTTTTCCCATCCCAACCTATTTATATAGTATTTATATTTTTGTATTCAGTTTCTCAGTACAATATGATATTCAGAAAACGTAACATCCTTTGTAATGCTTCATATTATGTCACATTGTCCAGGAATCGCTATAACCTTTTAAATATTGATTTGTTGCACAAAAACACATATATGGCAGGCAGACTCATCCACATAAGACTACACTAGCCTCGGTTGAAAATGTCCAACTCCCTGCTGTCCATTAAAGGTTAGGAGACCACAAGAGCATCAACTATTGTGCAGCAGGCTCTAAAGAGCCTGATCCTTCACATTGTATTTGCCCTTTTTGGAGAGCTGTCTGCTTTTAATACAAGTACATGCTGAACCCCACATCCCAGAATGAGACGAGAAGTTTACAGACTGAAGAATATCTCTTGTGCCATCCCCTTAACTGGTTGTCCTTTCAGAGGGATCTGTTCCTGGTGATCTGATGCAGCTACAGGAATTGGGATATTCTTCATTGTATGCCAGTTCAATGCAATAGATATTCAGTAGCCACAGTACGATTTTAAAACAAAATAACATTAAGATTAAGACAGAATAACTCATGAGAAAAGGACATTTTGTATTATTAGCCTCTGTTATCTTTCTTTTTAACTTTTTGACATAATATTTTAAATGTTTGAAAGACATATTTCATCATGAATCTTATTTTATTGTAGCTGTTGAGGTTGACATACAAACTAATACATGAAAAACTCAAGTAGTCTAGGGTGATTCATTGTGGGCATTGCAGTGGTACTTATTGGAGGAGGACTGACAGTTTTAAGTAGGTTTGACAAGCACACAGTACTGTAAATCCACATTGTAAGTAAACTAATAAATACCCTAGCTCAAAGCAACAAAAATGGAGATCATTGTGGTATTTTAGCTGAAATCTGCAACAGGCCTAAATCCATGTAATAGGTTCTACTTACACAAGGCTTTGATGCTTGAATTACTTGATATGTATCTAAAATGCATACAAGATCTACACATTGATAATCCCCCACCGCCTTGAGGTTCTTGAAACAATACCCCACATAGCAGGTTTATTACAAGGTTTGATGAACTATATTGCGGAGCCACGGCTTAGCGCTATTTAAATCTTTTAGACACCTCAGAACTCTAAAACACTGACTCCATTCCCTCAGGGTAGAAATCTTTTGTTGCAGAATAAGCTTGTTTAGTTTGGTTTGTGTAAATTACTATTGATCAGGGTTCTATAAAAGTCAGAGATATACAGTAAAACAGCTTGATTACGTTCATAGCTGTAAGTAGTTCCCTGTACTATTTCACAACAATCCTTTGTGGCATTAATATGACCTAATAGAGTCTGATTTCTTCTTTACTGTAAATTTTTAAAAATCCTGTTTGTGTAAAGGCAACATTGCAAGTTAAATGCCTGCCCGAATGACAGCAGTTGATGAAAATTGTCAGTATATGGGATTATAAGTTTAATTAACTACAATTTATGGCACTCTCTTGTGCATAAGTCTATCATTGCACAATAATGAACAAACTCAATAGAGCTGTTTTTTGTGTGTGCACAATTATGGTGTTGAAATTGGACCAATACTGATATACCATGTCGTTGGTAATTTTGCCCGGTGTACAGGTGGTACACTGAATTGTCTTATTGCATATGCATTCTGTATTTGATTTATGAATTCACATTTTAACCTAACACATTTTTAGTGCCAGAGGTTTTTTAAAACAGGGTACAGTACATCCAGTGCCAGCGCTTCTTACCGTTTACGCTGATCTGTTTAGAGCTGTAGAAGCCTCCACGAGGACGTGGATGTAAACAAAGGGTGTGTGCGCGATGGTCGAGGGTCTAACGACTGGAACAATAATATTTCTAACGCGATCCGCCCATTGCAGAGTGATCGTGCGTCGAAAATGGCTCGTTTTCACCACGGTAAAAAGATATGGAGATGGGGACCTTTTTCTCAAGATCCTATCATTGGAGTGGACGGGAGGTACGTTTTTTGGACTGGATTCACATCCGTCCATTCCATTTTACAGGGTCTGCGGATCATTCCTAAGTTGCGTTTTCCGCCCTCTGGAGCTAAAAAAAAGAAAAATGGAACGCACGTAGATCTACGGATATGGCACTCGACGGGTGTATGCAAAACCTGTAGATCTCCGGTTTTGGCACTCGCATGTTAATTGATGTTTGATATTGTGGGCATAATACATGGAGAAAGAGGTACAAGCCTACATGTGTGACAGTTCTGGTAAAAATAAAAACTGTATATACATCTTTATGCTATATTTAGAAGGAACAGTGCAGAGAAATAGAAAGCAAAGGGCCTGGGCCCACCCATTTGTACAACTGACATACCCTACATGACCGAGGAGAACAATATTTTATTAACTTTATTTTGAATTATTAAAACTGAAGCAATCATGTACAAAGAATCATGAGCAAAAATCCTGCACTCTTCTCTTGCTTAGTAGCATCGGTTTTATTTGAATTGACATGACGTTTCAGTCCCTCTGGACCTTCACACTCTTGATGAAGGTCCAGAGGGACTGAAACGTCATGTCAATTTGAATAAAACTGATGCTGCTGAGCAAGACAAGAGTGCAGGATTTTGGTTCATGAATCATTGTTCATGATTCCTTCATTTGTCACTGTCCAACGCACCTGCATTTGAACAAAGTGGATGTGAATATTTTCTTTGCAAATAATTATTAACAGTAGCATTTAAACAAACTCTTTTAAAAAAAAAGCTTTGTTGACTTACGTACGTACGTGAACTTGACAAATCATAGTGCAAGTTGTCGCCGTCGGGTGGAAACCTTGTATGCCCGAAACTGATTCTACAAACTCACACGTGTAGATACGTTTTTGTATGATGAAGTAGGGCATTAACATAAAAAAATAACAAAAAGTTGAAATATGGACATACAAGGTCTCTGCCTCCACAGCAACAAAAAGCACGTCAGCAATAATTGCTGAGGGTTTGTTCTGAATTATTCAGAACAAATCATGATGCAATCCCCAATCATCAATTGTTTTGCAAACAAGTCACTCCCAAGGATATTAAAATCAACACTTCCTAATTTTGGTCTTGTTGTATGTATAAACTGAATTCTGTATTTCTTTGCAGACTTGTACTGTAGATTCCCCACGGTTACAGCACCTGTTTTGTATTCCTGTTAACATTGCGGTTAACATTTTCCCATCATTGAATGTGAGTAAGTACTCAACTCCAGTGCTTGAGTCAAAGTATAGATACTCATGGTCAAACATGCCCCGCAGCAACAAAGTCTTATATTGATTTGTTGGGACCCAAGTAAGTCCACCCATCACTTTGACGTGCTCATCCAAAATGGCAATCCTGCTTCTGCCACTGGGTGCAACACAAATTCACAGAATCAAACCAGGGACTTAGTGATTATGAGGTTGACACACCTGATTTATATTTAGTTGTGTGCCGGTGTCTTATACCGAAAATAGTAGATATACAAGCTCACAAATGCATCACACTGTCGCTTTGTGAGCTTGTAGATCGGCTATTTTCGTGTGCGATACAGGATCGCAACCACAGTAAGTAATCACAAATCAGGCATAACCAGTTAGCTTGCTACAGGTGCAGCCCATCTCATCTTTTGCCCTCATCCTACCACTTCATTAGCAAATGTAACCTACATAGCGGAGAAATGAATGTCTCGCTCCATAAGAAATGGTTGGCTTCTGTACTGCTAGGGTTTGAATAAATCAAAATACATCAGATTCAGCCAAATGCAATCACAAGCAAGCAGACTAATATGGTGATTTGCCCGACAGACTGAAATGGATGACATTTGAAAATGAAAAACTTTCCTCGGAAATCTGCCCCTGCCTCCTTGTTTACAAACTTCTCAATTAAATTAACCTTTTTATATTTCTCATGTTACTCAACATTTTGCTGAGGTTAGACATTGTACTTTTTCAGTATCACATTTACCAGGTGTTTGCAGCCATTTAATTGGCTGTTCTGCCTAGTTACATTATTCCAAGCCCTACTAAACGCAAAATGTACATTATACGTACCATCCATGTTACGTTAGTAAAGACAATTACTTCCACCTGGCATGAGTCTCCACGCATTCCCTAGCTTACCTCATACTTGCCAAAACTTGTGAGCTTGGCTACTGTTTCAGGCTGAGCAAATTCAGTAGACTCTGCGTCCACTAGGGGTGTTGGGCCACTAGGAAAATTAAAGAAGAAAGAAAAAAAGTTGTTCTACCACGTAAATATGTGCATAAAAACCCATACACACAAAAACATATCAGGAAGATTAAGCGTCGATCCGGCAAATTTGCTCCCATATAGTAGTCTTTCTGTGTTGTCTTATCGGTCCAGTAATTTCTGTGGGCCATCGTGCAATTTAACTAGATATTTAGATACTCTTCCATTGTACTTTCAACCAGCTTAAAACTCCCATCTCTATTGTGATCACCTCATGAAAACTGACATTGATGAGCACAGTGCCTCACTGAAAAGTTGATCTAAATCTAATTTGGCTCTCGGGTGGCGCAGTGGTAAAAGTCCCTACCCACCACCACAGAGGTTGTGGGTTAGAATCCACCGTGGTGCATCCGGCTTTGTTTGGGCGTCTATGCGAACACAATTGGTCCGTTTTTGGGGGAGGGAAGTCGGGCGGGGAGGGAGATAATTGTCACATGTACCCCTACGGGCTGGGGTAGGGCATTAACAGAATAATCGAATATTCGAATATTCGACTATCAAACCGACTATTCGACTATCAAACCACTATTCGATTATTCGATAAAAAAAAAAAAAATTAAAAAAAAGTTTTTTTTTTTTTTTAGTGGCTTTTCTGCAGCAGACACGCAGCTGTGAGCTCTGGTGTGACGTCAACTCGCATTCCTTGAGTCCAGTCATCAATGTCATTGAAAAAAAAAAAAAAAAAAAAACTTTTTATTTTTTTAATTTTTATTTTTTTTAATTTTTTTTATTTTATAATCAAATCGATTAATCGAATATTCGAATACTTATAGGTCGAATAATTCGAATACTAAAAATCACTATTCGTGAATGCCCTAGGCTGGGGCGGTACTTGTCAGCAGGGAGCGTTGGGTGGTAGGAGTAGAACGAAGGCCCTACGTACTCCCGGTGGGGGCTCCTCACTGCCTGGTGAGTCTGTAGGATTCAACGCTAACAGCCTTTTTGCATGTAGTTTAAGCGCAAGGGGGCGGGGGGCGGGTGGGGAGAGAGTCAGCGCGCTGAAGTCAAGGCACAGACTAGGCCTACTGTGTTGTTGACGGACAACGGATGCACGCTTATGAGAAACAACAAAAATAAAACCTGGTGAAACAGTTGCGTGCATTAGCGCAAGATGTGGATAAATGAAACATTCAGTCTAAATGTCCAGTAATTCGCAACTACTACCACTACTTTTGTATTTGAAACTTTACATTTCTCTAAATATTATAAACTCTCAGGACAGCCTAAGTACAAATATAATTTATGAAAAGGCTACTATAGGCTTCAGTGAAGTCGGACTGAATGACTGAAACGTTTGGTGATTATCTGGCACTGCAGTTGTGAATTATTAGCAAACTGGACATTTAGACTGAATGTTTCCTTTATCCTCATCTTACGCTAATGCACATAACTGTTTTGCCAGGTTTTATTTTTGTTGTTTCTCATAAGCGTGCATCCGTTGTCCGTCAACAACACCGTATTCTGTGCCTTGACTTCAGCGTGCTGACTCTCTCCCCACCCGCCCCCCGCCCCCTTGCGCTTAAACTACATGCAAAAAGGCCGTTCGCGGATTCAACAGCAGTGACAACACAGAAATGTGTGTGGGGAGGAATCAATTGGCATAACGAATAAATTGGAGAGAAAAAGGGGGCAATTATTTTTTATTGGCTACTCTAAATTTATATAAAAAAACTCGGAGGCGGCCACACAAAAACTGTGGCGCACGCCGAAAAAGGATGGTGGCGCCAGCAGGCCAACAAGTGCTGCAAAACCATTCAAAACACTCGGCACATGGCCTGAGTCAAGCTTATTCAAGGCCACTTCCCGTAAAATATTCTGTTGATTTCAGAACTGAAAACAATAACACCAATAACGCCTAGTTCCAATACACAATAGATCTACATTCACTGTTATATGGTGTACTGTTATTCAGATCATATCAGCACATACTGTAGAGTTGAAATAGGTAAAGGAGGACTTTTAAACCCAAGAAAATGTTAATAAGGAGTTTCCAAAATCTCATTTGCTTTGAGGGTTCTCTGCCCTTTGTAGCACAGTGACAGTATCCTAAAATCCTTATAATTTTCTCTGGAACACTGCCTACTCTCAAAGGGATCAATTTCACACCATGTAGCCACAGCCAAGCCACAATGCAGCTACAGTCAAATGTTAAACAAACTATAATCACTCTCTACACAGTATGTTGACCGTGGTCCTATAATGGCATTATGATGTATTTTATTTGTGTGTGTGCGTTTTGTTTTTTTTGGTTATGAGTCTAGCTCTGCATATGTGCGTGTGCATGTGAGTGTATCTGTCCTTCACGTATCTCTTGAGAACTGTCCAACTGATCGACTTCAAACTGGGCCTGTGTATTGCCGAGGACCCGAGGGAGTGCTGTGCCTGGTGTCAAGTCGTTCGGAGAACTGCTGATCCGACCGATATGCCCGTGTATGGGCATGCCCATATAATGTAATGGGCATATATAGAGGTGAAATCTCTGCGCGCAAGTCTGTCCATATATGGGCATATACTGATGACATCAGAGCTCTCCATATGGGAATAAAAGGGACAGACGGATACAGATATCCATAAAAGGGACACAGACAAATAGATGGGTACAACGGGTACTCTCTTTGACAATGGGTATAACGGGTACAATGCGGCCAAATACATTTTTTTTTTTTTTTAATTTCGGGGGTCCTTGACATGGAAACGTTTGAGCACCACTGATATAGCAACGTAAGTGGCATGCTTGTATAGGATTAATCAGAGGTTTTGCATGCAACGTTCATGAACCAATCTATCCTTCAGAACATCTGTGCAGAGCTCGGTACTGAGTTTAAGGGCTTCTGCTGAGGGCAAGTGGGTGACATTGACTTGCATGAGATGTGAACTGGAAAAACAAACTCTCCACCAACATAAACTTGACTGTTGACAGAAAAACAGCAGTGACATAA
Organism: Gymnoscopelus microlampas; assembly: GCF_963454915.1. Classification (NCBI taxonomy): domain Eukaryota; kingdom Metazoa; phylum Chordata; class Actinopteri; order Myctophiformes; family Myctophidae; genus Gymnoscopelus; species Gymnoscopelus microlampas. Next base: position 41,956,109 of record NC_139945.1, on the reverse strand, counting down.
CAATGCCCACAGCATACCTGTCTGTCAAGATGCTTTGAAACGTGGCAAACAAACAGTCCCTGCTGTACACTGTAAAATCCTGAGTTTTAATGCAACTGAGAGTGTACAAATGTAACCAAATGTTACAAATGGGTAAATTAACGCTGAGGATTTTACTTTGTATAGGGGGAAATAACCAGAAGGTCAGCTAGGCTACATACAGTATCGTTTTGAAAATAATGCGAGGAAGTTTTGATAACAATAAGCCTACTGTATGCACCAAGCCCGATCAAAATAGGATAACAACACGACAGGCTCTGACAATGTTCTTATTTTTTCTTCTACGCTTTTATTGGCTTTGGTGACATCAACACATTGTCTTGTCTGAACAAATAATGTCTATCTCTTTGGAGAGGCTCAATACATTATTCCGGTATACAGCCACTTGTTACTATAAAATGGCGTTCATTTATTCAAAGTGCCTCACTGGTGACCAGGGTTAGCAGTGGAACATATCTTTCATAAAGCAGGTAAGCCGCCTGGAAGGTATCATTCAAATGGCCTGTCCAGCAGACTGCAGTCCCACACCTTGTACGGTACAATGTATTTCCATTTTGATCTTGTAAAGTGAGTCCATAATATTAACCCAATTTAACACCCCACTTAAAAAACTCACAAGTGGCCAATCTACAGTATTTATATTGTAACTTGAGCATCATCTATCATAGGTGCCTTAGGTTCAGAAGTAAATTATACACTAAACAGTAAAGGATTGTAAAATAGAAAGGGTATGTCAATTTTGTTTTAGGGTTAATTTTGTTGGAAATGTTAGCAATGGTTAAAAAGTAAGCCATACCATATGCTATTTGTTCCATGCTTAAGCTACATACAGTATACTGCACTCAACCAAGATCACTGAATAGCTGCTTAATGAGGCTTTTTTCAACAGTGATGTCTGAAAAAACATTCATATGATATGCTCTTAAAACAGTGCATGTTCATATGGCATGCAGCTTCTTTTATGAGAAAAGGTTGAAGAGAAAAATGGGGTACTGGAATTGATGGAATGAGAACGTGGCATCAGTGCTGGAAGAGCATATGGTTACTCCTTTGATCCACAATTGGGGTGGAGAAGTCGATTAAGTGACTGTGATACAACATGCAGCTTTGAGAAGCTATCTGACAAGCAACATGGGGAACTATATTTAGAGTATTACAGCATTTTAAAGACATTAATTCACTAGCTTTGATTGATAATTGAATATGAATGATGTTTTCTACTTCATTACCAAGCCTTTGCCACTATAGCAAATTCCATCTTTGATTAATGCTAGCTTGTCAATGTCAAGTCGCCATGAAAATCCGCCATGTGCCCATCATGTAACTGAATGGATTAGATTATTTTAAATTTCTAATTATATACGTAATGTAGGTTGCCATTACTACCTTTTAAAGTGGTTTTAAGGTGTGTAATTTTTTCGTTTGTGAAATGACAGGAATGTTGGATTAGACAGCTGAGCAAGGACACTTGGCAGCTGGCTGTCAGTTAAGTAGCTTTGGGGAAGACTACAGCCTATTAGACAGTAAAATCCCTTGTGCTTTTTATGGTCTTCAAAGATGCCATTGTGAAAGTCCTACATCCTCACTCACAGAGAGAGGCGTATTGGATTCACTCTCTTCAGACTAAATTCCCTAAGGGACTGAATGAGGAATTGATGTTGAATTGTTTCTTGTAATATACAAATTCCATAAGTCCAGCTCTTGTTGTATTCTTGCCTTATATTATATTTTCCGGTCTTGTATTTTCCAATCTATGTGGTTATTTTTTAGCGGCGCTAGCCGCTCTATACCTTTAGGTATAGAGCGGATATTAGCCCTCTATGCCTGGCTTTTGCGTCAACGTTCTGATTGGTCAGGTGCGCCAACGTTCTGATTGGTCAGGTGCGTCAACGTTCTGATTGGTCAGGTGCGTCAACGTTCTGATTGGTCAGGTGCGCCAAAGTTGTGATTGGTCACTATTCATGACATCACTATGATGTCATGAATATAGAATTCGATGTCTATATAAACGATGACAATGACTTCATCTTATTATTCATTTGGCTAAAGTCTCCGTCTAGGTAAGTTATTTAAAGTTAATATGACGAATAGAAAGAGAAAGATACAAGAACAGATGAAGGGTGAATGTATAGAAAGTCTGAGTTCGGGACCCAGTCATCCGTTATGACAGAATGGTTTGATAGAGACGATCGAGAATCCAAGAGTCCGTTAAGGTTCTGATTGGTCAGGCCCGTCAAGGTTCTGATTGGTCAGGCCCATCAAGGTTCTGATTGGTCAGGCCCGTCAAGGTTGTGATTTGTCAGGCAAGGGGACTATTCATGACATCACTATGATGTCAAGGTTTATTTTTTATTTCCTCATGTTTTTTTTTGTATATATTTTTATTTGGCTAAAGTCTCCTTCTAGGTAAGTTATTTAAAGTTAGATCCTCAATTTAACTTTATCTGTCGTCGACGCTCTGATTGGTCAGACCCGTCAACAAAGTGATTGGTCAAGCTTCACATGACACATGGCTATAAACACATTATAAACACATATCGATGACATAATGTATTCAAAGGCGCCGCTACCTTCACACAGGGTGTGATTTTTTAAATGCTGTATGTGTATTGTGTTTACTTTATGGTGATTATTGGCATCTGAGTTTTTATTGTGTTGAGCTCAGTATTTTCATATTTCTGTGATTGTCTACAGTATGTCATTTCCACTTAGGCTTTGCAAACACTGATGAAGTCCAGAGGGCTGAACGCTTTTGTTTGTTTGGCTGCAGCCTGTGCAGCGTATTAAAATGTGTATTACAACTTCATTTGTGAGTGTGGATGTTCCCTTTGTTATGCGTTGCTCCTCTGGGGCAAACTGTCTACATGGGGTTCTGCGCGCGCGCGCGTGTGTGTGTGTGTGTGTGTGTGTGTGTGTGTGTGTGTGTGTGTGTGTGTGTGTTTGTGACTCAGAGGTTAATCTAAAGGTACAGTAGCTTTCCACCGCACCGATTTTGAGCCGACTTGGCGTCGGGAAGCGTTGGATATCGTCGTCCCGTCGGTTAGGGGTCCGTCGGGTGGTCCGTCGGGACGTTTTCGGCCGACTCAGGGCAGACCGGACTTGTTCAGTTCTTTGGCCGACTGGTAGAGCCATGGGGGTGGTGAAGCGAGGAGAGAGCTAGGGCTTAAGGTTTGATCAACGCTGCCTTCGAGGTTGCCAGATTATGTGAGTGAAATCAGTGACCAGGTCTATGAAAACCTACATTCACTGTTTCTCTCTCTCTCTGTCTCTCAAAGCGAGCGAGCGAGATATTTTTTCCTTTTTTAGAACATTAATTTTGTACTAGATGGTCAATGGAGGTCAGACTGGGCTGAAACTTTGCCCAAATATGCAGATGACTGGCATCTTCTGGCATCATAAATAGGCCACATGATGATCCGATGGAAGTCAGTCCATTATTTATTAGATCCATCTTGTTTGCTTCTGCATGTTTATGAATCTGCATCTGTTATGAATCCATAGGGGTGCAACAGTTAATCGACCTAATCGATTATAAAAAAAAAACTATTGTTTTGAATAAACTTAGAGGATTGGTCCCCCGGAAGTACACTCTACTTATGCATAATGCGGAAGATTTGAGCACCAAGCATGTGCACTATGGTTTCAGGCCATAGCGGCATGCTCAGTAGCATCGCTACTTAGCCATCGCTAAGCTTGCAATAACAGATTTGGCCACTAGTTCGGGCTTGCTTCAAAGATCCCCGTGGGCAGGGTAAGTGGGACTGAGTTACTAGGGCCCCAAAATTAAAAAAAAAAAAAATCTTAGGGGGGCCCACAGTGAATCTTTTTCCCCAGGGCCCAGAATTTGGTGCTACGCCCCTGCAGGGGCGTCATAGGGGGGGTGTAAGTGGGACTGAGTTACTAGGGCCCCAAAAATTAAAAAAACAAAAATCTTAGGGGGGCCCACAGTGAATCTTTTTCCCCAGGGCCCAGAATTTGGTGCTACGCCCCTGCCCGTGGGCCTGGGGGCTTGGGCATAAGCAATCTGGGAACCCATCGCCAAATGAAAAGGAAAAACAGCGCCCTCTGCTGTTTTGTACTATCTCAGTTGGCGCTGGGAGGAAGTCGACGTAACACACGTGCGCAAGGAAACCGGGGTTTTGGTCTGCCTCAAGCCCCCAGAGTTGCTGAGAAACATTGAAGCCGCTACCCCAGTGGCCAAAGCTGGAACTGCAGGCGGGGAGAAATACATGCACGAGCAAAACATACCGAGATATATTTATATATATAGATATAAATATGTAAACATATTATACATAAATACATATGCATTTACATACAAATAGGCATCTCGAGTGTATTTAATAAATAGCTCGCGTTCAATCCTTGACACACGGGCTGCCGTAGAACGCAAAAAGGACACTAGTGCGCATGCTCATAACTCTATGGTGTGTCCAAAAACGACTCAATAATTCTACTTCCGGCAGGTGCATACGTGCATACGCGATATGACGAACCCCCCCGACAGATTCAAACGCAGAGCAGAATCTGTTCTTGAGAGATTAGGGCATAAGTGGTTAATCAGAATAATCAGTTTATTTGATTATAATATTAACATATTTTTTCGTGTTTATTGGTACATTTTCTATTATAAAAGAAAGCATGTGCTTCTCGATTATTCGATTAATCAAAAAAGTAATCGATAGAATAATCACTAAGGAAATAATTGATTGGTGCAGCCCTAAATCTAGTTTTGTGTGTGTGCCATTATTCCTCTTACTACAAAATCCTACTGCACATTGTCTTAACAGAGTTCTCTTTGCAAGTCCTAAGCATTAACTGCTGTGGGTGTGAAGAATATATTTGTTTTGAGTGCCTGAAATTAGCAGGGTTATTAATAAGTGACAATTACATTTTGTTTTATTACTATGTACTGTGTTGCCATGGTAACCAGTGTCACTCAACCAAGACTGTGAATATGTCAGTTGTCAGGGTGGGAATTTTATCTAAAATTAGGCTACTGGAGGAGATTGTATTGTGGTAACTCATAATGAAGTAGAAAGAAATGACTTGGCTTTTGACTTTTTAGAGAAATCCCAAATTGTCTAGCAGGTAAAACATCTCTTGTTTTCCCCAAGAATGAGATTCCTGCTGTGAAGGGAAATATGCAGACGTGAGACTGTCCCTTGAATTAGATTAACGATTAAGGCGACATAAAGATGTAAAACGACACTTAACAAAAGCAGATGGACTTCCATATTTGGCTGAAGGTGGTGTTACTCTCAGCATGGCTCTATTCTAATCGTTGGACTAACATATGGCTATTGCGCCCTAAAGCTCCATCATTTTGGCCCAAGCTTAGATGGTATTTTGCTGCTGTAATGTGACTATATACCGTACCTCAGAATCAACTTTATTGTCACGTCACAGGTTTACTGGTGTAAAGAAGTGGATGGAATTCTTTTTCTCAGCATGGAGATAAAACACACGATAGATGGAGGTCAACTAATCAAAAAGATATAAACATAATATATATATATATACACACACACACACACACACACACACACACACACACACACACAATAGTACAGTATATGTAGGCGCAGGTATGTACATGAGGTCTACTATCAGATCTTGACACAATAGCACCTTGGCTGCACTTTGACATCTTGAAAGGGGTGGGGCTAGAATTATGCAGAACCAACATTTCAAACACTAGATGGCAATACAAAAAAATGTTTCTACCTGTTTTTTTTTATGCCTTATATCTATATATATATTTCATAAATATTTACATGGATACGTAAAACAATGTGGTTTACGTTGGCAGAGTTTTTCCTGTGTGTAAGAGGGAGCTCTTGAGTCAGAACCCATGTACTCTTCATAACAAAATGATAGGATTCAGGTTAAAATCGTCAAAGTCACCAGTTAAACTTTTATTTTAACCTTAATATTGGAAATTATTTTAAAATAATTGTCAAAATTAAAGTTGTTTAAATTTGGCATAACACATACATACTGTATATATGCACTATAGATCCGATTAGATTTATTCTGCATTAATTAATGTTCCCAAAGATGTTCCCACATGACACAATTGTTTAAATAACGTTAGTGTAACTCTGAGTCTCACAGTTAAATAACACTGAGGATTTTAATGTTTTAATTAGGTCTAATTAACAGCAACTATGTTAGTATGGTGAATCCGGAAATAATGTTTCACTTCTTTCATTATTTCTTTGTACAGTATGTCAATCCCTCATTACCTAAAATGTAACTGTGTTCAGGATTGTGAATAGGGAAATATTCTGGTGCATAGCTGTGGTTGTGAAAGAGATTTTGGTGTTGTATCCTATTCACAATTCATTTGAGGGAGGCAACAATAATAAAGCATCACATTTAGACATACTAGTGGTTACAGTTTCTGCATTTTTTAAAGGTATGAACATTTTGTCCTTTCCACTAGTTATTTCCATTTTATATGCTCCCTTGTAAATATTTCTGTATGTACAGTGTACAGTGTATGTACAATGTTGACATCAGCAATATGTGTAAGTCCAATACTATTCAGACTCAATGCCATTCAGTATATTCAGCATTATCTAAAGACATTTGTATCAGGGTCATATTTAATTTTTTCATTTTTCTGAAACCCATGTTGGATTGGATCAGTGCAGACATTAAGATCACCGCCTTCACATTTTGCAGTAGTGATTTTCACTGTTAACCAAATTGTAGATGGTTTGTTAAAAAACACAGTTACCATTTTCTTTTTACAGTAGCTTTCATTTGAAGGTGTAAGCGTGGCAGTGATGAATTGCTTGGACACAATGTCTACTCAATGGGGAGCAGTTCCAGCAGGTTTTCAAATACAACTGAATCTCTGGAAGTTGGGTATGTCGGCTAGGGTTCTCCAAGGCATGTGCGTAGGCAATGAGATCTGGTTTTAACTTTAATTAGGGGTGGAAATGTTTTTTGTTACCAGAATATTCTCAACATTCACACCTACATTTTGTTGTAAGCATTTTTAAGTTTAAACAGACTGGCACATGTGATGTCATTGTCTCGTGCTGTAAGAACTGAGAAGGTGTGAAAGGCATGTCTCCCCAGTGGTGCAGTCAGTAAGTCACCTTCTCTTGTACAAAGGTCTCCTGCTTTCAGTCCCAGCATGTCCAATTCAAACTTACTTACCATGGTGGCAATATATGCAAGTGGTACAGCGTTTTACATTTCTTCTGAAAGTCATTAGTTTCCTTCTGAAGGTCATTAGTGTGACACCACAGTATAGTAATTGCAGCAACGTATAATATGTTATATTAGCTACAGTTCTCCTCTCCCATTTCTGCCTGACTTATTTTCTTCAAAACCTTTTGCTCCACATAGTGGATTCTGACAATGTATAACATTACTAAACCCGATACTGCATTTTCCCCCTTCCGAATACATCATTAACCACTTAAACATGACTGTCTACTTCACTGACCAGGGTGTCCCAGGGCTGTGTACTTGGCCCCCTCCTTTCCCCCTTCTGCACCAAATCTCTTTGGTGAAAATAGCCCATCTGTGAGCTCACAACGCGTCGCAATGTAACACGTTGTGGTTGTGGGCTTGCATATTTACTATTTTTGCCAAATCTTCGCAAATTTTGACATGCCCAGAATAGCCATTTTGTGATTAATGCAACAGCACTGATACTCTCTCACTACGTTTAGGGTTTTGAATTCAAATGTGAGTGTGAATAACCAAATCATTTTTTTTTTGTCTTTCTTTCTTTCTTCATCTTCTGAAAGTCATCATCTATATCTTTCTTATTCATCATTTTCCTCTTCGGCGTCCTTCATATGTATTCGGACGCCGTTCATGGCCTCTTGCGGATATATTTCTTATTATGATCACAATATCACAATCTTATTATAAGATAGATACAACATGTGGAAAACAGTACAGCATATGTATCCACAGCGCAGTATGTCAACCTGAGTAACACTTCATTACTTGAGGATTTCAATTCAAAGCACGTTTTTGCTTAGTCCCCCATTGATCATTATGAGGCCAAAATTCCACATTCTGTGATACGTGGTACCTGCTATTTCACTAAAACAATATACAGAATACAAATAGATCATGTCTCCTGTCCTGATTACCTTATTTTAGGTGAGCAAGTTTCGCACATTTCATACACAAAGGCATTTCATGTGTTTTACAGAAGGTATAAAATAATAGAAGGAATAAAATAAAACATAGAAATAATACAGTTAGTGCAATTACTGTCTGCTGCTTTTGCGTGTGCTATTTTCAGAAAGTCAGAAAGATCAGTAATAAACTTGTATTCATCAGGAGGATTTTATTGTATAGCAGCATATTCTTTTGTTCAGCCAGCATGTGAAGGGGTCCCAGACTCGGGGCTTCCCAACCTCTCTGAATAGAGTTTCTGTTTCCAAGATGCTTAAAGGAGAATTCCAGTCATTTTACATGTTTGCTTTGATGTGTCGCTTATCACTCACCAACATACAAAGGGCCGTTGAATTTTTTCATAGAAGCCCCTGTTGTCCATTGTGGAGACCCCTTCCACTGGCATAATGGAGTACTGTGTATAAACGAAAATTGCCTATTTTAGCAGCTCCAAAGTTCGTTTTTTTTTTCCACTAATCCTCATTATGCAGTGTACTGACACTCAAACATGCACTGAACGTCCCTTATGAGCTACCGTTCATGCAGAACGACATGGAGCTGGTTGCTTGTTTCTCTCACAGAATCTGGCAACACTGAGGACCAGCTTCACGTCGTGCTGCATGAATGGCAGCTCATAAAGGACATTCAGTGCAGGTTTGAGCGTCAGTACACTGCATAATGAGGATTAGTGTAAAAAAACAACAACTTTGGAACTGCTAAAATAGGCGATTTTTGTTTATCCGCATTACTCCATTATGCCAGTGGAAGGGGTCTCCACAATGGACAACAGGGGCTTCTATGGAAAAATTTAACGGCCCTTTGTATGTTGATGAGTGATTAGCGACACATCAAAGCAAACATGTAAAATGACTGGAATTCTCCTTTAATGTTCTGCTGTTCCTCTGAACTTGATGAATGCACCCTAAATGTATTGGAGTGCCAAACTACTTTTCTCTTCACTTGTCATCGTTCTGGTTTCACTTTTTACCTACAGTAGTACAAAGTGATACCCATCAGAATCAATAATTCAAATTCAAATTTCACCCCTTTGCATCAGAAGAAAGACTGATGCTGATTTACTGAGATGACATGTTGATAAAAAGGCAATGGAGATGATGAACATTTTTATATTCATATTCTAAATATTTCAATATATTGGAAGGAGCATACTGTATACCGCATGAGATATGTTAATCATGGTGCAAATTTGAACAAAAGATAATAGAGGATACTACTTATGACAAATGACTGCAGGGCTAGAACTGGAAGGTAAAGAGGATAGGATGGCACAGTGCCATAGTACACAGGTGAGGGGGATTGCACATGAATCAGCAGTTATTCTACTGTTTTTAATAATGTTCTTATTTATATGCTTAGACAGGCTTACTCTTCCGGCACATTATGTGTTAGTTCATATTTAAGTCTTGGCCAATTGGTGCATGTGTGTGTGATGTTTAGTCTGAGTGGATATCCCCCAGTGCCCTGCTTTGAATAACAATAGAACAGAATAACATAGTTTGACCGTGGGCCGAAAATTCCCTTATTTGGTCTCAAATAAGGGAATTATTTAACAGCTAACTCCAAAATGCAAAAAAACAAAACAAAAATGGAGTTAGGAGGTTTTGTTCATGGTTGAAAAAAGTTCGGAATTTAAGTTAGTTAAATACTGTACATCTTGTAGCCCATATATGGTCATATACTGATATACTGTACACTATATGGGCATATTATGGAAATCCGGTTATCCAGAACCACAGATTCAACCAATAAGCCCATATATGAGCATATATGGAGACTGACCGACCGATCAATAGGTGGCGCAAATCAGCGTTGTTAGGCAGTGGCTTGTGTGTGACATCAGTTTGTGAAGTGCACCGTCCACTGTCGACGTACAGTCTGCATATATGGGCATGTTGCGTTTGTGACGTCCAACGTCGACGCTGGCATTTTTTATATAGGATGAAAATGGCATGCTATTGAATAAGGATTGTATGCATAGTTGATAGTACACGATGTATCTGCACAGTATGTCACATTATACTGTATGTAATACAAAATCCCCCCCCCCCCACATTGTGTCAGCTCAGAATGCTTGACTTTAGGTACTCTCTTGTACTGCTCCCTAAGATTAAGGCTGCCCATGAAAAATTACCTCAGTTTGAGCTTACTAGTTAAGCAGCTTAGCAAGGCTAATAGCAAAAGTATAAGCCAGCTTAGCAAAGTGAGTCTATTAACTATTGACCACATTATCATGGTGTGTGGACATACTCTCAGTATCTTTAAGGCATCTACGTTGATTCATCTAGGCTGATTTTGTGCATGGTAAACCATGTCAACGGTAACGTCACAAAATATCTTGGACACATATTTATGGGAGGTTTGTGACAGAGAGTGAGAGTGTTTTGTGCCATCAAAATGTCAAGCACAAATACTGCACCTCCTCTAAATCATACTCAGTAATTATAAGTGACCTTGAATAAACCCAGACAAACACAGCACATACTGTACCACCATAACTGACAGATTGGTCTTTAGATTGGGTTGTTTGTGTGTCTATTATGTCCCCTTTATGTTGACCCGAACAAATATATTTGAAAATGTAATAAAATGTTGACCTCTGTGTCAGCTTGTCTAAATTGAGACGGAAATGTCAGTAGAATGAGATTTGTCTAATGCCCCATGGTGCCCCTTGCCATTTAAAGACGTCTACATTTTCCAAGCCATTACCTTTGAGAGATGAGCATCATTCAAGAGCAACATATCCTGTTGAAGTGTTTCATACCAGCGTTGACTAACACAGAAGGGGACCTTGTTTTTGTCAGTAAATCAAAAAGGCCTGTGTGCCTAGTGGTCGCACAAAAGGGAGACCATTGGCAGCATTCATCCCTCTGGTTTCCCTTTGTCCTTGGCTTAATAGACTGTTTGATGGTTATTGGGACAATGGTTACTGGGACTTCCACCGCGTTGGAAAATGACACTCTCCAATAATGTCTGCAATGATCTGTCACCTTTCAGAATAATTGTACACTGTAGTGTTTGAGGCGGCTAATTTGATCAGTATCCTGTCAAACAGGATGAGAATAATGAAATCTCCTAGTTCCAGAGGATAGAATAGAATGGAGGAGGATTAAAGCTAATTGTGCACATCACTACAATCTACCTTACAATGCACCTTACATGGCAACAGGCTAAGCACCAATAAATGTAGCCATTTGAAATTCAGGTAAAGATTTCATTATCCACCATTTTGTCTCTGGATCTTCTTTAGAAGCACAATAAAGGACAACTGTTTTTTATTAAATTGTCTTGTTTGCTTTGTGCACTAAGTTTGCTAAGTGCTTGGTATGCAGTAATGGCCTCTAGCTCATGAGTCTGCAGCTGGTTAATTTATTTGTTATACATGAAGGGCACACATGCAATATTTACATCTTAACTAGCATTCTCCTGCAGGCTTGGGTTTTCTCAGATCGCAATCAGGCTTAAAGAAAATGCTTTGAGCACAGTGTCTTATACTTCCATCGCCCACAATGAAGATGTATCCGATGTGGGGAGGATGCAGATGGCACTGTCAACAGAGACGCTTCTGCATGCATCACAATCTGGACGAAAGCCAAAGTAGTCTGGTTTATAAACATGCATTAGAAATAGGCTTGCAAAAAAGAGAAAGGTGTTGTACTGAATTTCACACTCTTAACTCATCAATTTGGCTCCCCTTTCATTCTTCCACTGGGATAAACATGTGAGAGATCCTTTGTGGTGAACTTTGACAATATACTGCAGTGTTAGACAATTGCACCACTACTGCTGATCCTTTGCCTTGTGAAATTCCCATAACCACAACCTGACTTTGGGCATTTCATTTTAGGCAATAACAAGAAAATATAAATCTTTCAATTTAAAAAGAAATGTGTGAACCTTTTTTTTACCCCCTTCTTTCTTTCTTTTTGCAATTTTCCAAAAATTACACTTTTCTTTTCTCTAAAAACCTTTTCAAGATTTTCCAGAAAGTGATGATCTGATCTACAAGCTCCCTGTACAATGCGTCACATTGTACTGTACAGTTATTTTTTAATAGCCTGAGAAATACAATTAAGGCTTAAGTGCCATCAGGATAATGTTTCAAATTTACAAAGGATTGTTTTGTCTCTTTTAGAGCTTCGTACACTGCTGTATGGGAACCGTGATTCCTGTATGCCTCAGTACAGAAGTAGTTTCAGGAAGGCACTCTGCAAATAGTTGTGATGCGGGTGTGCATCTATAGGGCAGGCTCTGAATACATGATCAGGTTCCGCTGATTTCCTGTATCCTGTTGCAGACTCTAGGGAGGATAAATTTAACATGGCAAAATGTAGGCTAACGCTTGATTCACTCTGGAGAGTAAAATCTTCAGTGTTAATTTATGCATTTGTAACTCTTGAATGCGTACAAAAGTAACCAAATGTACCCTCACGACTCCATTTGGTTACATTAATCTTTTTATATGCACTTTGTGTGTGTGTGTGTGTGTGTGTGTGTGTGTGTGTGTGTGTGTGTGTGTGTGTGTGTGTGTGTGTGTGTGTGTGTGTGTGTACTGTAGTTCAATAGATCTACAGTTCTACTCAGACCAGCCATTGGCATAAAAGTGCCACTACATACATTATTAATCATACACTTCTAAAGGATGAAGAAAGGTGCCAATTACTATGCAAAGATCATTCAGTGGCAGTGACTACAATTAAGCACTATAAAGCATCATCATTCTTGTGTTCATATGAATGTGTATTGCAATACATTGTAGCTGTCTATCACACATTACTGGTCATGGGGGATTTGAGAAGCTATTTAATAAGCTTTACAATATTTGTAGTCACATTCAAGTATTCTGTATATTAATGCATAAACATTCATATTTAGGTGGTCTATTTCAGAGTTAGTTGATTGGGCAAATAGGGGAGTTTTTAAATTAGACCATATTTCAGTTCATTAAAGAAGTATTATAGATACATCATTTAATTTATACTGTTCAGAAAGTTAAAATGCTAATGTGTTGTTGGTGGGTTGCTGAGTGGCTGTTCAATGAATTGATATGATTTGATTCTTTTTTTTTTAATGTTACATTATTCTCCAAAAGAAAAACGCAATTATAAAGAGGTCAGAGATTCAACAAAGTTTCAATCAAATTATCCTTATGATAATACAACACTTTATCGAGGTATCATATATTAAATTACAGTGTGGATAATAACCAAGACTAAAGGTCTGCTTTCATGTAGTGAGCTACAGTTAAAAGGCACACGGCCCTGTCACTACACAGTCAGCAGATGACATTCAACTAATGACTCTTTGTGCTTTAATATATTCATCACCCGGCTGTTGCTGCAAGCACACTGGGTGAAGACACGGATGGATTCATCACTGTCTGCCAGTGCCACCTACACATTGTCAGTGAGTCGGTGAGCAAACATCGCTTCCTGACGCTGCCTGAGCACGAGGACAGGACATGGGATTTGCTTAGAGGCATGGGCTCAAAGCTGCAGCACTGTTCCATCAACAACAGCACGACATGACAGTCTCTTTTAGTGCAATCGAGGAATCAATTGAACAACAGAGAGAGAGAGAGTGAGAAAGAGAGAAAGAGAGAAAGAGAGGGGGGGGGGGGATTTAAAAAAATAGTGCTCTGAAGTCCTTGCGCAATCGAACTTCCCCTATCCCTGAACCTAGTGTGTAGCGATGGACCCCCCAAGCAGTTGCAGAACAACATCTAATGATAGAAATGCCCTTTGTTTCAATGAGAGTGGTATTGTTCCTGTCTCCTGGAAATATAGTCCAACATTTACGGTACATTCAGAGAACTGAACGGGGTTCTGTCTGTGCTGTAGCTTTCAGCAATAAAATGCAGTGACCTTTTCAATGGGGTCTGAGGAATACCTTTTCAGAAAGTCCAACCACTGACCCGCAGTCATGACAACATTTGACTGTTTAATGCATCACAAATTAAAAAGACAAATTTAAAAGACCTTATAAACTTTTCTTTCTTTCTTCCATTTCCATTCCCTTAAAAAAAAAAACTTTTTTACATAATGCAAGGCACAGTAGTCAATGCATAATGCAGCAAAAAGAATTGGTAATAAATTGAATAAAATCACTGTAGAGGGGGACCAGACAGCAGAGTGTTCTCAATTGGTGCCCATTTGTGCTGCAGTCTCAGCAGATGGGTAGTTCTCTCCATATCATACTGTATATCTACCTAGAAATTCACAAAATCTGTGTGTGTATGTAATTAATATAATAATTTGGTGGCAACATGCACCGCACATGGTACTCTGACAACAGGTACAAAGGGTATTGCAATAACCGTGTGGGGCATGCACTCCTAACTTGCATAACTCCTGATTTACATTATTCCCGACTTCAGTGGTCCCCTAATAGGCCGTTGCCTTGAGGGCACCGGTCTAGTTTCTTTCATTTTTTATATCCACCACTCATGAGTTGGGGGGATTAGGCTGAAGCCAATTTAGCTGATTCTCTGGGTCCTCAGGCCGGATAGTCAAATGCGTCTGACAGAAGACTTGTAACACACAAAAGAGTAAAGCAAAGAGTTGTATCTTTATTGACATAACAAGAAAGAATGTGGGAACACAATCGCGAAAAAGGACATGGAGCTTCTCTACAACCCCTCACATACAAATTTATACCCTTGTATTTTTGGGGAACCCTTCCCCAATGTTCTAGGAACGACTTAACATCATAGTGCTCCCTGATAACTAGACTGATCAGATGTCCCAGACAGGACATCAGATGACATCTGATCAGTTTGCTTGGCTATGTTTTGGCTAATCTTTTGGCTGACCCCCATCATTTGAACACGTCATGGGATCCCACTCTCAAATAATACTCTGTCTAGGTGTCCAAATACCGAGTCCCAAAGTCCTTATGATTTTGGGCTTGCCCAGTATATGTGATGATGGTCACCTTTCTGGTCACCACATTTGTCTCCAGCATGCACTGGTGGTCACTGTGGTGCCAGCTCTGGCAGGGGTTCTGAATAATTAACTTCAATTCAATTTAAATCCCCCCAACTTTATGGATTTCTTTACATTGTCCTCCCCACTCCTGCCCTGTAATGGTCTCGTGGGTTTGAGATTCTCATTTCATTTTAAGGTAAAGAGAGTCATTACCTTCCATTCATGGGGGGTAAACGAATACTCAGCCATTTTTCAAGTTGATCTCCATTGATTTATTGCGTGACATGCATACAATGAACAACAGCAGCTTCACTTTCTAGTTTGTCAAACCAAACAATGAACAGTACAATATCCAGAATGCTTCGCTCTTGCTTCATTGCATCTTACAACTTGGAAAAGGTCAGATCCTTCCTCAGTGGCAGTCTCTCACTGGGTCAAGGTGGCAGCGACATATGCCTGCACCTCGGCCTCTCGTGGTGGTATAAGTGTTCTCTAGGTCAGTGCTTCCCGAACTTTTTAGCTCGAGACCCAAAAGAAAAATGTGGTGTCTTCCCGGGACCCAATAGCTGATCTACAAGCTTGTGAGTATGTAGATGTACTATTTTCATTATTTAAGTTTTTTAAATTAACTTTTTGGGGAAGAAAAGCTATTTGTTTTTGAACATCTTTTTTTTCTTGTAGGAAATATAAGATATTTACTCGCGACCCATAAAAATGGGTCCCGACCTGTCTTTTGAGGAACACTGCTCCAGCTCATACATGTACTGTATATTATGGAGTCAAGAAGGTCAAGTTCTGTAGTTCAGCTTGTATGCCGGTGATGTTACTTGCATACTTGGTAAAGCCAGAGCCATTTAAGGAGAGTCACCTCCGTTCACTTCATCGGGCCAGTCCGATGAGCCGAACAGTGACAGAGCCCTGAACCGGAAGTTTACGGAACACACTGGAGTCTATGAGCGTTTGTCACGATTTCGAGTTTACATAAACCACGTGACCACCGCTGTTTTCTGCCCCCGAGGTGATGCAACTCTAATTCAAGGCTCTGGGTAAAGCCATTGTTGGATCCACTGAAGCCATAATGGTGTTTCATTCATAATGACTCACATTCGTACACTTCAAGAGAGCATGAGGAAATGCCTGTTGCTAAGAAAACTAAGTGAATGTTTACTTTGATGAGCACTGCTCTGACATGTTAACCAGTGGCAACAGCCGTCTGTCAGAGCTATGCTATGCACCTCAAAGGGAGTGAGTAGCTAATGAGTGCAATCCCCTGCACCATCTCATCGGTTTGCCATCAACCGCTGATTGCAGTCTTTGAACTGAAGCTTCACGATTGATTTTCTTTAAGTTACATTAATGGGGTGGTGCATCCCCTCTAAACCCACTATATTTCCTCTTACATTTGAGTGAGAGATTGCCTTATTTTAATACAAATGAAAAGACCCCCCCCTCCTCCTATTCCCCAGTGATGCTGGCCTGTATCATCATGGCTGCCTGTCTCCCTCTCACGTCCCACACCCTCTAACCACAAATGGAATCACTTGATATTACGTGTCACTTGGACCAGGCTAGGAGCCCTGCTGGTGCACTGATTTTGTAGATTAGATGTTCCTCCAAAGGATTCTCAGTTTGGGCACCTTGATCCCTGTAGGGAGACAGTATCGTTAGGCCATCAAGTGCAAGACACTTAACCTGGCCAGTTAATCACCCGTGCTAATGATGTCTGCTGGGAGCTCATATGCCATACATCAGAGGCCAAGGATGGGCAGCCTTAAGCCCGCTTCATACTTTGTTGCCACGACGGTGTCGCACGGATAAAATAGCTGACCAACAAGCTAACAACGTGTTGCGGATGGTGTGGGACGGAGCATAAATTAGGCTTTACTTTACACCACAGGTTCACATCTTAATCAGGGCATGGATAATAGCAGTTGAGCAATTCTGCTTTGGACTGGTTGATCTGTACATACTACACAGTGATTTATAATAGGTTTACATCCATTTTGAAACAGTTCAAATCTAACAGTAGAATTGTTGGAAATTGAAATGTTTAGAAAGTATGATTTTGAAAGCATACCAGCACTGAATTTTTAAAGGATGTACATTTTGTGCTCTTTCGAAAATGTGCTTTTGGTTTATTCAAGGCATATGCACACTTGCCTTGTATTGGCGTGCTATTTTAAAACTGTCCCATTTTGTCTGCAATTCCCTTTGAATCACTCCAAACATGCAATTACATTTAGGTCAGTCTCTGACCCCGTTCCACTACCGTACATTTATCCTTTCACAACTCTTGTTAATGTAATGTTGGAACAGGTGCTGTAATTCGATCTCAGTCGAATCAATCAATTTATTCTGCGATCAGGAAAGACGAACCAGCCCTTAGATTTATAGGATCATCATGACTTTAAAGTAATTACATAGGCATATGTCATGGAAGTCTTACTTTAGAATAAAATATGTTCCTTGGTAAATTCTGTGCAATGCTGCCAAATAGTTTATAGTATAAACTAGTATAAACTTTATACTATACATGTGTCCAGACATGCGGTCTGGACACGAGGAAGCTGAGGGAGAAAATATCGTTTTTACAACAGACTGTGCAACTGTTTGTGTTTGTGTTGCGCCCTATGGGAAGAAGTGAAAGCGGCTTTGGAGGTCTGCTCTGTAGAGGTCCCTCAACATGCCATTCCAATTTGGGTATGATAGGATGTTGTGTTATATAAATAGATAGGCCCGTCCACACATCATTGAAGGCAATGATGTGGCAAATGGTCATTATTGTCACATGACAGAAATGTATAAAGTAAATTCTATTATTCTATATATATTCTAAGAATAAACCAATGTATAATTGTATTGCTTTTTAAGTTTCCCGCAGTCTGTGACTCCACCCTGCTTCTTGAGACAAGCTGGCACCTATGCAACATTTAAGTTATTTTGTTTTGTCATCATGCTTGTTGATTAAATGAACATCTCTATGTGAAAAACAAGGTTGTTTGGTGTTGAGGGGGTGGGTCTGAAACAGGCCTATTTAACCTGAGGTAAAACATGACCTCAGTGAGTCAACCTGTATGTCCCATTGAAGACATCTATGTTGGCTCCACTGTATAATTACTTTTAAACTCTCTTATACTTTGAAATATGAAATCTTGTCTGTCTCATTATTGTGTTATGAGTGCCCCATCCAGATTCCTCTTCCACATTTGGAGATTCCACGCCGACGATTATTGGACAGGGTTTGCTGACTCTTATACTTTGAAATATGAAATCTTGTCTGTCTCAATATTGTGTTATGAGTGCCCCATCCAGATTCCTCTTCCACAGTCTGCACCCTGCCTCACCTAAACTGGATGCAGAGATATAAGAGAATCCTTGGTGTTCTGTGGAACTCTGCAAGGTTAGGTTATCAATCTTACAGTGTTGGCTCAATGATGTCATACTGTACCATCTGTTTCAAGTTGGCTTCATAATGTTCTACATCGTCTCCCATTAGAGAGGCTCACACATGTTTTCCAAGGAGACATAATTGAGTTTTTCTCTATCTGGAGTCCTGCTGTAGAATATATTGGAGAAGACTATGCTGAAATCTTATTAAGATATTTTGTTCATTTTCAATCCAAGGGATAAACAAAGGGCAAAATCCCCACAAAGTCTCATGATTATGGTGGGTCCATGTATCATGTGGAAGATGATGATTTATATTTGTTAGTTAGATTGTTGGTATATGGTTAAATGTTGTGTCTTGTATTTGAGTTATGTACCAGTCTTTTTTTAGGTATAATTTGTGTAAATTTGAAATGATTGAAAGAAAGAAAACGCAAAATGGCGGAAAATATTGTGAGGTGGTAATGGACAGGGCCTATTTGTTGAGTTGCGTCATTAATCATGATCCAAGGAATCCAGTGGAAAAAAGTTTTTATTGCAAGATATGGTTCAAGGACCTAAACATGAAGTGGCCTGTTATAATTTCACCATGTGGCTGTGAAGTTTCTTGCCGATCGAAGTTTCATGCCGATCGATCCAGTGGTGCCGTAGATTAGCTGTTCACAGGCACACACACACAGACACACAATCACGGACAGGGGCGAAAACATAATCTCTGCCCCCTGGCCATTCCGACCTGGTGGAGATAATGAATTCAACCCTTGGTGTAAAAATCAATTTAGGGCCAGATTTACTAACCTCTTGCACTGCATTTCTTGTGCATTCTGCACCTAGAAGTGTGCATGGTAATTTATCAAGCAGGCACACCAGCCTTGAAACGCAGTTTGCTTGTTGTTTTAAGCACATTTAAGGATCATGCAGATAATGGGAGAAGATTAGGTTAAGATAGGTTAAGTGTGGTTGTGTGGTTGTTAAGTGTGGTTTGTTTACACATTCCGCTAGCGGTCATTTGCTTTTGCATGGAATTCCTCCACTTCTAAAAAGGAGGTGCAAATTAGTGCAGGGAGGTTGTATTAAAGGAAGCTTGTGGTGAAGATTACAGTAAATGCAGCAAGGGGCCAATAGGTCTTGGAAATGTACCCTATCGATTAGTCATGCAATAGGCCTAATTACCCTACGAAAACAAAGAAGACCTTGAACCTCCCACCACCAACCTTCCCATTTTTATTACTATTACCTTGTTGTATTGGGTTAAGTTATCAGTTCTGCGGAACGGCTCCCACCAACACTTTGCTGCTTGTATCAAGGACGTGGACACTATTCAAAGTAATAACAGAAAAGAACATGGTGGGCCGCATCCATTGAGTTCAGTGGAGAAGTGGCACCCTGTTCTATTCGGTTCCTCAAGCTATATAAGTAAGTGACAAATAAAACTATTCTTGATTCTCTTGAATAGCACTGCACCATGCCTGTCTGTCCCAGTGCACAAGTTCCCCCACATCCAGTGATGACATTCAACTCAACATACAGGAGTAATAATTTACTTTCATGACTACTAACGTGTTAATTTTATGAACAACAATTCTCTCAGTTGGAGTCGCATTCTGTTTTCAGTGTTCTGTTAATTAATCAATTTCAGCAGCATTTCTTTTTTCTGTACATTCTTGGGCTGGATGAGGGCTCCAAATTCAACCAGTCCACTGCAACTTTGAAAATCTGCTCGAAACGTAGAATGCGGCTAAAGGGAGCTCCCATTCGCTATTTGCTTAATTATTGTCTCCGCCAGGCCGAAGGCATGGCAAGAGAGTATGTTTTACCCTCCGTCCGTGTGTGTGTCTGTGTGTGTGTCCGTGTGTCCGTCCTGTCTGTGTGTTAGCAGCTAATCTCCGGCACCGTTGGCCCGGTCGCTCCGAAACTGTGCACACACACTCCCTGGAAGCCAATTCAGAACCTCTGCCCCATTTTTTCACATGGACCTGTTATAGCGCCACCAGGAGGCCAATTTGTGCAAAACACATTTTTTTACATTACTCCTACAGATTTTATCCAAACGTCATGCAAATCGGTACACAGTATCTCTATAGTCATGTGATCAACACGGATCTGTCAGATTTCCCATATTCCATCCTCATTGCCTATGGTTGGCTTCCAAAGTTTGCAGGATTGGTCCGTTTTGAACAAAAAGCCTCAAACTATGCACGCAGCTTGCGATTTCCGTGAAATTTCACACGCACATTCCCACTAGGCCGAGGAAGAAAGGCCACCCTTTTCACATTGGCCTGTTATAGCGCCACCAGCAGGTCTAATTTAGCAAAACACATTTTTGGAACAAAATGCCTCAAATCATGAATGCAGTGTCTGATTGCCGTGAAAGACCTAAGAATAAATGGCACCCTTTTCACATTGGCCTATTATAGCGCCACCAGGAGGCCAGAATAACGTACCTGACCTGGCGGAGACCTGTGATCCGAGGAGCACTTTTTCTAGTTTGCTGTGTTTTTAAATCAGATGTTAATTCCTCGCACCTTGCCAGTGCAAATTGCTTGTTATCTGGCACTAAGAGTTAAACTAGCAATCAGGATGTGGCTGTGTATGATGTAGCTTTTTAATTGTGCTTACAAAAAAAGAATTACAAAGAATGCTTAAGTGTTCCCTTCTTCTTGTGTACAGTCAGTGTGATTGATCATTTCCAGTTGTGTAATAAAACCATTACAGGCACTAACCAGGCCCTTTTTAGCAGTCTTGACTTATTCAAACAAGAGCTAATGAAGTCCCTCAGATTAAAACAGAATGTTCATTTCTCAGGTATATTTATGCTACCGTATAATAGTGAACTTATTGTGAACTAGAAAAGTGTGATCCTCCGATGAGGACACAAGGAAGCTGCGGGAGGAAATAGAGTTGTATGATCTGGTGCTTTGTACATCCCATGGGCAGAAGGGAAACGCTGTTGGAGATGCGCTCGGTATGCGATTCCAATTTGGGGATGATTGGATGTTGCGTTGATGATATATGGCATTTTTGTTAGATATAGGCCCTGGACACAATTTTGTGAATCTAATTACAGGGAAACAATAGGGAGGATACAAAACCTTGTTTGACCTTCATTGTCACATGACACAGAGCATTTGTGCCTACATTCTTTTTTATATTACTCCTACAGATTTTTTCCAAAAAACACACGAATCGGTACACATTATCTCTCTAGTCATGTGATCAACACGGATCTGTCTGATTTTCCCTATTCCATCCTGATTGGCTAAGATTGGCTTCCAGAGTTTGCAGGATTGGTTCGTTTTGAACAAAATGCCTCAAATCATGAAGGCAGCTTGCAATTTCCGTGAAATTTTCCATGTCGATTCCCACTTGGCCCAGGAAGAAATGCCACTTAAACTTGGCTAACATTGGCATCCAAAATGTTGAACAAAATGCCTCAAATCATGAACGCAGTGTGCGATATCCGTGAAATTTTGCACGCACATTCCCACTAGGCCAAGGAACAAATGCCACCCTTTTCACATTGGCCTGTTATAGTGCCACCAGCAGGTCGATTTTAGCAAAACAATTTTTTGGAACAATTCAAATCATGAATGCAGTGTCTGATTGCCATGAAAGGCCTAAGAAGAAATTGCACCCTTTTCACATTGGCCTATTATAGCGCCACCAGGAGGCCACAATAACCTACCTGACCTGGCTGAGACTAATGACAGTCAACTATCCCTGCTGTCGGGGGAAAACTTGTATGTGCAAAACTATTCCTTTTCTACTATTATTATTATTATTATTTTTTTTTTTTTAATATATCTGTTTATTGGGTTTTTTGCAGGTTATTTTTCCTCCCATATGAGGACAACATAGGTAACAACTACATAGGTACCCCTCATTTCCCTCCCATCCACCCACTCGCCCTCCCCCCCACCCACTCTTCCCGGTTACTGAGACAATGCTACAATCTTAAAAAAATAAAACAAGAACGAAGACAAGAGAAAAAAAAAATACAAAAAAAAAAAAATATATATATATATATATATATAAACAACTTTTCCTTTACCTCTCCTTCCCCACATCCCCTCCCCTACTATCCCCTACTATTATTTTTTAAATATTAAATTAGTGAAGCTAGCCGATTGTGAGCTTGTAGATCTGCTATTTTCACTACTTTTCTTGTATGATGAAGTAGGGCATTAATTTGCAAAATGTGGAGATACAAGGTTTCTGTCTGACAGCAGTCATATCTAACCTGCAAAAGCATATTAAGTCTCTCCTCTCATTTATTTGGAAATGCATGTAGACTCAATTAGGTGCATAGACCGATGATAACATGGTGATTGAACATAAAAGCCAGTCTTGGTGATTGTAGCTTCTCATCAATTCCACCTTTTAAGTTTGGTAGCGCCAGGTGTACCGGTATCACTGATGTGTGTCAAACTTTGCAATCCCATCAATTGCACTACTTATAAACATCAATGTTTACTGCCCTCACTCTAGAGGCCTTATTGCATTTGTTCACAAGCTGAGGCACATTGGTTTGCTGTGAGACAAGTCCAGGTGTGCCTTGGGATTTATTAACAACCAGACATTATTAGACTACAAAAGGTTATGAATATTTTTTTTTATTTACTTTATCAGTACTTTGTGCGTTATCATTACACAAATTTCATGTACCCTAAAAAATATATATATTTTTATTTGGAATTAGTAAATAAAAAACAAATGTTTACAGAGTGATAAGAGAGGTTATTTTTCATGCATGAATACATGTGTGCCTTGAGATTAAGCTTTGGATTGCCTTGGGCACAAAAAGTTTGAAAACTACTGCCTTAGGGCGTAAACCCTTTACGCCAGAGAGGTATATAACCAAGTCTTTGCAAGCTGCTCAGTTGATCGCAAGGGGTCTCTGAATTGATTGCTGAAGGATTTGAAAAACAGACAATATATATTCCAGTCAGACACTCTCTTCAAGAGAAAATCATTAATTGCAATGATATTGCATTGTATTTGGCGGTGTGGCTCTGCTCCTGTGATACTCCAGAACAATCTGCGCAAACATGACAGAGACTCACAAATCACAAACGCCCCGAAACAGAGCCTAAAGATACACAGTTATTACATGTAATAGACATATGAAGCCCTCATATGGCAGAACCTAAAGATTCTCGTATTCAAAGAACATGATACATAATATGAAACCACTGACATACTAAATTAAGCCCTATTCTTATGGGATTGGATTACCTGGGGATCTCTGTCAAGTCCTGCATGTAGTCCCGCCCCTCTACACGCCCAAGTTGCTGTTGCTTGGTTGGACAGAAATCCTGTCTCTTCATCCACTATCATTGAAAAAACATGTTTTTCAGTCACCTTGTACTGATATTTGTACTTGTACTGATATTCTATTCTTATTTTGAACTTGACACTCTTGCATGCAGTATAGTGACTGGGTATAATGTTATTTTTCCAATTGTATGCAAACTCAGCATAAACAACCAGAAGGAGGTGGAACAAGGCGGAAGGAGACTGCTGGTTGGTCGCTTACTCGGTCAGAGACCAATCAGAAGTCTGACAATGGGTGTGTGATTTTGAGGCTGCATGGGAAGTTATTAATGAAAGTTTTCATAGCATCTTAGGTGCAAATTCACCTAATCCTTTCAACTATTAACCTTTTGATAATACATTCAACAGGAAATATTAACACCTAATAACCATATACACGTATTGCGATCCTTTCTCTCTGGTTACTAGAATAACTTAATTATCGCAGACAGGCCAGGAGGCGGGAGATTATGCTTTCGTCCCTGTCCGTGTATGATCCCATTCCGTCCCTGTGTCCGTATGGCTAATCTCAGATACCGCTGGACAAATCTGCATCAAACTTTGCATGCACACTCCCAAGTAGGCCAAGGAAGAACATCCACCCCAAAAGAATTTAAATTGGCCTTATGATGGCGCTATAACAGGCTGCTTTACACTTTGGCCTTTAACTCTTGAACCGTTGGTCGTAGAAAAATAAATAAATACATCCATGGATTCCTTGGATCATGATGCAAGGAAACATCATAATCATGTTGTCTTTCAAATTAAATTCAAAGTATAATATATCATGAATAGAGCCATTTCATTTAGCCATAAATAGTTTTTATTTTTTTTCTAAACTGGCCGAATCCACCTTATTTTTGTTTGTTTATGTGGTAAAAGTTTTATTTTGATACTATTTCACCAATGCAAAGACAGTGAGAAAAGATTTGATATATATAGATTTTTATCTTGATTTTATTATAAAATGATCTACTTTTTTTTTATTTCACCATTTCACAACTTAACCCATTAAGACCTGGAACTGTGTCATTTTTAGATTTGAGCTAAAAAGCATTATTTTTACACTTTCAAAAATTCAAAAATAGCAGATATACAGATATAGCAGATATACAAGCTCATAGCGCGGCACCGAGTGCCGCGCTACGAGCTTGTAGATCTACTATTTTTGAAAAATTGTGAAAATGTGTGCAAATCTTTGAATATATATATATATATATTTTTTTATTTTTATTTTTTTCTCTTATAATTTTTATCCCACGATTTTGTAACCCACATTTTTTCACCCAGTGCCAATTGCCTATGTAATCCTGGGCACTACCTACCCTCTGGCAGCCTAGGGAGAGCCCAAGCTGAAGCTCATGCCTCCTTCAATGCATGAGGAGCAAGCAGGCCGCTTCTTATCACCCGACAGGGGGGAGTTTCCCTGGTTGGACATAGCGCGTGGAAGGAACACGTTATTCCAACCAGTTCCCTTCTCCTCCATCAGGCGCCCCGGCTGACCAGGGGGAGGCAGTATAGTGACCAGGATTACTACATGTTTTTGTGAGGGTATTAACTACCCTAGGAGACACGGGGAGAACATGCAAACTCCACACAGAGTAGGCCCTTTCACCAACCCCCACCTAGGGTATGGGCGCCGATGACGTGGAGGAGAGAACACGCCCCCAGCGCCCACAGCGTCCCTGGCGGGAATCGAACCCAGGACCTTCTAGCTGTGAGGCGAATATATATATTTTTAAAGCAAACATTTTTAACTCAAATCTTTGCTTCAGGGGGTCCCTGGAACAACATATTTTGATGGGGGTCCGCGGCCAAATACATATCATTTTGGGGGTCCTTGACATGAAAAAGTTTGAGAACCACTGATATAGAAACATACGTTTTTCAGAAAACTGTTGGGATTTAGGAGACATGTAGAATCGGCTTCAGGTCTCAATGGGTTAAGCCTGATCTATTTGTTGTGCGATGGCGTTGCAATGCGAATTGTTAAGTTGTAGATCTGCTATTTTTGCCACTTGATACCGTCGTACGATAATACGAGTATAAAAGCAACTTTTTGAGAATTTTCACCTATAATGACATGCCCAAAATTGGAATGCCAGGGTTATTGTGGTTAGTTCCATAGTATATTTGCATCGTTCTATAATGTGACTTGAAGCCGTGGTGGTTTTCACTGTCTGCTTGGCTGCCTGGTGATGATGGATCTCTGCAGCCTTGGAAAAGGGCAACGTAGATCTCATGCCACAAAAGGTTGCCCACCCCTGATTTACACGAAGGATTTTGCTGTGTATGCTGCAGGGCATTACTTAAAAACAGCATGTGCAATACAGTATGCCAACCTTTCCTGGATGAATAGACATTAAAAAGAAATCTGTTGAACCCGCAACACAGAACATTTTTGATTCATGGAATAAAATTGACATGGGATATAAACCAATTCAGTGTTCCCTGAAAAAAGCCTAAGCATGTCTAAGCTTGCAGTCATTGTTATACAGTGACGACAAAGAAAATAAAAATAAATCAATATTCCCCATCATTTGAAAAGTAGTTATTTATCTGCTGAAGACAAACTGCTTTTTGTATGGAAACCCATGACTATTATTACACAAAATTGAATTGTAGAAGCAATAAGCCTTTTGTCACTGAAAATATGGGAGAGATCTGATTCAACATCTTTGGTTGACAGATGTGGGTGTCTATGCTCCTCGAGCCCAGGCTCAAATATAGTTATGCAATATGCATTATGTTTGTAGAATAAGCTGCAACCCTCCAATTTTACTGCTTATACATCGCTGTACTGTATGTTCTTAAATTGAACATACATTATGCTAGACAAATAATAAGGCATTTGCGTGTGATTATATACTACACTCGATTGGTTATCATTCTCAAGGTACTTGTGGCCACGCCAGTGCTTTTAGCACATTGAGTTAATGGTGTAAAGACTCCTCCATGTTCAGGAAAATAAAGCATAACTATGTTATAATGGGTGGTTTCTAGACTATATGGCCACTTTAATTATGTCCCAGAGGCCCACAGAGTACAAGATGATATAACTTGTTGAAATGCCTGGATGTCATGGCTGCCTATAGAAACATACTAGCCTATGCAATGTAATTGTATAGAATTTCAAGTCTTAAAGATTCAGGTCATTGGAGAATCTTTTTGAAAGTAATTCTTTTTACTTTACTCTCTTGTAACAACGCTGCTAGATGCAATGCAGAAACTTGGTTTTATACAACTTTAATAACTTTTAATAACTGCTATACGCTACCAAAGAGAGCGCAGCAGTGCTTGCTCATGTTACCAGCATCCATCTTCTTAGGAAAAAGGTGTCAGAGCAGATAGCGTGTGATATATTTCAGAAGCAATCATGTGCTGTCCAGTGTGACTTAGCTACGGCCAACCTACTGGTACTTGCTTTTGATGTCACTGTAAATTCCCTCAGCCTGAACCATCCTTGGCATTCTCCCTCGCTTGCACCCTTGTACCTCTCCATCCTTTTCACACCCCTGTATCTCTCCCCTTTGTCTCCTCAGAAAGCATTAGGTTTACCTTGTTTCCCTTCCACTGTGCTTTTTTTCTGTTCCTGTCAATTCTGCTACCTATACTCCCCAAGATTTTGACTGGTGAGAAACTAAACCTCACAGTTTCCTTTTCTGGGTCAAGTGCAAAAGGAAAATACAGTAGGCCTAGTCACAGATGCACCGGCACTGGTTTCTATGGTAACTGCAAGGCTGTATTTAGTGCAGTTGTTTCACTGGGCCTCGCTCGCTGTTTTGCACTAGGCAAGGAGAGAAGAGTGAGGACGATTCCCAAGGGGGAAGCAGAAAGTGGGGCAACATATTCCATTGCCATGCATCAAATAAGATCTTTCAGCTTCGAAGGGGATCATGTCATGTATTCTTTGCAAAGGCAACATCATGTTAAAGAAATTAAACAATTGGAATCAAACATACAACACATTTTGTCAAGTCTGTCAGTTTGTGAAGTTTGACACAAACAGAAAGTTACGACCTCTTCAAGTGCTAGTCATTACATGCCATTGTGAGTCTACTATGGTTGAGGACTAACACATTCTAAACATGCACAACAAACTTGAATTTTAAATAC
This sequence comes from Gymnoscopelus microlampas, assembly GCF_963454915.1. Classification (NCBI taxonomy): domain Eukaryota; kingdom Metazoa; phylum Chordata; class Actinopteri; order Myctophiformes; family Myctophidae; genus Gymnoscopelus; species Gymnoscopelus microlampas. The sequence goes on along the minus strand of NC_139945.1, from coordinate 41,928,156 downwards.
CAATGGTGATTCAGAGAAAGTGGAGACGCATACAGTAGTAGGCCTATGTTAACAATGGCATTCCAAAACTTGTCGAAATGTATTAAGTGGCTTTATAGTATTGTTGGTTTCCTATACATGCCATTTAGTTTTATTTGCTCAGCCATAGGTATTTACAATGTTTGCCTACCGTTGTGCATTCTTGTGAATGAGCAATTATAAATATTTGCTCAAGAGCCAGACTGTGAGGGGTCTAATACCTTTGACAGCTTTCCAACACTTGCATTAAAGACTCTCATTGATTTATTTATTTATTTCAATTTGTGCTTTGTTAGATCTTTGTAGGCAACGCCATCGCCCCATACTGGTACTTGCTTTTGATGTAATTCCATCTAGCCCCAAAATGGCTTCATATCGGGGTGGTGGTGCCATTTGTATTCCTAGCTCAAACACTTTTCATGTTTTGTTTAAAGCACATTGGGATACCTTACACACTTACACATAATTTCAGTCAAAATATAATGAGGGGCACTTGACAGACAGCTGACAAAAAATATCAAACATGATATGAAGCTGATAAAATGGACAGCTGATTTATCCTGAAACTGAGAAAATGGGTAAAATAGAAAGTAAGGATGTAACAATACATCCCGGGATGCAATAATAATTAATTATGTGATGATTCAACACCTGAAAATAGCCGATCTACAAGCTCACAACAATTTACAATTCAGGCATTTAGCAGACCCTTATCCAGGGTGACTTACAATTAGCAAAGTGATTACATACAGGATACAGAGACAATGTAGTGCCTCAAGAAAGTGGGATCCCAGGTAAACCAAGAACCATAGCAAACCATAGCATCTGTCTAAACAATATAGGCTACTATTGTAATAACAATTTGTACATTGAAAATATAGGATACCAGGTAACGAATACCATAACAATGAACGTAGCGTCTGTTTGAATATCATGCTATCTAAATTACATTCTTGACATTGTGGTCAAGAAAAACAAACCTAAGTAACAAAAACAATAGAACAAGTGACCAAGATATGTGTGCATGGAAGCCCTATTTTGTTCAATCGCTACCATCAATAGAACAGAAAGCGGTAGAAAGGGGTACAGAGAGAGTGAAGTGCTAGGGGGTGAGGTGGAGTCTGAAGAGGTGTGTCTTCAGATTATGGCGGAAATTTTGGAGTGAGTCTGCAGGTCTGACTACAATGGAGAGTTTCTTCCACAGTTTGAGAGCTAGGAGGGAGAAGAGTCTGGGACGTGTAGGGCATTGTCCTGGGTGTTTTAGGGAAGGTTCAGATCTGAGTGAGTGAGACAGGTTGTAAGGTTGGATCCGGCTCCGGGTTTGGAGGTAATATAATGGGGGTGCTTCGCTTTTGCTTTGTAGGCCAACATCAATGTTTTGTACTCTGTTCGGGCAGCCAATGAAGGGATCATTTGGAAGGGCTTAAGTGAGCATGCTGGGAGGCCAGTAAGGAGGGAGTTACAGTTGTACTAGTCAAGTTTCGCTTGTAGAGCTGCTATTTTCAATGTGCCACCATAACCTTGAACCATTCTTTGATTTGGTATGGAAAAGATACAAGAAGTAAAAATACAGAATTGTCAAGTTTTTGTTTGAGAAATTATAAAAAATATATTTTTCAGTCATAATTTGTCTGGAATCTCATTTTGTTAAAAATTAGAAAATCGTATCACGAACCCAGCATTGTGAATCTCTTGAATTGTGAGTTGAGTGAATCGTTGCTTCTCTACAGGAAAGGCAATATGGCCATCTAGTTGCAAATAAATGAATACAGCAGCACAACTTTAAATTATCAAGCTCTGAAATCTATCAGCACTCTGAAAGGATGCATTTTGAATGAGGCTGGATGCATTCAGCACAGCAGTGGACAGGAGTCAGTGAAATGTGTCATTTCATCTACAGTACAAATACCAAACCAAGGTACCAACCAAGTAGATACAGCCTTCATTTTACAATTAAAAGTGTATTATTCAATTAAATTACAGGTTTGATAGATAAATACTTTATGGTAAAGCAGTGTTGATCATCACCTTTGCATAAGTGGGAGGAAAAAAACCTGCTTAGTTTGTGACATAACTGCTGTCAGTGATTAACCACTGTACTCCCACCATTAATTAAACATGATTATTTAATGTACAGGGCAGGCTGTCTTGTTAAACTGTTACGTTCTGCTGTACCATTTAATTTCAGAGTCCCATCAAATAGCCTGTTCACAGATATCCTCATCAGTGACAGAATACATTCATTACTATTGTTCTTTGTGTGTTACTTTATTTATAAAAATAAATAAAAGGGGGGAGGTGTAACTTCAAACTGGCAATTTCACAATAGTGCATTATGCTGGGTGATACTGTACTAGTCTGAGAACATAGAAATATGTCCAATGTAATGGAATATTTGTCTTTTAACCATTCTAAAGTATTGTTTCACATCACATCATGTTACTTGACCACATTACATTGATTTAACCAAATGTTAAAGCTACTTATTTATTTCAACCAATCTGTACAATATAGTATGTTAAATACAATGCAACTTGCACATCTGCAGTGGTTTGAGGTGGTTTCAATACTCTTCCATAGCAACATGTATTCCCTGGTGTCAGGTTGGACACCTACTGAAGGTTATTTGAAGTAGACAGCACATTGGATTAGACCAGGGGGGCAATCAGGGGTTTGTGAACCCAGAGGGTTACTTGCCAGGACTGCAGAAAAATAGTGAGGGAAATATAGGATTTGTTGGTAAAAAAAAATAATCTGTACAAACAATGTGGTTGCAATGACTTATAATCTAATGTAATGAAAGTGTGAGACTTTTGTAACTGTTCATTGTCTCCGCCAGGCCGTAAGGCATGGCGAGAGAGTATGTTTTGCACCCCGTCTGTCCGTCCGTCTGTCTGTCTGTCCGTCCGTCTGTGGACAGCTAATCTCTGGCACCGTTGGCTTGATCGCAGTGAAACTGTGCACACACACTCCCTGTATGCCAATTCAGAACCTCTGCCAATTTTTTTAAAAACACATTTTTTGACAGTACTCCTACAGATTTTGTCCAAACGTCACGCGAATCGGTACACGGTACCGTACTCTGTACCGATCTCGCTAGGCCGAGGAAGAAATGCCACTTGAACATTTTCAAATCAGCCTCATGGTGGCGCTATAACAGGCCGATTCGTGTTTTTACCTATAACTGCACCGATTTGTATGTGCACTCCCTAGAGGCGAAGGAAAAACCTTTGCCCTGCATTTTTCACATCTGCCTTTTATAGTTCCACCAGGAGGCCGACTTATATAAAACACATTTTATGATATTACTCCTTCAGATTTTATCCAAATTTCACGCAAATCGTAAGACATGATCTCTATAGTCATGTGATCAAGACGGATCTGTTAGATTTTTCATATTCCATCCTCATTGGCTAAAATTGGCATCTAAAGTTTGCAGGAGTGGCCCGTTTTGAACAAAATGTTGCAAATCATGAACGCAGCGTCCGATTGCAGTGAAACTTTGCACGCACATTTGCACTATGTTGAGGCCACAAATGCCACCCTTTCAACATTGCCCTATTATAGCGCCACCAGGAGGCCAATTTCTTTATAGTCTATAGAGTTTATATTACTCCTACAAATGTTGTCCAAACATCACACAAAACAGTACAAATGATCTCTTTAGTTAAGTGATCAAGACGGATCCGTCCGATCCGCCTGATTTTTCACATTACAGCCTGATTGGCGAATTCCGAACATTGCTGGCCCACACTAACCTACCTGACCTGGCAGAGACCTGTGCTCCGAGGAGTACTTTTTCTAGTTACATGTGTAGTCTACCTTTTAAAAAAAAAATATGTATATTTTGGGGGGCTTTTCTGCCTTTAATGATAGTATACAGTAGAGATGGACAGGAAACAGAAGAGCCTACCTTTTTAAACTGCAATTAAAATATTTATGCCTATTGAGAAAACATTTTTCATCATAGGAAGTACTTCAGTTGAACCATTGACAGAAGGCGTTCAGAAAAGTTTTTTTATTGTAATTTGTACATTGCTTTATGCCGCTCCATCGGGAGAGATAAAACATATTAATTGTGGCCTTAAAATACTTTGATGTTATATCATTGTATTATTTATTATTATTTGTACCGATCAATGCTCATTGTCCAGAATTGTCCTGACTTTGTGTTTTGTGGTATTTGTACTGGTATCCCCCCCTTTCCCCATATGTTTACAGTAGCCTACCTATGATTAACCTTACAAAATGTTGAATCAATACTGGCACTATATGAGAATGAATTTACAGAGGATTTGCTTGTCATTGAGTTCCTCCTGGCCGGTTTCCCCATTGAAGTCCATTTATCTGCAGTGCTCCCTGTGTATTGTCATGTAGTGAGTGACGGATGATTCATTTTCTCATTGAAACCACAGGAACGTGAATCGAATCCTATCTACAAGAAACACCTTTTTCACACATTGCATGTGTATTTTCAGATCAGATATCACAGTTTGAAGGAAAAGAGTATTCAAATACTATAAATACTGATCAACAACAAAGCCTGAAAAGCTTATAGTGTAAAATATTGAGTATACTGTATTTCTTGCATATCATACAATGAGTTAGTGTTATCTTGGTCATTTGTACTACAATTATTCGTTTCGCTCTGCCATAAAATAAACATGCATGCGCGCGCGCGCACGCACGCACGCTACATACGTACAACACATGAAGAGAATCCACAGTGAACGATAGACTGGCTTTCTGGACTCATTCTATGTTTGTTGTTTTGTTTTTGAGTTTGCAGCTTGAGTTACCCTGGCCACCCTGTAGTTTCCATCTTTTATGAATCTTTTCTCTCTACAAACTTGCCTATAAGGTATATCAGTGTGACTGCACATTTAATGGTGCAGGGCAAACCTACATATCTTGTTTCTGTTAGTAGTGAATGTTTAAATATGAATCTGTATCATCATAATATCATTATAGCTAGTGAATAATGTATTATTATGTATTATTATAAATAACTTATGGTAGAATAATGTTATTCTTCCATATTATATGTGTTATTGCCTTTGTGGCCATGGTGGTGGGCAGTTTGTAAACCACCTTTTCACAGTGTTTTTCCGTTATCGGTCAACATCGTTATGTTTTTTTCTTCTTCTTATTGGCTTTTTTTTGGCTGGTTAAAGTTAGAGGATTTTTTACTCTATGGAGTTTGTGATATGAAATGTAAGCTTACCATAATCACAGTAAACATTATCATGTCATATTCAAGGGCATTTAAAAAAAAAAAAAAAATGTAATAACTCCTGTCACTTTCAGTTCAGCACAGCTGAGGTGTGCGTGTCACTGTCCAGCTGACGCTCGTTGACACTCGTTAATGTTACTGCATGAAGGCAATTATGTTGTGTTTCTGCAGTTTCTGAACAGTTATTTCTTATAATGAAGATTTATTTGTTTCCCTGGCACAAAAGGGGGAAATAATAACACCAAAACGTAAATAAACAAATATAGGTATCAGTTTCAGCTATCGGCTAAATTGTTATTTGAAACATCGGTATCGGCCAAGAATTTCCATATTGGTGCATCGATCCTACCAAATACTGTAGACAAAAATGGTGTGTATGCACCCAACTTCCATATGTGCTCACTCTGTTCATATATGTGGCCCCTGGACTAAGCCAGGATATTCCTGGAGATAATATCTTCTGTTTGATTTATAATGAGTGAATTTGTAGGGAAGTAATCTACTTTTGAAGAGCTGGGGGCTGAGGGGAGAGCTGTGTGACTGTGAATAAAACCACCCCCAGACTACAGAGACGGCCATTAATCAGAGCCCTGGGCTGACAGTCCTCTGCCTGCCGCTTCCAACCCCTTCAGAAGCTAGTCCAGGATATTTATGTTGATTGTCTGCAGTCGTTCTTGCCCCCACCTCCCTTCATCTATTTCCTATCTGTCACTAATTAAACGCATGTAGAGAGTATGACCCCTCTGCTCTCCTAAAGCATGCACACTAATTTCCCCATTGGGCTGTTTTCAGCTGGCCTGTTTTGGCTGAGGCAACTGTCTCTCCTCCGTCTGTGACGGGGCCAAAGATGATGCAAAAGGTTTCTGCAAAATGCTTCAATTCTTCCAGCAAAGCCTGGGAATCCTGCTACTGGTAAAGAAAACGGGTGTGTTCAGTGAAGTTGTATTAATGAGGCCTCTCACTGCATTTAGCAGTGTCAACTGGGGTTGTGGCGACTAGGTTTATGGGATGCCAGATTATACTGAGATTAATTTGAAGTGACAATGTGTAGAGGAAGACAAGGGAAGGCATGGACTTTTCAAATTAACCTAGGAGGAATATAGTTGGCATAGTCAGTGTGAGGTGTTAGTAGGCTACTACATATTAGTCCATCACTCCCTGCTTACACAGTAAAATATGAAGTGTTCATTTAAACGGATTGTAGGCAAGTTCAGAGATAAAAAAAAGAAAACAAATATTGTCAAACACCGCACCTCCACCCCCCACCCCCCTCCTCATCAGCAGTTCGTTTCCCCCACCACCAGGGGGTGACGCAGGGGGGACTTCTAAACGGGCCATGCCGAAAATAGGTTGCTTTATTCGGATACAATGCGTGTCACTGCCCGCCCCTGCCGGTTCTCTGAATTTTTATTTTTAAATAGGCTCTTTCATGATAAATTGACCACATATATGAAGTTAAACAACTAAATTCTATCCAAACGATATCTTAAAAGTAAATTCCGTGCCTCCAAAAAGAAGTTTGACAGCGTTTTAAAACCGAAAGTAAGAAGTATGAACTGCCTACAGAAAACAATGGCGGCTCGTTCCATTTTTGTCAGCTGCACTCGGCCCCATTCGGTTTCACCCCAACAGTTCACACGGGCACGGACGTGCACATGCGCGTCCATGCATTTACGTCCCGGATACCCGGATGTCAAAACATAAATAGTAGGGAAAATACGGATTTCAGAGAGAGGACTGTGTTTCAATGCAGGAAAACACCCCAGCATTATTATATAGTGGCTGATAGAGGGGGAAAAATGCAATATATATATATATATATATATATATATATATATATATATATATATATATATATATATATATATATATATAAATATTCTTAAAATGTAGGCTTAATGTTGCCTACAATCCCTTTAACTCAAAGGGTGTAAAAATGGACCAGCAAGATTCAGGGTTTTGCTGTGTACCTTAGATGTAGAAGAAACTTCAGTTTTCACTTTCAGTATGGACAAAAAATAAACTTAAACCAAATTTAAAAAACATCAAATTCTAGGCCAATAGATCATATCTCTGCGGACATACTGTACATAATGTACCGTTTATATTTTAAAATCAAACAATCAAAGACAGCGCGTTAGTCTGTTCATGTCAGTAGAGCACCATTAGTCTTTGGTACCTAGCATAGTGCTCTTTTATAGACTGACATACAGTAAGAGGCATTTCACTTATGGATTCTCCCCTTGTGTGCGTATGCATGAGGTTCTCAGGGAACTGCAGTGAAACGCAACAGTAAAGTGCCGGAAATTATAGTTTAAGGCTCAGATATTCCCAGGGGCATTAATGCTGCTGACTGAATGTGGAGGAATCTCAATCACATAGCATCTGTCTACCATGTCACATCCCCCCTTTTATTCTCATTTCCATCAGAGCTAAAGTTGTCCGAGAGCACAAAGTCAACATGAGACTGCCTTATCTCTTGGGGTTTGAGCATGTAGAGCTGCTAGGCAGCGTTTCACCTTTAATCAGCTCTCCAGTACAGTGCATTTACATATTATCCTATTTTAGTTAGTTATTATTATCCTGCCTTTAATTATTGTAATCTTAATCAGCACGGGGATACATGAATCCATGACAAAAATGTCATCAAATTATTTTTTTGCATCCGTACTGCTGGTATAAGCTGGAATTCAGATCAAACGCTTGGTTGCTGTGTACAGAATCTGTAACGCAGACTGAGGCAAGAAGTTTATTTTATATTGACCCTTGGTCTTGGACCCGAGTAAAACTGGCATCCTTGGTTTTGTTAAGGAATTTTAGAAGGATTATTCCATAAGCTCTCACCTGTTGCTGTTCCTGCTTTGATGTGTAGCCCCCTTTTATTCGTTTTATTGCCTTTCATTCTTTTTAACCTTTTATTTTTTACCTTTTAAACTGTATTTTATTTTCTCTTATGTGAGTCATTTCAATAGTCTGTTTTTAAATGTTATGTTGTCTTATGTTTGCTCTTTGTGTAAATGTGTATTTATGTATTCATTCTTGCAAAAGAGACTTAGGTCTCTATGTTTTTGTACTGGTTAAATAAAGGTTATATAAGCCATTCTTATAGGTCGGTCAGCTGGTCGGTCAATTTACCTGGTCGATCAATTTACCTGGCATAATCATGAATTATGTGCTTGTTTAATAACTGGATGGTTTTAATTGAAATCAATGTACAGTAGTCGACATAATATTGATTGTTTAGGGCCATGAGAGAGTTAAACATTCTCACTAACAAGGTAGGTGCAGTGTGTGCAGGGATATGTGTACTCAGTTTGAGCAAAATAATAAAAACAATGAAAAACAATATCTTCAAAGCTGGCAATTTTCTGGAGGGTGTTGAAGGCAGCGTGGGCACTTCTCAGGGGAGAGGTGAGATTTATTAAGTATCGAGTGAATTCAAGCTGCACAGTATTTTATCAGGCATGATAAGCTACTGCAGCAGCAGCACCCTAGCTATGGAGTAAATAAAAGAGAATTGACACAACGTGTCCAAAGGTCACGCATTGTATATTAGAGCCTCACATTGGTACCTGGTGATGTAAAACGCACCTCTTTTTTTTGATTCAGTAACTCTGACCTTAGTCAACCCCCTTGTCTCGCAGGTGGTATAGCCAGTGTTTTATTCAACTGTCAAGTTGAATTCCCTGTCGAACATGTAGTGCTGTTGTTATAGAGATATGGTGTGTTGCAAGGTCGTCTACCCCACCAACCTCCCGTCATCCTAATGAGGCCTCTGGTTTTATTATGTAAGAGAGGTAGACAACGTTTCTTGACATGCCATGTATCTTTTCCTTGAGGCGGCTGTACCTTAGTTTAGCTTATTAGCCATTACAAATGGTAACAGTTACTCTTCCTGGGGGCCACACAGAACAGTGGTAACTTATGATAGATATGTCCTCATTATGAGCGTGGATATTCGATTTCTGTGATCTCTAAAGGTAATGAGTTCTCTACTGCACTTCTCCTCATTGTGTTTGATCTACACTGTGTATCAACCCATCACTACATGCCTGGTGGTATAGCTTTTGCTAGTGTGATGTATAATGTTATGTAATCAGTTGTTCTTTTTCTTTAAACAAATATGCATAAAGAACAGAGTTAGACTAGCTGCCAATCCATGTTCCACGGTCCACCATTCGCCATAATAGGTCTGGTGATCTGCTTTTGCAACTAAGCGCAAGACCTACTTATTTTTAACTATTTGTAGTTTCTCTAAATCATTCACCCCTGTCTTTCTGTGTGTCTGTTTGTCTCTCTGTCTAGAGGTAATCACTGAAACCGCTGGACTTTTCAGTGCCAAACTGTTTGTGAAGGCTGCCAGTAGGCCAAAGAAGACACTCCATGCCAATTTATCATATCGGCCTAATGGTGGTACTTACCGTAGGTCATACAAGCAACACTATTTTTGAGCATCAAATAACTTTTTTTGATATAGTGGGAGGGGCCTTTTAAACACCACATAGCATGGACACAACATCCAATCAACCCAATTTTCTCCATTAGTCTGGCAAGAATTGGCAAGATGCTTATATGGTGTGGTTGTTTACACCTGTGAAGCTCACAACGCGTCGCGATGCGACACTTTGTGAGCTTGTAGATCAGCTATTTTCAAATAGCCTTGGTATAAAATAGGGCTAAAGTGGTTAATGTATGTTTTATAATGTAATAATTTATATCTGCAAAGTAACTAGTAACTCAAGTTTTCAAATAATTGTAGTGGAGCAAAAGTACAATATTTGCCTCTGAGATGTAGTGGAGTAGAAGTACAAGTACTGAAAACTGGAAATACAACAGTAAAGTGAAAAATACCTCAAAATTGTACTTAAATACAGTACTTGAGTACATGTAGTTACTTTACACCACTGATGACATGCCTGTCTAAGACAAGTCCCAGAGTATTCCTAAAACTGTATATATCTGTAGGCTATTTTTATTTAGTTATTATTGTCCATTTTATTTTCTTGCTTGATATTTTCTTTTCTTCATTATATCAATTATATGTAGAACCATCTGTGGTACAAGTTCCAACAACATTTCGCTGCTTGTATCTTTATGAGTCAGTAACAAATAAAGCTTCTTGAATTCTGCACAATCCTAATGTTGTAATTCACTGCAGAAGGACTTCTTTTGTACCACAATAGGTAGGCTAGTCCTATACCGGTTACTTATTTTTATTTTAATGTTAAGACATTTATGCTTGAATGACAGTGATTAGGCCATAACATGTTACAGCACTATAAAAAAAACAAGACATGACAAAGTCATAATATAGCCGCAAAATGTCATATTGAGGTATGCCATTTTTTGAGTTCTTCTACATTGCAGTATTGATACTTTAACTTGAGTAGTTGGGGGGGGGACACACACACAATACAGCTGCTAATAATATGAATGTCAAATCATATTCAATTTTTTTCCCCATTTTTTTTTTTTTATTTCAATTTCTCAACGGCAGATTGGGGCAAAAAAAGCCTGCCGCTCGCGGCTATATTATGACTTTAGTCATTTCTTGTTTTGATATAGTGGGAGGGGCCTTTTAAACACCACATAGCATGGACACAACATCCAATCAACCCAATTTTCTCCATTAGTCTGGCAAGAATTGGCAAGATGCTTATATGGTGTGGTTGTTTACACCTGTGAGGATTGTTTTTGAAAATGTAAGTAATGGAATAACTCTTGCTTCATTCCACACACTTGTGGACACACTCTCCAATTCAGGTCTGATTAAAAATATGAGTCAGGGCCCAGTCACACATGTGCTTCAGACGCGTTGTGCCATCTTGCTAGGCTGGGCAGTGCTGGCAGGAGTGTCGGCTTTCCGGTGTGTAGTTTATCTCCCTTAAGTTGGAGTGTTGGCTCACTGAAAGAAAACTACAAGCAAAATAGCTGCCAAGTGGGGACACACACAGCACTTCTGTCCTATTGGTTGGTGCTAGAGCTTTCACCAACTAGTCGACCAATATAACCACTAGTCGACCTTGTTTGTACTAGTATATATATATATATATATATATATATATATATATATATATATATATATATATATATATATATATATATATTATATATTATATATTATAATATTATTGTTTTTGCAGTCCTACAAGGTAGCAAGCTAATTTCAGCTATTACTGTACAGTTTTCTTTTTTAAATTACAAAAATTATAAACGGAACATGATAGTGCAATGCCGAGAGTTATTTAAATACAATTTTATTAACTCTAGGCTGCCTCACATAGCAGTGATCCGGTGTGTAGGGGACCGTGGTGAAGTCAGTTTCAGGTTGGATATTCACCCAGTTGGACAATATCCAGCTGGGTGAATATCCAACCTGAAACCAACTTCACCAGTTTCCGGGATCAGAATCTAGTTGTATAAAAATGTAACATTGTAGCGAACACAGCAGCAGGTGAGGGTGGCCCCAGCTAAACAACAGGCCGCTCGACGTTCGTTTGTATGGAAGTATTTCACTGAAGATGTGGACAAAAAGATGGTGGAGTGTTTGTGTAGCGAGACTAGCAAGTAGCCTAGCCTTGTTATTGACCAACAGCTGTTTTTATTGTGTACGTTGTTTACGTTGTTTAAAGAGAGACATGGCAGATACAGTCATTTTGGTGTGTCCAGTTTCCATTCCTTATTGTAGCAGCTAAAATGGATGTGGATTGTGGCAATTGTCAAATGCTGTTCTTTGTTGCGTTCTCAACACTTGCGTTTGTTTGTGTATATCCGTTGTCATGGCAACCTAGCTGCTGCGAAGTGCCGTTCCCCAGAGCGTCTTTATTATTACATAATAAGTAAACCTCGACTATACCAGTGGGTCAAATTTGTCGTGAAAGCCCGGTCAAGGTTCACCAATGTTGAACCCAATGCTTGACATGCGTCTGACTTCTTCACATGCTTCAGCGCCATCAATGCACCGCAACAGGACGCTTCACCTCTTTTATCCCATATAATGGAAGTAAACAGGGAAGCTGCCGTGTCTAGCGCATCTGTGATCGGGCCCTAATTGTATTGGTCACCAGGTGTGCTGCGATCCTCAACAACTTGCCATCCAGGTCTAATGGCCTCTCACTGTATATTGAGAGTAATCACTCCCCCACCTTGGGCATAAAACAGCTGCATTTGTGTATGGTCAATATAGGTTAGATGAGCTGCCAATTTGAATTCTGGTTGGTTGGCTGGTTTTTGGGGTACCAAAAACGTGGGACAAAAAATTCCAAAAGTGAAAAAGAAAAAAGAAAAAAATTCAACATTTCTTTTTTATTTTCCTGGGTGTCCCAGGACCCCCTGGGGGCCCACGCACCCCTGTGGAACATGGCGGACCCCTTCGGCTGTTTTTTTAATATTATAGGAGGGTGTTGTGATGTATTTCATATAAATGTAATTTCAGTAATGCATTGAAGCTGGTATTGAGGCGGTACTAAAAGAGGCGGTACTAAAAGAGTATTTGTAGTAGTAGTTAAGTAAGTATTGTTACTCAATGTATTTACTTGAAAGTGTTGTTAATGACTTTATTAGCTTTAAAGTTTTTTTTACAGATTTTTAAGTATGTTTACTGTTTTTATCAACTTTTAGGTATTTGTAGTGTTTTTATCAACTTTTAGGTATTTGTAGTGTTTTCATCAATCTTTAAGTATTTTTACTCTTTTTTCAACTTTTCAGTACTTTTAAGTATTTTTACTCATGTTGAGTACTCTGAAGTATTTTTACTCAAGGTATTTGAGTATTCTCTCCGTCCCTCTCTCTCCCCATCTCCCTATTTTCACAACGCATGGCGACGCGTTGTGAGCCTGATGAGTTTGTTGCAACCTTTATTGTGAAGGAACGACTGGAAGTGCTAAGCTATTCAGTCGGACTGTGACATAACACTCTGAGATGCTACCTCGTGACATTTTATCACAGAAATCCACAAAAGTCACCAAAATAGCACTGTTCAACGGGCTAATTAGTTAGCATTGATGACATTGACCACACTAACGTTCATACAGGTTGTTGATAAGATGTTTAACGTAGCCGTTTGAGTGACGACAGCAGCGTTGGTTAACATTAGCGTTAGTGTTAGGCGCATGCTAATTGCTAACGCTACCCAGTTGCAAATGTGGGGTTAATGCACGTCCTGTCGCGCGGTTTGTCCCCCGCGCGCCCCCCCCCCCCCCCCGGCCCGCGGTCACACACACACACACACACACACACACACACACACACACACAGCAGGGAGCTGCAGAGACGCTGCAGAGACACACAGGCGCGGGTGCGAAGCGGACACACACACACACACACACACACACACACACACACACACACACACACACACATGCAGGCGCGAAGCGACGCATGCGCAGTTTGATCGGAGACCCAGGACCCCATCCATCCACCCACCGTCAGGTTACTAGAATTATAGTAGGATGAGTCTAGAGTAGGGATGCACTGAAAATTGGGTTTTCGGATTAAATTAACGCCGGAAAAATATTACTGAATGTTTAGAAGACACTAGACCAGTGGTTCTCAAACTTTTTCATGTCAAGGACCCCCAAATTGACACTTATTAGCCCGCGGACCCCCATTTCAAAAGATATGCCAGGGACCCCCATAAGAGAAGATTTTATTACGGCTCTAGCAGTGATTCTCAACCATTTTAATTTCAAGGACCCCCAGTTTGACATGCATTAGGCTACAGACCCCCATTTAATGGCATTTCTATCACTTGGACCGCAATTTATATTGTAAAATCTATGTCAATTTAACTCTGAGAGTGTACAAATGGAACCAAATGGACCCGTTAGGGTCCATTTGGTTCCATTTGTACACTCTCAGAGTTACAGACCCATACAGGTCCATTTGGTGCCTAATCTATCATTTAGCTGGGGACCCCCTGGAACTCCCTCAAGGACCCCTGGGGGTCCCCGGACCCCACTTTGAGAACCAATGCACTAGACCATACCCGTGGGGGGATATGCGCACATGATCTGGCAACCCGGGAGCCAGCGAGCACAAAAACGCTAATAAACAGCTGAGATTTCGTGTAATCGGAAAACGGGCTTCGCTGTTACGTGGTACATGGTAATGGTCAATGGCTGTGTGCAAATTCAGATCAATTGCTCGAGCCACTGAGGAGAAACGGGCAGAACCAATTTTGGCCTCACCACTACACCACGCACTACACCACGCACTACAGAGGTTTGTCAAATTATAGGAGGATACAAAAAACAGCACAATCCGATCGGTAACTACCGCTCAGGGGTAGAGTGGCCGGGTAGAGTGAACTGGAAAACCGCAAGGTTCCCAGTTCGATCCCGGGCTGGGGCGCTCCCCTAGAGTTAGTGTCGAAGTGTCCTTGACGCTGAACCCCTAATTGCTCCAGATGAGCAGGTTGGTGCCTTGCATGGTTTCCTCCGCCATCGGTGTATGAATGTGTGTGTGAATGGGTTAATGGCACAATCAATGTAAAGTGCTTCGGATAGAAGCGCTATATAAATGCACCATTTACCATTTATGTGCAATAATGCAACTGCAAGCCAAAGTTCAGAGGCATTATATTGCCTTTTGTTTGGCTATTCAATATTTGTTTTAATTTCTTTGAATTATTATATATTTAATTTGCAATAATTCATCTGTATGGTATTGTTGTTTTAAATAACTGATCTCAATATGGACCCATAGTGATTATAAGTTTTGCCATCATGTAGCTCTACAACAGAGGCACAGCCATGACAGCAATGGTACAAAATAAAAAAATGTTGTAATCATTTTCTGCAGTTTCGGCCTATTTTCGGTATTCCGTTTCGGCCAAGAATTTTCCATTCGGTGCATCCCTAGTCTAGATCCCTGTCCAGCATCTCACATACACTTTTTAAGTGCAGAGCATTGACATTAGGTGGTCTATAACCAGGGACGACCCTGTCCATCTGGGGGCCCTAAGCGGGTTTAGGCAACTTTTTTTAATACCACTTTAAATGACAGCAATTACTCAGATTTATGGTACATTTTGTCCACATATGTAGGCTAATAGAGTTCACCATAAGGGTATCGCATGCAAAAACACAGTAATAATAAAATAAACAGAATATCACTGTGTGTAAAAGGATAGCTATTTTTTAAATCAATTTTGATCCCCTAATCAATCCTTCCTTATCAATCCCACTATTGATCCTTTTCTATTATTGGTAGTTGTTTCTGGCAAATTTGGCACATGTTAAACCTATTATGGCCTATGTAGTATCTATCATAAAATAGAAGTTCTTGGAGACAAGGCAATGTATGTACTGTCACTTTAAAAGCCTAATTTATACTTTGTCGCACGATAGTGTCATAAACTAGCCTGGAAACCAGACAAATCTGCCAGTGCAAAAACTAGCCTGACCATGCCAGACTACTTGCACACCAGAAATAGCCTAGATCTACAAGCTCACAACGAGGTGCAACGCGTTGTGAGCTTGTAGATCTAGGCTATCTCCCATTTTCGTCGGGGAAGGCAAGTCCTTCATTTAGCAACTCCTGGGGGCCTAAGTGGCCGCATTGTTCGCGTATAGGGCGGGCCGGCACTGTCTATAGCAATAATCAACTATAATCTGTTTATCTATTTATTTTAGGCATGTGAACTTGTAACCGCAAATATCATTGATCATAAGGTACACCCCTCCTCTTTACTAGAATATAGTTTAACATTTAAAAAGCTACACCACCTCCATGAATGTTTCTATCCATTCTGTAGATATTATAGCCTTTGTAGTGTTATTTCATAATCATTAAATGTTTGATCCAAGTGTGTTTCAGAGATAGCAATTATATGAATATGTTTGGTTAGACATATCAACAGACGCTCAGCTTCATACATTTGTGTTTCTTCAGATATTAATATGTGCACTCTTTAGCACATTCCTTGGAAGATTAATTGATATGTGATTTCCTGTAATGATGCAACAGCTTACAGAGCAGAAGTCTCCTCACTAATTGAGTGGTGAGTTCACAATGACTTAGCCCTAATCATCTCCTTGACAAAGGAGATGGTTTTGTATTTACACAAAAATAAAAATGAGCTTCAGCCCTGTCTGTCAATGATCAGGTTGTCGAGATCCCTGGGGACCTGCATTTCTTATTCTCTTAAATGGAATGTAAATGTAAGCCATATTGTGCACAAAGCCCATCAATGATTATTATTCCTTCTGCAACAGCTCAAGGAGTTTAAATTATCAAAGGCAGGGATATGTGCTTTTTGTGATAGTGTTCACACTTTCTCTATCAACAATTTACAGTATCTCATTGACTAATTAATGCATGCATGTCATTTATTTCCTCTTAGTACATTAATAACTGAGCTCAAGAAAGTGCTACACTATAACATTCGTAGAGCTGATGTTACCCAGAAAGTCCCTTCTAACACACTATCTGCCAAAAAATGGGGCAGTGGTGGTCGTGCGATTGACTCAAATGGTGTAGCTGAGGGTTAATGAAAGGACTGTATATGGGGGAGATTTGGCACTCGCCCCTGTTTGTCGGCTAGAACAAATGGACACAGGACCACCACCTTGGTATAGTTGACTTCCACTTTACTGACTTTAGTGACAGTACTTAGTGACTTTAGCACAAAGTACAAACAATGACACAAAACTGAATTAAATAAAGAACAGAAGCACAAAACCTGCAACATAAAGTACTCACTTATCAGGAATGACACATACTGCACAGAGAGGTCTGCTCTGGAGGCAAACAAACTAGACTGACACTCTGGGTCATGTTAACCTGAACACAATAAATGATTTTGGAGTAGGCTGGCTTCAATATCCAACTACCCAATACGGCCCTTCTGTCTGTTAAGGAACTGGCATGATACACAATTAGCTGGAAGTAAGAACACCTTAACCCATTGGGTGCCAGAGGTTTATTCAAATATTATACGTTCAGTGCCTGCATTTCTTCCATCCACTTACGTTGATATGTTTCGTGCTGTAGAAGCCCCGACGCGGAAGTGCATGTAAACAAGCGTGCGTGCGAGACGGTGGAGGGTCCCGACTAACGCCTGGAACAATAATATTTCCAACGCGATGCTCCATTGCAGCGTGATCGCCGATCGAAAACGGCTCGCTTCCACCACGTTAAAAAAAATGGAGATATTAAGCAACATTGGAATGGCCGACTGGAAGGATTTTTGACATGGATCCACATCCAGCCGCTCCTTCTCAGAAACTCCTCGGATGATCCCAAAGTTTCGTTTTAGCGCCCCACGTGGGCCCCACGTATAAAAATAAAATTGGGTCAAAAACGGTCCGTTTACGCCACTCCTCGTTTGGATTATGAAAAACGGTCCGGACCGTTTATGGCACTCGATGTGTTAATCATTAGTAATCATTATTGGCAACACCTGCTTGGCCTTTCTTACAAATGGATTTCAATATATGGAAAGTACCAAATATTAATAAAAAAAAAAATGTTTACAGATGGAAGTGGTGTGTAAGTGTGCGTGTGTTGTATGTCGTTGGTGTCGGCTGGAAACCTTGTATGTCCAATACTGTTCATTATAAACATTGTACAGATGGAATCATCTGTACACTCTCAGAGTTATGGGGGTGAAAATGTTTGAGAACCACTGGCCACCACTAGTGAATCTGTTATCTTGAATGCTGGGCCAAGAGTTTAAACGGTTCTTTATTCTTTTGTATGTAGCCTTAGTGAGCATCTAATATAAAACGTTATGCCTCTTAACATTTTTTAATCTCTTCTTCAGTTTCGCTCCACCATTCTGTCATTTTTATTGTTTGAATCGAAATAAGTGATGGTTACTTGAAGGAACTCGTCTATCACTTTTTCTGACACTGAGAAAGTGGTTTCTAATAGAATCAAACAAATGAGTCTATTTTGAATAGGGACGATGACAGAGACGATTAAGCCAATACTCACTCCAAATTACTGTCACTGGTCCTTGTAGCAAAGACATTTACGTGCCACAACCTAACTCAACTCGCTCAAATCAACGTCCATCAGTCTGTCTCACTTGAGCTCCCAACCCTATCATTGTTAGTGAAAATAAAGCATCAACAACCTATCTAGTTTGTTCTTCACTTGAATAAGAGGCTTATTCATTGTTGAAGGTTCTAGCATTGAACTTTGTTTGCTTTCCTGCATCAAAATGTGCAAGAAAAGGGACAAAGCCAGTGAGCTAATTAAATCGAGCAATCTTTTTTATATCTGTGCAACATGTTTGCAGGAGTCTGATTGCATGTTTCCCAATAGTTATCTTTTATTTATGAAAAGAACAAAAAAAGAAAAAAACATGCGGCGCACACACACAAACAATGTGCACATTTTACACATTTTAATCCGTTTTAATTGTAACTGCATCAAGCAGATTGTGTAACGCACAAACTACCGGAATCTCCATATTCTGACTTACCGTAGTATGTTTTTTCCTACTTTCCTACTGCCCTACTTTGTCATACTACAGTGTCACACAAAAGTAGCAATTATAGCCAATCTACAAGATCAAAACTGAGCTAGTACATCTGCTATTTCCTTTTGCTATTTTTGAATTTGAATCCTGAAAAGTAACAGTTTCGGACATATGAGGTTTCCACCCGACAGCAACAATAAATAAATGAAAAATATTACAAACAAAAGCTAGTGTCAGATCCAAGTGTACTGTACATCTGCAATGTGATGTAAAGATGGCCTGGGATGTGGCCCAATGGCAGGGGGGGCTGTCTGGGTTATCAATCTCTGACAGCCTGCAGCTCGCTGATGGCTGCTCTGCTGCCGTCACAGGAACGTGCATCACACACTTGTCAAGCTGCCTCTCCTTCACCCACTGACATCACAGCCTCCCCCACGCAAATGTATGCGCTGTATGCACATGTTCACACCTGACTCTCTCTCTCTAGATGTATGAGCTCGCAGCGCGGCACGAAGTGACGCGCTGTAAGCTTGTATATCTGCTATTTTTGAACAGCCAACGCTAAAATCTAAAATGACACAGATGCTTTCCCGGTTTTAATGAGGTAAACACCACATCTAAATGTCTAACCATAACCTTATAAAAGGTTTACAGAAGCATACACATCCGAACGATAAAATACCAGGGTCAGGAGAATGTGTGACAGCAGAAAAATAGCGTCCGCACACTCGATCACGCTCCCATGAACATTGAACGTTGAATATTTAATGTATAACCACGGTGGGCATCATCCTTCATGGGCATCATCCAGTGTGCACTGTAAGCTCTATTTTTCTCTATTTTAACCTCAAACCTGAACCTAACTCTAACCCCAAAACAGCCTCTTAACCCTTCAAGACCTGAGGCTGATTCTAAACATGTCTTCTAAATGCTAACAGTTTTCTGAAAAACCTATGTTTCTATGTCAGTGGTTCTCAAACCTTTTTATCTCATGGACCCCCAAAATTATATGTATTTGGCCGCGGACCCCCATCTCAAAATATTTTGTTCCAGGGACCCCCAGAAGCACAGATTTGAGTTGAAATTGTAGCTTTAAAACAAATATATTCAAAGATTTGCACACATTTTCACGATTTTTCAAAAATAGCAGATCTACATCACAGAGCTTGTATATCTGCTATTTTTGAATAGCCAAAGTATAAATATGGTTAAAGGTAGGGTAAGTGATATTTTTGGGTTAAAACAAAAAGTATTTTGTTAAAAGGTTAAAGCACTATATTCTGATAGTAATCATTGCTATAGAGTGTTTGTTCAGTAACAGGAGTCTCCCCGTCTCTCCAGCTCTTTAATAAACAGAAAATACATTTTCCGGTAGGTGTCAAAATCTCAGCCAATCAGGAGAAAGTTCCCATTTTTAAGCTTCATTTTTATAGTGTTCCAGTTCCAATTTTGTCTGCTCATTTCTTAGTGTCATCACTTCCAATTTCACTTGTTTAATCTGTATCCTGATTGAGTTCTCTGTCCTGGTTGGATAAAATTGGAAACGAAACTGAAACTGAAATGAAAATGAATTTTCTGTTTTATAAAGAGCTGGAGAGACACGGAGACTCCTTTTACTGAACAAACACTCTATAGCAATGAGTACTATCAGAATATAGAGCTATTTAACACTTATTTTAACCAAAGAAAATCACTTACCCTACCTTTTAAAATGGTTCAAATCTAAAATGACACGGATGCCTTCCCGGTTTTAATGGGTTAAATTGCCCTCATCTTCTGTCATTTTCCCCATCGTTCAGTCCTTGTGAGGACATGTGGTTCTCACAAACCAGTCCAATACGCACAACACACGGACACTTACACACCGTGCACTTTCATTGTGGTGACACATAACCGCCTGAGCTGGTTTCCATCTGTGATTGACGGCGCAGTGTGCTGGTCAAGTCAGAGTCCATCATCTGTCTTTCACAGATGGCTCTATGTGTCGTCTCCATGGGTCTGTGTCTGTCTGCTGTCCCTGGCTGCTGGGAGGTCAGTATCTAAGCTTCGCAGCAGCTCACCCTCTCGCCTGATCTTGCGGTGTAAGGGCCAGGTCCTCCACGTGAAGGTCAGGTTAATGAGCAGGTCTCAGTTTAACCCATTAACCCACAAGTTCACCCCGATTGCTGCTTGACTGGCCGCATTTCTCTACTGCTACAGGTTTCAGGTTATGCATACACAGCAAAATCCTCAGTGTTCGTTTAGCTCTGACAGTGTACAAATGGAACCAAATGGACGCGTCCAAAATTTGGTTCCATTTTTCAGGGTATGCAGGGTATTCAGGGTATACCCTCTCAGAGAGTTACAAATGGATAAATTCATATTGATGATTTTACTGTTTCTACATTCTTCTTCCCAGGCTTTTATTTTCTCATTGGGATTAACTACAGTGACTCCAATCGACAAACCTGGCTTAATACTCAGTGACTGTTGGGCTTATATAGGCTTTAGTTACAGAGTCCAGACAGACTCTCACAACCAAACTGAAATGATCCCACAATAATGGCAACGAACAGGGGATATATGCAGCTTGTTGTTTCCACTCCAGGCTAAGATGCCTCCAACAATATGAGATGCAACTGATAAGCCTGGTTATTGTAGCTGTTAGAACATGTACAGTACATTGTGTGATAAATAATGAATGATGCCATGAGCTTGGCTCAGATTCATAGAAATCCAACACTGTCTGAAAAACTCAGACCCTGTGCAGCAGGGAATATTTAGTCTTCCTGCTTTGTTTAGTATTTTGACAATAAAGTCCATTTATTCCACTCGGATTCTTCAGATATATCAGATGGTGTTCCTGCTGCATGTCCACCATTAATTAAGAAAGAATACGGGACAGGCAGTGATACAGTATATCACGCTTATGTTACGCCCATGGACTTTCTTGGCATGACGCAGTGCCCTAAACACCCAAAGTCTTGGTATAATGCTACGTATCCCAGCCTTGAGTGCATTATTGCTTTTATAACACAGTTGTCATCGATTAGCAAGATGATTCACCCACAATGTTAATGAAAAACATTATGTTGATAACCAGAATTTAGCATAGCAGTGAGTTATCATGATTATGGAACGGAGAACTTCAATGCGTTCCAGTTGGGAGTTGCAATTTGACCATGTTATAGTTTTTGATAAACAGCCATTAAAAACAGCCACCACCTAATCAAGTCAACATGGAACAATTGACCTTGGCAGCACACAAGTCCCTTCACTGGTCAACGCCTCGTTGTCATGGTCTAGTGGGACGTTAGAAGGTGGTTTCATTGCCTCCTGTCATTGCTTTCTGAGCCATTAACAATAGAATGTTCTTTTTCACAGCAACCTACTGTACTCTCTCATTCTGAATGGTTTAAGGCAGGATACTGCAAGGCCATCCAGCTCACATTTATATAATGTGCACAGGAGACCATATGGTTGTTGTTGGTAATTACCAGTGAGGATGCAATGGACTGCAACTAACCACTTTTGACCTCATCTGTATGAATGTGCCTTAAGGTTCATCAACAGGCTTAAGAAGATGTTTTAAAATGAGGCTTTATTGTGATTTTAATTCATTTGTACAATGAACCCACAGCATTTATTTCAAGTAGCATGCATTAGCTACAGTGTGTTGTTTCGGTGACAGTGGTGCTTAAATGTGCTACACATCCATATTAGAATACATTTTAACCACTTAAAGTAATACTAGGTAACTTTTTCAACAAAACTAGTTAAATTGTATATCTTTTGTGAGTGGCAAATGTTGGCAAACACCCACTCCATGAATTTCACCCCCGAAAGCCTTTTCTATTATAATTTCTATTGAAAAGGTGGCTCGGTGAGCCTTTCCCGCGAAAATGACGTCATCCAGCCGGGAAACGGAAACGGAAATGGACCGGTTTCCTGTTTGGCCAGGAACTACCGCGCTAATAACAAAAAGGAATCTCACACTGTTTTTAAGAGATTGTAGGATTTGAAGATCGAAAAACAACAGAAAAAGAAAACACAGCTCACGGTAACTAAAGCTCCACTGGCTAAGAGAAACGATCCACAGATAGTATAAAACAATTAAAAGAACGCTTTTTGAAACGCTTCCGTCTTCGGGTGAAAACAAATGGAATTCTGGGTAACGCAGGAATAAACGAACAGCCTGCAGTGACGGTAATGACCAGCAGAGGCTGCTAAAAATCGTTATTTGTGGACCTGCATTGTACTACTTTAAGCCATTTTATCTGAAGACCAATAGCGTAAATAGCCGATCTACAAGTTCACAACACGCCACATCGCGACGCGTTGTGAACTCGAAGATCTTTTTTTTTTTTACATTCTTTGAAAATATACAAAAAAAGCATGAAAACATGCCCGAAATAGGGATGCCAGGTTGAAAATGGTTAAGGCTTGATTGTCTTTCACTGATTGAAAATATTCCTGCTGTTGATTCCATTTCTGCATCCACCCTCTTTGTGCTTGCAGCTATTTTGCATCAAAACAGAAAAACTGGAGCTCGAGCCAAGCCTTAACACTACAGATGTATTGAGAGCTAAATCCATTCCAAGGTTATGTCAGTGTTGTTACAGCTCTGAAACTGCGAAGCAAAGATCAAGATGACTACCATGTTGCAAAACAGCTTGTACAGTATATGTACTTGTATGATTGCTTCCAGGTGTTTGAAGTGGGAATAGCTGAGCTACTAGAAACAGTTAAAAGTATATCACTAAAGACTTCAGTTAACCGAATCATGATACGATTCAGTTATGTCTTTATTATTTGAGATGTGGGTTGGAGTGTATTTTGGCCACACTACAACACTCAAGTAGGTTGCAGTTATGACTCACTGTTTATTATGCATCAGAGACGTGAGTGAAGTATGTAATCTAGGCGTTTATAATGGTACCGTAAGTGGCAGTGTGTGAATGTGTGTACGCACACGCACACTCATGCACACTGTGTGTGTGTGTGTGTGTGTGTGTGTGTGTGTGTGTGTGTGTGTGTGTGTGTGTGTGTGTGTGTGTGTGTGTGTGTGTGTGTGTGTGTGTGTGTGTGTGTGTGTGTGTGTGTGTGTGTGTGTGTGTGTGTGCGTGCGTGCGTGAGCATGCATGCATGGACACTTAATAATTTGTAGTATATAAAAACCCATGTGTCTAACATTTGAAGCCATGTTTCTCTGTGATGAAGTCAATTTTCTGATGTGTTATACTGTAACTTAACAGGGTTAAGTGTTGCTTGTCAAAATTACATTAGGTGGTGTGTCATTTTGTTGTCGTACAGTAACAGCGGTAGTTCATGTTTTATGGATGTTTGCTAATCTGCGTGAATGTGCATGCGTCATTATCATCATCACATACCGTACAATAGCTGCTTCCACGTGTATTTAGTATATGAATGTACATGCATCATTATCCATCATCACATACTGTACAACAGCTGCTTCCACGTGTATTTAGTATAATATCGTTGCTGTCCAGCAGAAACCAGCTAACTCCATTTTGACGCTTTTGCATTTCTTTCGATAAATCAGGGCCATTGAACACCCTTTGCGTCTGTGTGTCGGTAAAAAAAATATTGAACCAATGAAAAGCATTAAAAAGCGCTTCTGACAAAACCATCTAACTCCATTGGATCCTCAAATTTTCACCACCGGTTTTCAAGTCCACCGGAGTTAGCTGGTTTTGCTGACTACAGGCTCCACCCACTTTTGACCTCCATCTTCATTGTGAGCTTGGAGGTCCAGTCATCTGTTCTTATCAATGATGAACAAAACCTCCAAACAATGAACACTTTGGAGTTTGCTGGTTTCTGCCGGACAGCAGAGATATACTGAATAACATTTATTCATATTATGAAGTTGTAGGGAGGCAATTAGTGTTGTCATCTCACTGCTCCCCACCCCTAATACTGTGCAACAAGTTGTGTAAGCGATGCACGTTCATACTGCAGAAACCTCATTTGCCTGTTTTCCCCCCCCAGCAATACTGTGTCAGATTGTTTCCAGCTTATGTAGCTTTCCATGGCAGTTCGGAGTTCAATCCTATGTACTTCGTTGATGGTAGTCCCCCAGGGGTCTATCGGCCCCCTCCTTTTTTCCCTTTACACCTAATTTCTTAGCCGAAAATAGCATATTGACGTGTTGCGAGACACGTCGGACGGAATCTTGTGGATCTGCCATTTTCACAGAATCCTCACCTATTTTCGCAGAATATTCGCCTGTTATGACATAACATCCTCCTATAATTCTACAAACCTCTGTAGTGGTGAGCCTAAAATCTGTTCTACCCGGTTCTCCTCAGTGGCTGGAGCAATTGATCTGAATAATAATAAATAATAAATAATAATAAGCATAACCCAGAATAGGTACGTTTGTACGCTTGTAAATTGGGTAAACTCATAATATTGGTCCAATAGTCCCAAGCATCTTCAAAGGGTTCTAGGCTGAAACACATGTAAACGTAAAGTCATAATATGCCATCCTGGGTAGTGCAGCTTTCTGCTGGTTTGGTTGCTTTTACCTTCCATATATTTAACACAAATGTGTACATACTGGAAACAGCTGACAGAATCCAAACCCGTAGCAGAAATTAGGACACTATAAGAATCTTCATTACAGCAAAATCGGGAACAAGGAATTTTCTAAAATGTCAATGTATGATTAATGGTTTGCAGAAACACACTGACACAACCAACCATGATTAATACAAAATAAAAATAAAATATCAAGAATCGCATACATTATTTGTGTCTGGAAGCTGCTGCTTTAGTAAACAATATATGTCAGTGGTTTACCTGTGGGTTCTTTCTCTGTCTATCTTAATGGAAATCTGATGTCTCTGTGGGCTTGGAGAGCACATGTAAGCAGCATGTTGACAATGAAGCCATTTCAAGCGTAACATACGGATGAAAATCAACAAAGCAATACCCACATAGAAAGATATGATAAGTATGATAACTTGCATATTATATACTGCACATGTATGCCGGCTCATCTGTCATCATCAATGTTTGTTTCTCGGTTGCTTTGAACCTGATCCATCTTCTTGCTATGTCTTTGGTAGTATGGAAATGTATTATATGGTACATAGTTAGACATAAAATGGATTGGGTGTCCATGGTTGGTAATTCTAATTCAAGGAATTGAAAAAGCTCTGTTAGGGATGTTAGGCTTTAAAGAGTCGCCTTTTTTCACAGGATTATCTGCGAGAGAAGGAAGTGAGTATTCAGACAGCGCTGACTGGCACAGCAAGATGAGCCTCCATCCAAGTAGAACACTTCTTCAGGCATACAAAACATGCAGATTTAACTCACATAATCCTTTTCAATATCAGTTAGAATGTCAGGGTGCTGCATTGCCTTTTGCAGGCTTACCGTTGTTTTGGATCGCTGTATTTTGCATAAAGGTTTTGTGTGTGTGTGTGTGTGTGTGTGTGTGTGTGTGTGTGTGTGTGTGTGTGTGTGTGTGTGTGTGTGTGTGTGTGTGTGTGTGTGTGTGTGTGTGTGTGTGTGTGTGTGTGTGTGTGTGTGTGTGTGTGTGTGTGTGTTTTTGCAGGTTACTATTACAAGCAACTGCAGATATTGATCTATTCTATGATGATACAGTACGTGTACAATATTTAAACCAATGCTGAATGTAGTCCTCTGTAATGTTGAGATAAAGAGAATTCCACTCTTCTCTGCTCTGTGGGGATCCTTTGTTTGTGATGGGTCTGCAGATTTTGAGATAAATAATTGCAATAACAAAGCTCAGACTAAAGTGCATTTCAGAGTAGGGCTGCCTGCAACTATCGATTATTTTCCTGGTGATGATTCTCGCAATTACTTTTTCAAATAATAAAATTATACGTTTTTGATGATGTATAAAATATATATTTTTTATATATCAACAAATCGATTAACCACTTAAGCGTTGTTTTATATTTCATTGCACAACAGTGTCGTGCAAAGAATTTCAAGTAGCCGATCCACAAGAACACAACGCGCTTGTGAGTTTGTAGATCGGCTATTTTAACTATTTTTGTCATTTTCTTTTGACATGTTTTGAAGCTTTTCGCCTATGATGAGTGACATGCCCAAATATAGATGCAGATGATAAGTGGGGGGTTGATGTGATATGACTTTCACAGACTAGCGGAAGTAGAGCGCCATCAGCATTACTAAGCAGCAAGGCTGTCCATGTCGAGCCAACCATGACATTTTGAGCAAGTTGCTTTTCATAAATAAAGGGTCTGTTCAGGCGTTCAGTTTATATGGCATAGATGTGAAGGAGGCATTATTTTCCTCCTTCCCCCACGTTGGAAAACATTGTAAGTCATGTAATCGAAATGGCAAGTGTTGCGATAAAAACCTTGAACACAGCAGATTCCTATGTCTTTTGAGACCCACAGAACAACATAGCATTGCTGTCGGGTGTCCAAAACGTTTCATTATTATTGTAAAAACATTCTAAAATAGCAAAATTTGCTGATCTACAAGTTGTGTGCGACACTCTTGTATGATGTGGTAGGTCATTAATTTATGAAAAAACATAAAAAGTTGAAATATGGACATACAAGGTTTCTGCCCGACAGCAACGACAGCCGGGACTAAAAGCACGTCAGCAATAATTGCTGAGGTTTTGTTTTGAATTATTCAGAACAAATCATGATGCAATCCCAATCATCAATTGTTTTGCAAGCAAGTCACTCCCAAGGATATTAAAATCAATAGATCATAATTTTGGTCTTGTATGCATAAACTGAATTCTGCATTTCTTTTCAGACTTGTATATTCCAGCCTGTTTTGTATTCCTGTTAACAGTTGTGGTATGTTAACGTTGCGGTTAACATTTGTGAGCAGGGCTGGTGTTTTGGGCATCAACTCGCCCATTGACAAAGAGTAGAAAAGAGCAAATTAACTTCTTTTTTTTTTGTGCTTTTCGTTTTTTTTTTTCATATTAACACAGTTCGAGGGGCACGGTATAGGGGCACGGTGGCGCAGTCGGTAGCGCTGTCGCCTCACAGCTAGAAGGTCCTGGGTTTGATTCCCGCCGGGGACGCTGTGGGCGTGTCTTCTCCTCCGCGTCATCAGCGCCCATACCCTTGGTGGGGTTGGCGAAAGGGCCTACTCTGTGTGGAGTTTGCATGTTCTCCCCGTGTCTCCTAGGGTAGTTAATACCCTCACAAAAACATGTAGTAATCCTGGTCACTATACTGCCTCCCCCTGGTCAGCCGGGGCGCCTGATGGAGGGGAAGGGAACTGGTTGGAATAACGTGTTCCTTCCACGCGCTACGTCCAACCAGTGAAACTCCCCCCTGTCAGGTGACAAGAAGGTCAGTTGGCTCTCATGCATTGAAGGAGGCATGAGCTCGGCCCTGGCCTCCTTAGGCTGGTGGGGGGAGTGTAGTGCCCAGGATCACTTAGCAAATTGGAACCGGGTGAAAAAAGGGTTACAAAATCGAGGGATAAAAATTATAGGAAAAAAAAAACACACAGTTTGAATGTTGAAGAAGGTTTGTATTCCAAAAGATAGTTGTTTTAGAATCATTAAGTGGTTTAAATTACATTACAAAAACAGCAGTGTTTCTGTGTGTTTCTGTCGGTCTTGTGGGGGCGGAGAGTGGTTTTAACTTGCAGGGACAACATTAGCATGAGTGGTTTTGGTTGGTCGTTGGCCCATTGTTCTCCGGTTACAAGCCTAATCCCCGCCCATCAGTATCGCTCCTCTCTGTGGTGGTGTAAAATAACTAAGTACATTTACTCAAGTACTGTAGGCCTACTTAAGTACAATTTTGAGGTATTTTTACTTTACTGGAGTAATATCCACTGGGTGAATATTCTACCTGAGGCTGAAACTAACTTCACCACGGTGGGAAGCGGCCAGTATTGCGTAACGTTAGTCTTTTTCGGGACAGAATCTAGTTGTATAAACAATATAACATTGTAGCGAACACAGCAGCTAGGTGAGGGCAGCCCCAGCTAAATAACAGGCCGCTCGACGTTCGTATGGAAGTATTTCACTGAAGATGTGGACAAAACAACGGTGGAGTAACGAGGCTAGGAGCTTAGCATTGTTAGCTCGCCGCCAAGCGTCATGGCAGAACGTACACCTCGTGTTTGCATTTCTCCATTTACAACTCGTACATCTACATAAAACGTCCAGATTTCAAATATAAAGTGCTTATCTCATGGCCACGGGTCACATAGAAAGCTGGCCCACCCAATCGATTTTGCCCCAAAAAATTGTTTTTGTACATTTACTTTTTTTAATTTTTTTATAATTAATTCTTTGATAAAAAATCGGCAGAATCAGGCAAAAATAAGAATTAAATAACATTACCCTAACCTAATCCTAACCCTAACCCTAAAACCGAAATAAAGTAACAAAAAACGGCCAAAAACGCCCAATATCCGCTTTTCTATGCGCGGTATTTTATGCTTCGTAGCACTACGGTGGGACGCGTTGTGAGCTTGTAAATCTGCTATTTTCACTATTTGTGCAAGTTTTGCTGAAAACAGGGGTCGATTATGGATTAATTATTTCATAATATTGTCGATTGATATTTTTTTATAATAATAAAAGAAACAATATTTTTATTTACAATTATCTGTTGTTAAACTTCAGACGTTGTTTTATTGAGGTACATGGGCATACATGGGAGACAGACAGACCTGCAGACAGACAGATCTACAGACATTTTTTGCGTTGCTTTGTAATAGAATGGAGTTCTATTGTGCATTCTAAAACGGCTAGTTTCATTCCTTGATTCTGATTGGCTGGTTTCCATTTAGTAGACATGATATATGAGACTTGTACACCTTAGATCAGTTTAAATCAATCAATCAAAGGTGCGTCATTTCTTTCCACAGTGATCCAGTGTATCGGTTGCTGAACTAGGTAAGGGGAGCGCTTGATTTCCTTACAAACCTAAGCACCGCCCACGCGCATAGGACAGTGACTGAGCGGCTCCGGGCGGGGCTTAAAGGAGTAGTTCACCCAAAAAAGTACTTATTTTCTATCAATTACACACCCCATGAAGCATTGTATTCATGGAGATTTTTTTTTTGTTACATTCCTAAGCCAATAATTTCATGACCGGCGGTCTCTTCGGTAGGAGACTCAAAGGGTCTCCTTTGAGTATCCTACCGGATACATTAGCATCTTTCTGCCGGTAATCAAATGATTGGCTTAGGAATGCGACAAAAACATCTCCATGAATTCAATGCTTCATGGGGTGAGTAGTTGAATAGGGGGCAAGCGCCCCCTATTCCCTCGTCAGCAGTGCTGCTCGGTGCATAGACATATAAAGGTAGACTTTGGCTCTGAGGCGTGCGTATCTCGGCCGGGCTTCCACTTCCTTCCCGCTTCAGCAGGTCAAGCTGGAAACTTCCATGTGCGTCACAGAAGGGGGTGTTCGGTAGGCCAATCAGAGGCAGGTGGGGCGGGTCTTTTCTTAAGAGGCAGCCGCGCAGCAACTAGTCAGTTAGACACGCTGTGATTGGCCAGTAATCAACGCGATTGATTGATTGAATGATGTACTTTATTTAGTAAGACATGAGAACAACAGTACATGGAAGTACAAATTCACAATACGAGGTCTACTAAACTGGAAGACGCATTAAAGCACTGGGCTTGTTTCAAATGAGTTCCTCAACGATGTGATTGGCCAGTAGTCAAACAGCCCTGCGGAAGAGCCTTGTATTGAGATACCAGTCGCTCCAATGAACTGCAGAGGCCAATGAGGTATCTAGGTTTCTATATGGCTCGGTGGACCACATCCCTCGCAATGTCTCGTCGCTATGCTAAGTAGCTATGCTAGCAGTTTACGCGTGAAGTTCACAGACATAGTAGCTAAATCGGAAATTATTAATTTCTATCTAATATCTTAGTTACTATTAGATTGACCTAACAGTTTAGTTTTGCTTCTCTATGTGTTTGTTTGGGAAAGGTTGACGTCTCTGTCAGGAGGAAGTTGCTCTTCCTGGTCGCCGGGAACTACTTTCTTGTAGAAGTTGTTCTTGTAGTGAATTGTGAATTACTGTAAGAACTGTTTTGATTGGGACGTGTCTAGGATTTTCATGTTGCGATATTTGTAACTGTTTAAGAAAAGCAATAAGCCACACAAGATCTCAATTACCTATCGGAGGCACTCCGCTGCCGTGTCGTGACTCATTACGCCTCTCAGGCCATTATAAAATACAAGGTAAACTGCGACCTCTTGTGCCTTATTGCTTTATGCTAACACTTAGCATTGCAGTGGCACAAATGCCCCCCCCCCCCCCCCCCCCAATCTTCACACATTCAGTGCGTCCTCCACAGACCAGCAGACGGAC
Organism: Gymnoscopelus microlampas; assembly: GCF_963454915.1. Lineage (NCBI taxonomy): Eukaryota > Metazoa > Chordata > Actinopteri > Myctophiformes > Myctophidae > Gymnoscopelus > Gymnoscopelus microlampas. The sequence continues at coordinate 41,897,152 of NC_139945.1, read as the reverse complement.
AGACAGAAACAGACATTCGTGGATTTCAGTTCTGGACAAGCGGCGGTCCGACCGTATACCCTCTCGGCATGAACCATGCCCGAGTCATCGGCAAAAACACACACGGCAAGTTTGAAGTCGATCAGTTGGACGGTGGTGGAGTTATTTTCGGGAAAGACACTAGAGATGGATTAGCATTCTTCCTTCCCAATTTTTTAATTGTTTTTGAGAGCAAAGGAAGAAAATCAAAGTCATGTACACATTATATCACAGTGCATATCACAACATTTAACCTAAATATCACAATATTATTTTAATTATTTTTCAACTTGTCAAGGCTATTGTGGTGTGGGCGATGGCTGATTTAAACAGTCAGACCTGGCCACCCAGACTCAAACTAATTAGACTCTTGGCTGGTTCAGAGTGAGACTACACACCTGTTGTGCGTCGATCTAATCAATACAGACAGGATAAATCAGCCACCCACACACACTCCAGGGAAGCCTCTGTCCGGGCATTAATGTTTCATCTGCTCTTCCTTGTCTTACAGTAACGCCTGAATTATACTTAGTTGCCACACAGTGTCACATACTAAAAATAAAATCTACAAGCTCACAAGGCGTTGCGATGCAACGTTTTGTTAGCTTTTCAATCTGCTATTTTTGGTGAGCGACACACTGCGCAACCAAGTATGAATCAGGCTATATATGTACACGGTTAACCGTTTAACTGAAATTTGTGTCATTACACATATGGGACTAACCAAATATGTATATTGACTTTTTGAATGCATTGTTTCCATTGGGTTCATTTGTACTCAATTCATCGAAACATTTAATGATAGAAAAAAATTCAATACTATGCAAAAACATCATATAAACAAGTAGAAATTGAAAATAAAAATATGTACAGTAAACAATTCTGGGGGAAGGAAGGCTTTGACTTTTTACAGGGACTTTTTGCAGTCACAAGCTGATGTCATGTTGTTAATATATTAGGAACAGTAAAGGCCCTAGTATGCTTCCTTGCGGAACACCACAGCTCACGGGGGGGGGGGGGGGGGGTCTGTTCACCTCCACCACCTGTTCTCTCCCCTCCAGATAGGATTTCATCCAGTTCACTGATGTGCTATCAAAACCTATTGCTTTTAGCTTATCAATCAATATAGAGTGATTTACGGTGTCAAATGCAGTTTGGAGGTCCAGCATGACCATGCCACAGTATTTGCCCACGTCCACCTCATGTTTGATGTGATGTGTTCGTTCAAAGAGAGAAGGCATGTGTCAGTGAAACGGGATGTTCTGAAGCGAGATTGGAATTCGTACATTCGTTTTTTTTCAGCAAGATACTTTTCACCTGTTTATAAAACTATTTTTCCATAACTTTCGAGATGGAACTAAGAATAGAAATAAGGCTGTAGTTGCCGGGGTCTAATTTGAATCATATAAATATTGACTCATATAAATAATATCAATTGTTAAAGTATTGTATATAATTGTAAATCATCTAGAAGTGTTACATGCTTGTTCTGTTACTCAGTGACCCCCAGTATTTTTCAGACTGGATTTAAGTCCTTTGATGTGCCTGCATGACGGGAGCTGTTATTAGCACCACTATTCCACGCACAGTTACGGGTCTCGCAACGTTATTGTCGCGACGTTAATGTACTACTAGCCTTCCCCATGTACTACTAGCCTGCCCCACATCTGATATCTGGCATAGAGGGGCGGATTCATTAGTCAATTTTAATATAGGATTATTCATTATCATAATAAGTTTTAATGCCTTGACTTTTAAAATAAACAAAAGGCTTACAACCAGTAGCTGATAAAGAGACAACTAATTTAGTTTTCTACTGTCCAAGTCACTCATTATGCACTCACTGCAATGTTAGCTCTCTTCACAACAGCACAGACTAAATAAAAGAAAAAGAACATACAGTGACTTGTAGAAACGCTAAAGTCACAGGTTAGCTAATTAGGTTAGCTAATTAAATCAGTGTGCTGTGAACATCAAACAACGGATCGAAATTCTAAAAATAGAACAAAATACCTTGTTGGTACTTGTCATGAACAGATTGAGACGTTTATGATGCTGTAGAAAGTCTTTCTGACTGTCTGCTTTGGCTTCAGACAGCAGAGCTTAGTGAAAGCCTCTGCTCACGTTGTGTTACACACAGTCCATCAATGAAAGACAATTTTGTGTGTGTGTGTGTGTGTGTGTGTGTGTGTGTGTGTGTGTGTGTGTGTGTGTGTGTCACAACGGTTAACTGGGGAGCACTCCATGTTAACAAATAAATACACACACACACACACACACACACACACACACACACACACACACACACACACACACACACACACACACACACACACACACACACACACACACACACACACACACACACACACACACGAATAATTGGTATACTGTATGTGAGTATATTTAAGTGCATGATGGATGAATACAACCTTGCATTGATTAATCTGTCATGGTGTTCAAAACAGCTGGATTCTCCCTCAGGAAATTACAACAGCTATAACATGAATGATAATGATGAAAACCATAAATACAAAGCATTTGAAATAAAATGAAAAATATTTTATGCTGACAGTTGCTCTGTCTGGACAACGACTTTTGTATGTATAGAAAATGGGAGCACCTTTCCATTTGATGTGTAATTAGGTAGGCAATAACAAAATGATCATGCCTGAGGGCCCACCAGTGGCCCAATTAAGTTGAAAATGAAAGCTTTATTGCCTTCAGTATTGACTTCTCAGTGATCTGAAATATTTATTCTCACCTTACATTGTCAGATCTCAGTGTAATTGTGGATCTTGTCCTCAAATAGACACTATTATTGTACTACATATAGTACAGTACATTTTACTGCATATAATTGTATAGTAGGCCTATGTACATTTATTCAATAATAATAAACTTTATCTGTATATCACCTTTCATGATATGAAATGCAGCTCAAAGTGCTTTACAGAGCAAGAATAAAGCACAAGTGCTTTACAGAAAAAGTACAAACTAGAAAAAGTGCTCCTCGGAGCACAGGTCTCCGCCAGGTCAGGTAGGTTATTGTGGCCTCCTGGTGGCGCTATAATAGGCCAATGTGAAAAGGGTGGCATTTCTTCTTAGGCCTTTCAATGGGATGACACTGCATTCATGATTTGAGGAATTTTGTTCCAAAAATGTGTTTTGCTAAATTAGACCTGCTGGTGGCGCTATAAAGGCCAATGTGAATGTGAAAAGGGGGGCAATTCTTCCTCGGCCTAGTGGGAATCTGCATGCAAACTTTCACGGAAATTGCACACTGCATTCATGTTTTGAGGCATTTTGTTTAAAACTGACCAATCCTGCAAACTTTGGAAGCCACTGTAAGCCAAATAGGATGGAATATGAAATATCGGACAGATCCATCAGAATCACATGACTATGGAGATGCAGTGTACCAATTTGCGTGTTTTTTGGACATAATCTGAAGGAATAATCTCCAAAAATGTATTTTACATAAATCGGCCTCCTGGTGGCGCTGTAAAAAGCAGATGTGAAAAATGCAGTCCAATGTTTTTCCTTGGCCGCTAGGGAGTGTGCGTGCAAAGTTTCACGCAGATCGGTGCAGTTATAGTTAAAAATGCAAATCGGCCAGTTATAGCGCCACCATGAGGCTGATTTGAAAATGTTCAAGTGGCATTTCTTCCTCGGCCTAGTGGGAATGTGCGTGTGCAATTTTATGGAAATGGCAAGCTGCGTTCATGATTGGAGGCAGTTTGTTCAAAACGGACCAATCCTGCAAACTTTGGAAGCCAACCTTAGCCAATGAGGATGCAATATGGGAAATCGGACAGATCCGGGTTGATCACATGACTATAGAGATACTGTGTACCGATTTGCATGACGTTTGGTTAAAAGCTGTAGGTGTAATGAGAAAAAATGGGTTTTGCACAAATCGGCCTCCTGGTGGCGCTATAACAGGCCCATGTGAAAAATGTGGGGCAGAGGTTCTGAATTGGCATCCAGGGAGTGGGTGTGCACAGTTTCGCAGCGACCGGGCCAACGGTGCCGGAGATTAGCTGTTAACACACAGACAGGACACACACACACACACACACACACACGGACGGACGGACGGACGGACGGAGGGTAAAACATACTCTCTCGCCATGCCTTTCGGCCTGGCGGAGACAATAATTTAACAATAAAGCAAAAAATAAAAGCAAAAGTTTAAAAAAATAAAGTATAGCAAAAAAGGCAGTGAATCAGGCAAAACAGTGAGGACATGAATAACAACACAGCGATTTAAAAATCAGCTAAAAGCAAGACTGAAGAAATGGGTCTTGAGCTGTGTTTTAAAGCTATCTACAGAGGCTGCCTGTCTTGGGTGTGATGGGAGTTTATTCCAAGCCGTCGGCCCGGCTTCACCGTGTTTTTCTTTTTTTTTTGGCATTGTAGGCACTTCGAGCAGGTCAGCACTAGAAGACCTGAGGGGGCGGTTTGGAACATATCTAGGCAGGCAGTCATAGAGGTAGGAAGGTGCCAGACCATTGAGAGCTTTATAAACAAGTAATAAAAACAATCAGTAGCCAATGTAGTGAAGCTAAAACTGGAGTAATATGTTCCCTCATCTTAGTTTTAGTTAAAACTTGTGTGTGTGTGTGTGTGTGTGTGTGTATTCAGTGTCTCTTTGATCGTAAACAACAGTAAAGCATAATTTGGCAGAAACAATAGTACTGTTTTTTGCTGTGCTGCAGGAAATAGAGTTAAATGACAATTGATATTATGAGGTCCATTATTTCTGTGACCTTAGCCAGACACTCCAGTATAATCAATAGGCCTACAAGCATCCCAGAACATGCAGTCATAATAACACCCATTAATGCAGCCGCTCACTTGTTTACCTCTGCAATGATAACCAGCAGAGAGAGAGAGAGAGAGAGAGAGAGAGAGAGAGAGAGAGAGAGAGAGAGAGAGAGAGAGAGAGAGAGAGAGAGAGAGAGAGAGAGAGAGAGAGAGAGAGAGAGAGAGAGAGAGAGAGAGAGAGAGAGAGAGAGAGAGAGAGAGAGAGAGAGAGAGAGAGAGAGAGAGAGAGAGAGAGAGAGAGAGAGAGAGAGAGAGAGAGAGAGAGAGAGAGAGAGAGAGAGAGAGAGAGAGAGAGAGAGAGAGAGAGAGACTAGATGGCACACAGAAGAGGGTAGCTTGAAGTTGCTGTGCAACCCATCCTTCTTGTGCACCATCTCTTACTGTATATCTACTGATTATTTATGTGGTCTCGCTTAAAGTGCTGAGCCTGGCTAAGTGTATAAATAGGAGTATGGCCATCATCAGAACCTTCAGCTCACATGGGGAAAGGGGAGAGGAAAGCTTATTACGAGAGAGAGTGAGCACTAGATACCACCTGACTAATCAAAAACCAAGAGAATCAGTGAACTGTCTGGAGGTTCATATAGCCTGCTGACCTCTGTGGCCCACGGCTGCACGACAATGTGTTTTTATTGCATAATTATTCACTTCAGATGACTGACTTTATTATTCAATTCCAATGTTCCCCTTGGTCCACTGACTGATACAGTATGCGAGAAATAATTCCGCCTAGCGCATTTCTTGGCGAATGCAACTGAACTATGTTCTATATTATAAATAGCTGCATAACAAGTGCAATTACATGAGCCTATATTAGTTGACTTGATTCTTTTGGGCACATTTTATTATGGTCACACTCACTGTCTAACCCAAGGCCAGACTACACGCTTTAATTCATCTTACCAGAGTAATCATAATACATCACTCATGGTACACATAACATCAGCACATGTCCTTCTTACTTAATAATACATCTATGTCTCTTTCTCTGTGTTTTACTGTACTGTCTCCCCGGGACCCAAGCTAGTGAAAATAGGCGAACTATTTCGTTTTTTGTTTTTTTTTATCCCACAATTTTTGTAACCCATTTTTTCACCCAGTGCCAATTGCCTAAGCTTGTAATCCTGGGCACTACTCTCCCTCTGCCAGCCTGGGTAGAGCCCCGAACTGAGCTCATGCATCCTTCAGTGCATGAGGAGTGAGCAGGCCGCTTCTTATCACTTGTCAGGGGGGAGTTTCCCCAGTAGGACCTCGCATATGGAAGGAACACATTATTCCAACTAGTTTCTTTCCCCTCCATCAGGCACCCCAGCTGACCAGGGGGAGGCAGTATAGAGACCAAGATCACTGCATGTTTTATATGAGGGTACCTACCCTAGGGGACACTAGCCTGGTAAAGCCCCTCCCTCCGGAAAATCTAATTTCCATTTTATTTCAGGAAGGAGTCTGGCGTGAGGGCTTGTTTGGCTTTTTTTCGTCGTCCACCAAGTGGACGAGCCTATCAGCGTCCTTAGCCTGGTAAAGCCCCTCCTCGCTCATCGTTCTGTGATTGACAGCGAAAGTTGGCCAATCAGGTGGCGAGTTCGAGTGAACCCGAATGGATCCGAGTGCAGCCGACGGCAGCCATTGTTTTATCCTTCGGATAGAATTTAGTTATTTAACTTCATATATGTGGTCAATTAATCATAACAGAGCCTATTTAAAAAATTATATTCATGGAACCGGCAGGGGCGGGCAGTGACACGCATGTATCCGAATAAGGCAACCTATTTTGGGCATGGCCCTTTCAAAAGTCCTGTTGCGTCACATTGGTCTGGAGGTGGTAAAAACTAACTGCTGATTAGCTGAAGGGGAACAACTGCTGATTGGCTGAAGGGGTTGTCAGTCAACAGTGTTACTCCCGCCCAACTCCAGCCCACAGTCAAAAACACACACAGGTTCTCATGCCAGACTCCTTCCTGAAATCAAATTGAAATTAGATTTTCCGGAGGGAGGGGCTTTACCAGGCTAAGGGGACACAGGGCGAACATGCAAACTCCACACAGAAAGGCCCTTTCGCCAACCACACCTAGGGTATGGACACTGATGATGCGGAGGGGAGAGCAAACCTAGCCTGGGGCCAGACGAATCTGCCAGTGCAAACAAAAAAATGCCCTCGGCGATTTGGGTCTGGCACCGCTCCGTTGTGAATCCATTACTGCTCCCAAAGTCTGGGGTGACCAATCAGGGCCCAGTATTCAAATATATGGGAGATAGTTGTAATTGGTAGTTGGTTGTAGGTCTAACCAATTGCGTCCAGAGCGATTGTTTTGATCCCGCCCCCTTGGAAAAAAAACGTCCTCATAGAAGCACCAGACTCATATCCACGCAGTGATATAGTCTGGCTACGCGAGGCTAGAACAAACCCCCAGCACCCACAGCGTCCCCGGTGGGAATCGAACCCAGGACCTTCTAACTGTCAGGCGACAGCACTATCGACTGCACCACCACAGATCTATCAAATCAAATTCCTTTGAGTTTATTTTGATTTACTATTTAATGTTTTTGAAAATCTTTTGAAATAATCTTTTAAATGCCGTAGGAATGAAGAAAGGGATATTTACCTCGTAAACCATAAAAATAACCCATAAAAATGGGTCCCCGACCCACTGTTTGGGAACCACTGCTCTGCAGTGCCAGGGGGTCGAGTGTCTTCTCTGTCATGGTGACACTGGTCACCCTGGAGGTGCTGCGATGGTCACAGATCAAACTGTCTGGTCACATGGTAAGAGTACCATATGCCATCTGCTAAGTCACAGGCACTGGAGGCTGCAGTGCAACAGGGCAGACTGGTAATTAATGACGACTGTGACATGCTTGACTGCCCTTGTTTTTAAAATCAGCCACGCGGGCTAAATTGGAATAGAAAGAGGTAATACCGCAATCAAAGCAGCGGCTTACCATTTGTCACATTAGTACATGCATTTGTCACATGCTTGGCTCTCTCATTACCTGAACCCGTGTCTTGGAGGAAGCACACAGTAAAATCTTCAGTGTTCATTTATCCCTTTTGTTACTCTGAGAGCATAGAGATACCAAATGTACCCGTATACACTCATTTATCTTACTGGATAACAACTTAAGCCCTATATATAGTCATATGGCAACTTGCGAAATTGCCAATCTTGCAATGTGACGTATTTGTGAGCTTATTGACCGCCTATTTCCTCAATTTGTGCAAACGACATGCCACAAATAGGGACGCCAGGTTGAAGTGGTTAAAGGCCAATGTGGACCCAATGATTTTAAACAAAAAATATTGGCTAAGACAGGATTTGTAAGGTTTCTTCATGATTTTTAAAGACGGTTGAATAGAGCGGTGATAATGTTATGTTGTGAAGTGATATAGCTTGCAGTCAGCATTGATATGTTGCAGGGGAGAGCGATGCCTTTTGAAATGCTTCTGTTGTAATGCATTTTTCATTGCCATTGAGTACCTGTACAGGCTCCTGAAAAGCCAATACAATTCATCTTAGTGCAACATTGAGTCCTGCAATATACAGAGACACATCTGCAAAGCTTACAGCTACCAAACACCTGCATGGCCCTGTGTTCTCAGGCTTGGAGAAACACTAAACAAATAGCTGTTTGTCCTTGGGGGCGGTTGCAAATGATAGCAGAGAAGTCAGGGTATAGTATTCTCAGGAAAACAAGCAAAACCACCGCCCTACCAGCTGTAGGTTTATATAAGCTAATGGGTGCCAGGGCCAGAGAAGACATACAGTTAGAGGGTACATAGTAGGGGGAAAAAACGGTGTTACATGTTTTACGCTGAAAGTGTAAAGATGGATAAGCTGAGTTAAATGAGTGATGATGATTTTAATGTGTACGTGTGAGCGAAACCATTTTTAGCATGGCTCTGTAGGAGGCTAGCCGTCTGTCTGTCTGTCTGTCTGTTTTGATTTTTTGGAGCTAATCTCACAAACCCCTGGACCAATTGTGTATGCTGCCAGTACCTTCATTTTATTTCCTATAATTGTTTTATATGTTTTTAAGTATTTTACTTTTATTTTATAATGGAAGTCAGTGGGGCTCGGATAAGGCTGGAACCCTGCCCAAATTTGGCACAGACCAGTTACAGAATACCATGGTGTAAACCGTCTCCTCATTAATAGGACCACCTCCGACTACTCACAAACGAAACCGTTGTTAAAAAAAAGACATGTTATTTGGGTGTGTGCGTGCGGTGGTGCATGGGGGCGTTGCAATGCAGTACGTGCCATCTTAGCTAAAGGGGAAGGAGTTATTCTGGTGATGCTTGCAGTGTGAACAATATCAATCACAATATCAATCAATGCCTTAACTGTTGGATGCTTCAGGGCACATAAACAGAGGATGGACATTTCACTGAACTGTAGCACACATGCGTGAAATTGCACTTGTCACATCACTGTCTTCGGTCAAATGGAATCTGGTCATTGGGCGAGATAAAATGACATTTTCAAAATGAAGCAAATGCTAAATTGTGTTACATTAACATTTTGATAATGGCATAGGCTAAATGGCTAGTGTGATTATTTTTAGCCGGGACATTGATTCCTAAAAGCTGCTACAGTTTAAATGTTTGCTTGGAATACCACTTCTTCACTTGTTATTATTGAAATCTTAGGGGATTGTGTGTGCCTGTGTTGCTAAGAAAAGAAAAGCTCTTTCCTGTTTCTATGTAGCCTAGTAGATTTGTGCAAAATTGCCATGAGGTTCACCTCAATATCAATGTCTGTGGTAGAGGCCTTCTGTATCTTGTTTACACATGGTAGGAGAGACAATTTGCAATGGCAATTTTCCTTGATTGGACACACACCCTGTATTGCTGTGGCGGGTGCGGATAAAAGAACCGTTGAGATACTAATCAACCTCAGAAATTAAATCCGACAATCCTAAAATCAGAGCTATATTCCTCTGTTGTCATACCTGGAGACATGTGGGAGGTACTGTAGTCCCTTTTTCTTAATTTACAAAACCTTCAATTAACATCTCTGTTCTGTGCTGGGGAGAGAAGAGGAAATGGTGTCTGTTTTTCTTTATCCTCTGGAATGCAATAAATCAAATGTTGCACGGTTTTGTTCGCCGACAATGCAGACTGTACATGTTTGTTTAGTCTGCAGGTTCCCTAGCAACTAAGATGTTACTTGCCATCAGGTGCTGTAAATGTACAGGAGCTGGTCTCTGTGTCACTGGCTGAGAGACAAGTAAACGATTTATTTTGTTGTATGTACTGACACATTATACTGTGATAGACCAACAACAGAACCACGCACTTGCAAGGGAGCACTGCAATGCATAAGATATGGTACAATACATATCGTTTCACTAGACAGTCTACAAATCATATTCATTCACTGTGAATACAATAATTGCTATTGAAAAAACTGAGATATGCTTACAGTACCCAAAATAAATTCTAAGCAGCATACATTCCAGAGGCTGAATATAGTGTCATACTGTAGGATACAAGTCACAGGGTTCTGCAGTTATTGTGGATTGTTCAAGACTCTGGAATGATGAAAGTTGGGAATGCATGCCCCATCCGGTTATGCAATACCTCTTGTACCTGTTGTCAGAGTACTTAATGTACCCATTGTTAGAGTACCCAGTGTGGTACCCGTTACCACAGTACTAATAACGTTAGATATTACAATCAATGGGTTATTCATAAATGGGCACTGGCTTACCTGAAATGTACCTGTGTGCCCGTTGAAAATATCAGCTTTGAATGTACAATATGAACTTGAATTGTGGTGGGCAGTTATGTGTCTGTTGCGGGCACACAGATATGCCCATATTGTATATGGACTGGACTTCATGCTCCACATCACCGAAAATTGGCATGTCACATGCCCATAGGCATATGGTGATAGACGTACGGGACTGGAGATCCCTGCCGTCAGTGCAAATCAACGTTGTTAGCAATGGTTACATCACAGTGCTATGTGCCTAGATCATACCCAAATATAGAGCTCGATCAACAAGAGAGAGAGACACAGAGATAGACAGGGAAAGGGAGGGAGAGAAGGGGGAGAGATGGCCTATTTCACCCATGCATTAACCTAGAGAGGGAGAGAGAGAGAGAGACTATTCTTCCTGGCAATGCCGGGCAGCTGATAACACAGCGTTTATTCTGGCTATTACCCTAAAAAAAACAAATGCTGCACTATAACAGTGGCACAATAATATTGGCTCTGTTGTGATTTTTACACGTTTTATCTTGAGGAGAAATTGCACAAATGCCAAACCATCTTGTATTGAATTTGGGAAGGGTTCAAAGGCAGAACTTTAGAACTTTTTCTATGATTCAGCCATTACAGGTTTTGAGAAATGCCCTCTATTTCTCTCTGCAGATTGCTTTGAAATCGTCACTGAGGGGCATCTGAGAGGACACAGCATTCAGGTGAGTCCTCTTTTTGAAATGACACCATATGTACTTTTCTTAACGTTATTAGAGTGGCACATAAGTATAGAGCTGTACAACTATATTTTCCCTCAGAGGAGAGAGAAAGAGTGGGAGAGGGAGGGAGAGGCCTCCATGTCCAATATTCCTCTTCCACTGCAACTATTACACCACGTTTGTTATCCTCTCACATACAGTAGGCAGGGCTGGGCTGGCGCCATAGCCGTTTTGCCTCCCAGCCTGCGCAATGGGAGTGAGCTCCATTATCAGAGCTACTGCTTCACCACCCTGCAGCAAACCCAGCACCCTCTGCTCCTGCAGCTTTCATTCCTTATCTCAATAGGGAAAACGGGCTCTCTGATGAAGAGCAGAAATCACCCTGGGCTGCAGTGTGAACATGGATACAGAATGCATACAAAGATGGCCTGATAAACGTATGAACGTGCGAGGCACTGATATTTCTCACAGGAATTTGCAGTTGGTAATAGATATTCTGGGGAATTTGCTTTATAAATAATCATTCTAGGATGGGAGGCTCAGTCCATCATTAATCCAGTGCTGGGGTAGCCTACAGCAATTGTTTATACAGACCTGCCATCAATGACATATACAACTCATAAAGAGGAGCCCAAACAGATGAATATCTGTAATGCTCTTGTGTACTCTCAAGTCTGGGACAAGCCAAATGGCTTTAGATTATTGATTGTGTAATGTTGAAGATGAAACAGACAACACTTTCAAATGGGATCTTGACAGCTCCTTAGACATTCTACTTCATGGCTTTAACCATATTAAACTACACATTAATAGGTGGAAAATATATTTCATCAATAATTTCATATATGCTATTCTAGCCATTATATATTATGTTTATTTGATATTTTGTTTTCCCTATTGCACTGCTATTTCTGACCACTGGGTGTTGTATAATGCATAAGAGTGTACTGTAGGTGAGCTCACCGGAGGTCAATAAACAAGTTCTCGCAAGTAACAGAACGTTTTTATACATATTGAGTGCAGACAGTCTAGACTCTGCAGCAGGCTCTCAGTGGCCTTTTTGAGTAGCAGCTGTCACTACAAATGCATGCTAATATATTTTGCAGTGAAGGCTACTGAGGCTATATTTTACTTATTTGACATCATTCTGTACAAGCTCAACTTTTTATGTTTAATCTAATAAGAAGTCCTTCATGCAAGCTTTGCATTTGACTTTTGTGGAGCTTCCATTGTCTGTCCTTTACAGCCCTAAAGTCAATGTGTGTTTGTTGTGACTGTATATATTTATGTATGGCCTTACATGACAAGACCAATCTTTTGCCTGTTTCCTTTGATAGAACCTATATTTTACACTAAACCACTGGACTGACAAACTGCTTGATAGGTAATTCAATTCTTATTTAGCCACCGTCCCGGGCACGGAGGTGGTCCGAGGACCCCCGCCGGGGGTCCCTGGCCCAGGCAGAGCCCTCCTCCGGCACTTTGCCGGCCACCGCCGTCTTCCCAAGGTTTGCGTTTTTAACTTGACTATAATGCTGGCACAAACAAAGTGTAACATCTTCATGGGTTATTGTGTTAAGCACATCTACACAAGCCTCACTGTGTTTTCTGAAGGCTTTGGTTTAAGTAGTCAGACGCTGTTAGACTGCATTGATCTTTCTCACTTTGAATCTCTAATCCTGATTTGATGCTTTTTCTTTTTTTGCAAAAGAAGAGCTTCAAATGTTTTGTCCTTGGGAAAGGGGAAATTTGACTGTCAGCTAATTTGAGAAATTGGTTCAAATAAATTGTTAATAATCCCATCATTCACAGTATGAAAAATAACAAACCCTTCAAAGCCAAAGGGGTGCAAGAAAGAATACAGCAGTAATATTGGCAAAAAGAGACACATACATCTTTTGTGATTATTTCATGAACAACACATTGTCACATCATTGGGCCGAATGCTGTTTCTAACGGTTCTTTGAAACAGAAATGAAGTGTGTTTTCTCATTGAATTAGCTTTCAGTGTGCGACAGACCAGAGCATCCTGTGTGTGATTTTATTAAGATAAGCAAGAAAGTGGATAAGCTGGCCATTTTAAATTAGATTACTTTGTCCATGCTTTTCTTGAGAAAGTGATTATGCCGTGTTTTTGTGATGAATTGAGGTCAGGAAATGAGACTGGCACCTTGAGTCTCAGTGGTTTCCTGGATCACTATGGTGATGTTCTTTTGCTGTCCCTTTAATAGTCTTGTTGTTTAAGCACCAACACCACATTGCACAGGGGCATCTGTGGCAGGGCTAATATAATTTGTTTGTTCATCCATCTTTTTCAGCAGTTTGGTTTTTATATAGTTCATCTGTTGTTGTCATATGTCCTTGTCACTACCAATTTCACAGTATAATGGACTACTGTGGGGAATAAAAACTTCTTCTAGAAGTCAAGCTGCACCAATACCATATAAGGCAAAAGTCCCTGAAACCCTAAAAAGGCTAATGTTTTAAATATTATTAGTTGAACCACGAGTCAGTCATACTCATGATTAAATGCATGACATTCCCTGCAGTTGTGTCCTTCTGTGATGTAGTGAGAACACATGAATTTTAAAACCAGCAGAGAGAGTGCGTGTGTGCGTGCGTGCGTGCGTGCGTGCGTGCGTGCGTCTGCGTGCGTCTGCGTGCGTGCGTCCGCGCGTGTGTGTGTGTGTGTGTGTGTGTGTGTGTGTGTGTGTAATGGTTAAAGTGGTTAAAATCTAAAATGGCACAGATGCTTTCCCGGTCTTAGTGGATTAAACTGAAGGCACACTGAAGAAATATGCTCATTGCCTCAGTTCATTGAGCTGCCTACTTTTGTGTGTGTGTGTGTGTGTGTGTGTGTGTGTGTGTGTGTGTGTGTGTGTGTGTGTGTGTGTGTGTGTGTGTGTGTGTGTGTGTGTGTGTGTGTGTGTGTGTGTGTGTGTGTGTGTGTGTGTGTGTGTGTTCATATTTGCAACTTGCAACAAAGGAGGAAGCTCATACAAACTCTGACCTTTTTATTTATGCGAACATGAAGATACCAAAATCATGAATCAAACATGTATAAGTCAGTAAAATCAGTCAGCTGTGTATGGATGGATGAGAGTAAAAGGAAATGTAGGTGAAAGAAATCATCAAACAAAGAGCTGGAGTGTTCCCCGGGTGTGTGAGAGACGGAATGGCCCTGCAGCCTCTTACATACAGGTGATGAAGCAGACTACAGGTGTTTCACATCTCCTCTGACAACCTCACTCCACATGCACACAGCCCGTAAACACAAACCACAACAGACACCAACACAAAGGACAAGGATATATCTTTTGTAATCATAAAGTTAATAAATATGTACGTTATTTGTCATATCTGCCCTGTGCACCTTTTTGTTTACGAAGCCTAAAAGCCAAACAGAAATGTAATTTGTTCCAGTGTTCAAACACAGTTAAATCGATAATCGCAATTATTAGTCGTAGTTATTTTGACAAGCACAGCGCGTTGTATGCTTGTAGATCAGCTACTTTTGCTAAATAGATTTTTGAGTAGAGGTAAATAAGTAAGGGGCCTCGTATAGAACCCTGGGGGAGTATATAGGGTTTAAGTGGTTAATCAGAATTTGACATATTATACAATTGCAGCCAGTAAAGTTTTTAGTGAACTTTTAACCCCGTTATTGATGGGCAATCTGGTGGGTGATGTCGGCCGTGCCATTATTGCATCCAATACTTTGTTGTTCCCAAACAAGAAATCTCTAAACGGTCAGCCTGGATTGCTGTGGCATTTGTGCACCTTCATGCTCCCGGGAGGATGAACCCTACTGATGTTGGTGACCCCATGGCCTTTCCTCTAGCACCACCTTTCGGCCTGAATTTCCACTTGCACACAAGATATTTTGCACGCTGTCTCACTGTAATTTCCATAGTGTCATGGAAGAAGCCTCTGAAACGCAATTTCACCCGAGAGCAAAACTAATTTTCTCAACAACTAATCTACACCACCTCAAACAAACCGCCAAGAGCACATAATGATGAAAAATATGTTGAACTGTAGAGTTGTGAAAGAAACTGCATATTATTCAAGGGGCTGCCTACATTATTGTTTAACCCATTAAGACCTGAGGCTGATTATAAAAATGTCTTCTAAATCCTAACAGTTCTCAGAAAAACTTGTGTTGCTATATCAGTGGTTCTCAAACTCTTTCATGTCAGGGACCCCCAAAATTATATGTATTTGGCCACGACCCCCATCTCAAAATGATTTTGTTCCAGGGACCCCCAGAAGCAAAGATTTGAGTGGAAAATGTTCGCTTTAAAAATATATATATTCAAAGATTTGCTCAAATTTTCACGGTTAAAAAAAATTAGCGCGGCACACAGTGAGCGCACGCACGCACGCACGCACGCACGCACGCACGCACGCACGCACGCACGCACGCACGCACGCACGCACGCACACACACACACACAAAATGTTTCGTTATAAACATAATGATTCATTATAATGAATCAAGCTCCAAACAACATTCTCAATAAATGATTATTGCCAGTGATGCTGCTGAGATAGGCTATCATTAAATGAGCACACTTGTCCACAGTCTCAGAGTGAGTGCCGTTAGCAACTCTAGAGTTAAACGTGAAAAATGTCACTTTAAAACGGCTCTAAATCATTTTAATGTGTGTGTGTGTGTGTGTGTGTGTGTGTGTGTGTGTGTGTGTGTGTGTGTGTGTGTGTGTGTGTGTGTGTGTGTGTGTGTGTGTGTGTGTGTGTGAGAGAGTGTACTGTGCAGCATAATTGTCAGACCTTGTGTGAATGGACAATTCATGTACATGTTATTTCTGAACAGACTTTTGATTTACCACTTGTGGTTTAGCTACTCATAGCATTGATAATGGTGTGTATCCATTATAATCTAGTAAAAGGGAAAGTGCACAACTTTAATGTTTGGTTTAATTGCAGTAATCTTAGCTAAACCATTTACTCTATTAAAGCAAATTCAGTCATGTGTATAATCACTGCATTAAAGCACAATATTTGAAACTTTTTTGAAAATAGGCTTGTTTTTTTGTGGGGTTTTTTTTGTGGCAGTTACTATATTTTTTACGCATTGTGAGCTAAAACAAATTTTATTCTGTGTTTGTTCGAGAATTGGCTGTTACAAAATGCACGTGTGTCAAAGTGGTAAACCTCATTAGTCTGAAAAGCACTAAAACGTTTATTCATCTATTTATTTGTCAGGTTACAAACTGTTGTGAATATACAGTATGTAAACACCTGTTATTCTGAAAGGCGACATTCCATCACAATAGAAGTGATTAAATAAATGATCAAAAATAAACCTGCCTATTTTCCACATCAATGCCTAATTCCACGCCCACAGTAGTTATCCGGCACTGACAATATCCACTCAATATCACTCCCATTTATCACCATTAAAGAGAATGAAGTGAGTCACTTTGTGAGAGTTTGCAGGCAGTGGAAAGGTATGAAGGGGATATGGACATTGGTGGAAAGTAACATTTACTCAAGTACTGTACTACTTTATTGGAGTATTTCCCATTTTCAATACTTTTACTTCTACTCCATACATCTCAGAGGCAAATATTGTACTTTTCACTCTACTACAATTATTTGAAAACTTTATATACAATATTCTCTCTTGATATAGCCCTTTATGCATTTTGGCCATTTGAAAATAGCCGATCTACATGCTCACAATGCGTCGCATCGCAATGCATTGGGAGCTTGTAGATCTGCTATTTTCAAAAGATTTGTATACATTTGAAAACTTGTGAAATGGGACCTTCTGCATATTGAGCACTTTCTACTTTTGGTACTTTAAGCACATTTTGATGCCAATACTTTTGTACTGTTACTCAAGTACATTTTGAATTCCATACTTTTGCTTGTAACAGAACTGTTTCTACATTGCAGTATTGATACTTTTACTTCAGTGAAAGATTTGAGCACTTTTTCCCACCACTGATTATGGAAAATCTGTCATCGGCCAGGCTCTAAGAGATCTCTGGGGTGAAGACAATGATTTCCAGATTAACAGCACCGCCCTGCGTTGTGACACCCCAATGCTATCGTAAAGGATTCAGGAAGCAACTTACAGCTGCATTAATTAGAAACGCATGCCAATCATTTGATGAATCAAATAAGTACTTATAGTACTACAGTATAAACATTGACATGACAGGGAAGAACAGACGTCATGTTCTCTCTTTGTTTGAAATAAGCCTATACTCATTGTACAACCAAACAAGAGGCACCATAAATTATTCAGGTGTCCTCTGATGGCTGCCCATTTACAGTATAGGTGGCTTTAGTCTGACTGGACACATTCTTTTGCTTTATTCCTTGGTGATCTTGCTACTTTAAAATGTAAGAAAAATACATGTGACCTCTGAGTAGGCCCCTGCCTTCACTCTGATATTTAATTTATTCATTACCCTCCGACTCCGTCTATATCGGGTGTGCTCTACAAAGCTCCTAATAGAAATGGAATACAAAACTGGAACATGAAGGCAGAAGAAATATTGAGGAATGTTACGGCTGTATGTTAATAACACGGTGAAGTCCTGTGGCCTTTTGTTCACCACTTTGAAAGCACAATTTGAGGGTGAGAGTGTAATAATAGAATGCAGCGCTCACAGATAATAATGGCATTTGTTTTATTGTTCCCCATGAAGGCCATCTTCTGCAGAAGGCGTTGCAGGCTCTCCTCACTGCTGTACTTTTGCCCATGCTGATGTGAGACGCTAATGAGTGCTAATGGAAGATGGCTGAAAAACCTACTCTGAGATGCTTTTTTGAGCTTACAATTCACACCTCCTTCTCTCGCCATCTAAAGAAGGTTCCGTCGCATCCATGCCATCTTGCATGAAAACGTTTCAAGGAGGCAGATCGTAGGCTTATAAAGTGTAATGTAAATGAAATCCTTAACCACATGAACGCTAATGTCTCGATTCTGGGCATACCATAATAAAAGAACATTCGGCGAAAATAGCCGATCTACAAACTTGTAATGTCTCGTGCCACGTTGCAATTTGTTGTGAGCTTGTAGATCAGCTATTTTCGCTATTTGACATACAACTAAGTAGGCTAATAGGGTTGAAGTAGTTTAGGATGCAACGTCAGAACATCTCAAGCTGAATTCTTTAAAGGTCATCCTCCATCTTCTATCCATATGGAGATACCACAGGACCCCAGAGAGGTGTCAGATATCATAACTCATCCTGTGCATGAAGATGCATATTTTACACGCATACGTTAGGCTTAAGTAGTCTGCTCATATGGGCTGCTGTCTAGAGAAGCATTTTTAATCTCTTTTATCTATTTAATGGGGTATGCAGTCATCAGTGAACTTTGAGACGCAAATTGAGTCCTCTCGCTTTCGACAGGGCAGTTGCACTAAGACACAGATCAATAGTTCTTCTAATCACTTGGCCACTGTGACTCAATCTGACTGCTTGAACTCTGAAACCACCAGAAAACAAGGTGAGAAGTGGCCAAGATGTTTGTCACAAATATCTCTCTACGAATTGATGTATACAAATAACAAATCACTGACACTGAAATGATTGATTTGATCAGCATTCTGTCTAAAGTCATGTATTTGAAAACCAAAGGATTATCTTCTAACACTCATTGAGCAGGATTTCACCCGTCAGTTGTCATTAGTAACGCGCCACAGCTCACTTGCAAATATGCATGTCATCCTGCAGTAGACTGCTTACGGAGCAGAACCAGGTTTTAGCATCTGGATGACATACTGATTAATTCTCACCGTGCGCGTGTTCCCCTGTGTCCTCTCCTTTTGGCAAATAAATTGGAGTGAGCTGACCTTTCATCAGATATGCATGGCAAGCTAGAGGTTTTAGGCTAGAGGAACCAGACATGTTAACTTCAAATTAATCAAATTAATTCCATTACTGCAAGCGACACGTGCTGGATGCTTCACTGCACCACCACCATCTGTTGCTCAAAATCCCACCTACAGTATGTTTGATTTCCCCCAGCACTGACCTCCGACCTCTGTCAGCTAGATAGCCGTGTAATGACGCTGTGAGCTTCCAACATCCTACCATAACACGACATTTGAAGGTGTATGATTTGTGTGTAACAAGCTTTAATGTGTGAGACGTTGAAAACATGAGCGGTACCTTGCTGAACATCATAGGTGGACCTTGATGTGCATCTTTCAGGGAGGCATCATAAATAAATCAGGGTGGGATGCTCATTAAAAAAGACTGCTCTGTGGAAATTCACTTACGAAACCTGTGTCTAAAAATAGAGCTATTAATGGAAATATAATAGTCTCTTTCTCAAGGTCAACAAAGATTTTAAACAAGACGATCAAAAAGATGAATACTGATTTGATTTTGAACTAAAATCATAATAATCATTCCCACACTGCAAAATCCTTAATGTTCTTTTCTTTTTCTTTTGTTTAATGCCAAGTCAGATAATATGTTAATTTTGCCAATCATACGGATCACTGCAGCTCAACAGTCAATGTGACGGGTGGTCAGGAGATTTAAAGGTCTTTACACATGAGGAGCGTGACAAATTAACAGTCCGAAAATGTGTTGAATATTTAGCATCAAACTATTCCGTTTAGTTGTGGTGAAATATGTACCTTGTTTTGGAAAAAAAAATGGTGCTTTATTTCCACGTATGCCATCATACTCAATGCAGTTATTTGTATTCATAAATCAATCAGCAACAACAGGTTAAGCTGTGGTATCACTAGACCAGGGAGGGATGGGCAACTTTGATGGAGAGGGCCACTGTATTTCCACACTCACTCCAGAGGGCAACATTGCATATACTGTCGGGCCTGGTCTCTATGAGAGTTGCTGTAACACCTTAATTTCCCCTCGGGATGAATAAGGTACCTATACCCAAAAATAGCTGATCTACAAGCTCAAAACGCGTCGCACTGCGACGCGTTTTGAGCTTGTAGATTCTGCCATTTTTTAATTTAAATCCTGCTTTTTTCCCCTCTATTTTTGAATTGGAATCCTGAAAAGTAACATTTTTTTTTTATTTCGAACGTTATACTTATGTTAACTTTATGAACTTAAATACAAATACATTGGACATAAAAAAGACAATAGAATTTTAATACTAGTCATTAAGCTACTAATATAGACTGAAGTAATTAAAGCGGGTCATGTTTGCAATTGTAACAGCGGAAATAAATAATATATCAGTATTTCGATATTAACCTGCGGGCCGCATTAAGTGAAGGTGGGGGCCGCATGTGGCCCCCGGGCCGCCAGACATGTATGCACTAGACTGTATTTATTAATATATAGTGGTCTGGTGATTGCAAATGAAAAACATATGGGATTTCAAATCGGTCCTTTGGGAAACAACATGTTAGAAGTAGGCTAGAGATGATAATGGCCTGCCCACACTAACAGAAAAGAAAGCCTGTGCCGAGGTCTGGTGTGAATCACTTGAGAGCAGCAGCATGGCATGTGACGTGAAATGGAACATTGGGATCGAAAAATAGCACAATCAAGTGCGAGGAAGGAACATTAGTAAAAGAATAAAAAAGAATAAGAAAATGGCTAAATCAGCATGCTCACAATGTGTTGCGATGTTGTGAGCTTGTTCTTATGTCACAGGGCACGGGCACCGTCATACAACTAAGTATATTATTCAGGCTTAAGTGGTTAAAGGAGTAGTTCACCCAAAAAATGACTTATTTTCTATCAATTGCACACCCCATGAAACCTTGAATCCATGGATTTATTTTTGTTTTTGTGGCATTCCTAAGCCAATAATTTGATTCCCGTCTCCTACCGGCTAATGTATCCGGTAGGAGACACAAAGTAGATTATTTGTGTCTCCTACCGGATACACACCCGGTCATCAAATTATTGATGAACTCCTCCTTTAAGGAGAGGAGGTTTTGTAGCCTGGTTCCAGACCCTAGACCCCGAGCTTCAGGCTGATAATCAGGCTAGAGGTGATTTTGTGCTCATTGAAATGATTTAGAAGCTGAATGAAATTGATCTGAAATGTGGGTTCATAATAAATGTCAGTAGCTGGGGGAAACCTACTCTTTCTATAAAACAATGGCTTTTGATTAAGACAATGAAAATGCCATATTGATGTGAAACAGCTTGAACTACAGTTAGTTTTAATTAGAGTACATTTGGCCCGTATGAAAATACAGCATATTATACTGTAGCTATGTCACAATGTCACAACCTCGCAGCATGAAAGGCTTATTGTTCAATTGCTATTCAAGAGAGGTCTCTGAAGGTCGGCAGAGAGTAATTGACATTTCCTGAAGTCCCTCTTGCATATTGTTTAGTGAAACACCCAGCATTATTCAAAGAGGCTCTACTGTCCCTCATGGAGCTGACTTGTTTCACCTTGCACCAATCCAAATCCATAATAGATGTCTAGCATGGCTTTGCATGCAGAAGTACACATGTTTACAGCTGTCAAGTATTACAGCAGGACTAAGGGAGTCCTGAAATTGTGCCAATCCTCTTGCATTGGATGTATCTCAAAGACCATGGTGTAGCGTTATATCTCCCTTGTATATCAATAATGCATGCAGAGATACTGTAGTAAGTGTACCTGAGTGCATATAGGATCAAGAACAGGGAGACTTGTGTAGTTTCAGACATAAGAGGTCGGCTGTTGTTTTATCCCATGATATGTATTGTGTTACTCAGTAAAATAAATGCTCAGTGTTGTTGAGTTAGCTGTAAAAGGGTGCGAGTGAATCACTTTATTCATTACAAAGATTTAAACAGCATTCATTTTTAATGCATTCATTACAAGTGGTGTCTGACAACTTAGCTATGGCACTTGATTTTGTCTAAATATTTCAGAGTATTAACTAGAAAAAGAGCTCCTTGGAGCACAAGTCTCCGCCAGGTCAGGTAGGTTATTATGGCCTCCTGGTGGCGCTATAATAGGCCAATGTGAAAAGGGTGCCATTTCTTTTTAGGCCTTGCACAGCAATCGGACACTCCATTCATGATTTGAGGCATTTTGTTCCAAAAATGTGGTTTGCTAAATTAGACCTGCTGGTGGCGCTATAACAGGCCAATGTGAAAAGGGTGGCATTTGTTCCTCGAACCTAGTGGGAATGTGTGTGAAAATTTCACGAAAATCGCACACGGCGTTCATGATTTGAGGCATTTTGTTCAAAACGGACCTATCCTGCAAACTTTGGAAGCCAATGTTAACCAAGTAGGATGGAATATGAAATATCGGACACATCCATCTTGATCACATGACTATAGAGATACTGTGTACTGATTTGCGTGTTTTTTGGAGAAAATCTGTAGGAGTAATATCAAAAAATGTGTTTTGCAAAAGTCGGCCTCATGGTGGCGCTATGACAGGCCGATCTGAAAAATGTGGGTCAGAGGTTCTGCTGTGGCATCCAGGGAGTGTGTGTGCACAGTTTCACAGCGACCGGGCCAACGGTGGCGGAAATTAGCTGCTCGCAGAAGGACGGATGGACACGCGGACAGATGAACAGGGGGCAAAACATACTCTCTCGCCATGCCTTTCGGCCTGGCGGAGACAAATATAATGTATAATTTCTGGTGACAACGTGATAATATTTGTCCCTCCAATGTTATTACTCTATGAAAAAGTACACATACAAATGTGCCACTTCAAAACTTCACACGTTACTGTTCTTTCCCTGAAAGTGCCCTGAAAATGCATTTTTTTCCTCCCTGTTCTGCCCTTAAAAATGCACTGTTTTGCCCCTGAAAAGAAGTTGTCACTACACACCCCCGTTTTTCCCTTCAACAGACATCCATATACATGAGAACAAAAGAATGTGTGTTGAAGAAGGTGTCAGACTCATTATGAGGCGAAAGGTGATTTGAAGAGGTCCTTGACCAGTTGCTCAAATTAATTAGCATCATAAAAGCAGTGATCATCAAAATAATTCAGCATTTTAAATGCCCTTCTTTGTCCCTCTTATTGCCCTGGGAATCCCCTGAAAATGTACTGTCTTGCCGATGGCAGGACATTTGAAGTTTTGAAATGGCACATCTGTATACGGTTCATATTTATTTAACATCTCCCTAATACTGTTTTTGCAACAGTGCAACAACACAAAATACAGTGTAAATTCCAGTGTGTTCATTTCATACTCTGAGTGTAAAAATAGAGCCGTAATTTTACTGTGTAGGCACAAAGTGTACAGAGGAGGGGTATTGAATATTGTATAGCCTATTGTATATAATACAATCATTTTAGTACCTTACCTAAGTGCTGCTGTGCAATGTTCTCACAGTGCAGATTGTTTGTTGGAATAGTTTATGGCAAAGTGACCATGCCAAGATAGCTCAGGAAACAAAATGGCATGTACACACTTGGTCCAACTTGTTTGTTTAGACAGACAGACAGACAGACAGACAGACAGACAGACAAAAAAATACTCACACCACCAGAATGCCACACCACCAGCAACACGTGTTAAGACTCTTTCTTAGTAAGTACTGTACCTACACTTAATGTAGGTACAAGTACCATTTGTGCTTGCATTGTGTTATGCTCATGTAGGTAACTAGAAGAAGAACTATGCCATTATCAATACATGTCATTGTATCATACATAAATAGACAAATTTCCATAAATTCATTTATTCTTAGATGTCACATACATTATGTTTAAATGTTCTCCTTAAACTGAAGGAAAAATAGAACAGTCACACACTTCAGCCTTGTTGCAAAAAAAAGGATTTCCCATATTGTCTTTGGCATAAATATCTTTGCATTGCTCTCTACATTATCTTTTTTTCTTCTCATAGTCATTGCAAATACATAAATAAACCTAGAGAATACTTGGAAAAGGGTCAGCAGTAATGTCAAGTATACCATGAGTCATAGGCTAAACAACAGACAAAAACGTTTGCTGCATTTTATTGTGTCCTTCACTTAATAGTTTACCATAGGATAATACACAAGTAAAGACAATGGGATAGTTCCACTGTAAATACGTGTTACTGAAGATCCAATGTCTAAAGTCATTAGAGTGAAATGATTATTGTTTTAGAGTGGACAAATGTGCTGTCCACCAATTGTGACAAAGATGTAAAAAGAAAAAAAGAAAAGAAAAAAAAACCTGACGTGACGCATCAAGTGAAATGGAACACAAAAATACAAAAAAGTGCCAGGAATTTCTCCCTCATTTAAACTCTGGTGCACTATCTTGAAAGCAGCCTTCAACTCATTGTACAATCTATACACTACACAAGGCACCAAGTTGTCATGGGTATTTCACTTTCAAGTGCATATTTTCCAAATGTGATTAATAGCTATGTTTAGGGGCTGCTCGGCCGCTTTTTAAGACGACACATTTATGTTTTTTTATGCCAGGTTCCATGTCTTTTTTTGGACAGCCACTACTGACAGCCAAATCCGTACACATGATTTATTCTTACAGAATCACTAAACCCTGTGTCTCATAAAGAACAGTGTATGTGCACATGGACAAATTGTCCTGTCATAATGGTTCAAAATGAAATGTAAGGTTAGGTGAAAAACATCTCAAAGACAAATGACACAAGAAGACCAATGACTTAAGCTTTGTGACTCCGTACAGACGGCAGTATGCAAGGGGAGGGAGCAGATGGGCGGAAATCAATCCACTTAAAGGGGAAGAACACTTTGGTAGATGTTTGTGTTGTGTAGTTACCTTGCCATGATGTAACTCCAAAGATGGGCAAGAAATAAAGAATTGTTTCTCCATTGATTAGAAATCAATAATTCAAAATATGCTCCTCATTGACTTGATGAAACAGCTCTCAAAGTCAATCGTTTAGCCTGCAAACAAAGCTTATTTTGTCAATATAGAACATCACACAACCCAGTACTTTGATTGTTTTTTAAATATAAATGTCAACTTCCCGTTGGTTTTACAATTTGAAGTTGTGGATCCAGATCCACGGATCCAGTCCGGGGTTTCTTCCTAATAACAATAGCAAAATGTACAGGAAGTTGACATTTTTATTTAAAAAACAGTACTGGATTGTGTGATGTTCTATACTATACTGTCAGAATCAGCGTTTTTTGCATTCATTGACAGGCTGAAAGAGTGAATTTGAGAGCTGTTTCACGAAGTCAACGAGGAGCATATTTTGAATTATCAATGTATTCATTATTATCAATGGAGCAATAGTTTTTGATTTCTCGCCCACCTTTTCTCGCCCACGAGTTTAATCATGGCAAAGTAACTACACAACCCAAACCTCTACCAAAGTGTTCTTGCCCTTTAAAGGCATTGACGGCGAGTCAGAGATAAACAAACACCGCGCCTCCTGTAGTTCGTTTCCCCGACCACCAGGGGGTGACGCAGGAGGGACTTTCATAGAGCTAAGGGAACTTCTGAAGGGGCCATGCCGAAAATAGGTTGCTTTATTCGGATATAATTCGCGGAACTGCCCGCCCCTGCTGGTTCTCTGAATTTTTTTTAAAAAATAGGCTCTTTCATGATAAATTGACCACATATATGAAGTTAAACAACTAAATACTATCCAAACGCTATCTTAAAAGTAAATTCTGTGCCTCAAAAACGAAGTTTGAGAGCGTTTTAAAACCGAAAGTAAAACGTTCACACGGACACGGACACGCACGGATGCGCACATGCGTGCGTTAATTTACGACCCGGACAAACATAAACAGCAGGGAAAATACGGATTTCAGAAAGAGGACTGTGTTTCAATGCAGGAAAACACCCCAGCATCATTATATAGTGGCTGATAGAGGGGAAAAAATGCAATATATATATATATATATATACTGTATTTATTTATTTTAATTTAGGCTTAATGTTGCCTAGAATCCCTTAAAAGATCCCTGAATACAGTGGTGGAAAAATATACTTAAAATGTATTTTTTTTTCTTTATTTCGTTTCATTTGTAAAACGTCTATTTTCTAAATATAAAACAGGGCTTATGTGGTTATTGTATTAATAATCTAGATGTGTAAAGTAACTAGTAACTAAAGCTGTCAAATATAGTAGAAGTATAATGT
The DNA here is from genome assembly GCF_963454915.1 of Gymnoscopelus microlampas. Lineage (NCBI taxonomy): Eukaryota > Metazoa > Chordata > Actinopteri > Myctophiformes > Myctophidae > Gymnoscopelus > Gymnoscopelus microlampas. Next base: position 41,870,856 of record NC_139945.1, on the reverse strand, counting down.
ATTTAAAAATGGAAATACTCAAGTAAAGTAAAAGTACTTCAACATTGTACTTATGTATAGTTCTTGAGTAAATGTTCTTAGTTAATAGTTACTATCCACCACTGCATAAGAAGACCAATGACACAACAACTTAAGCTTGTGACTCCGTTCAGACGCCAGCGTAGAAGGGCGGGTGCGAGCAAGCAGGTGGGCGGAAATCAAATTGTCTTTCCACTTAAAGATTTGATCCCTGCATGCTTGCTGTGGCATATTGGAAATGATCAGAGGTGAGCTCATCTGTCTCCTGTTCAGTCTGTTCATCCTTCCTCTTGTTTTGATAGACTAACCCTGTCACCGTAGACTGGAAGAAATTCGAAAAATGGAGCCTCGATTACGGAAACCATAAATAATGCAGAGCTGTGACAGAAAGTTAATGTTTTCTTGGGGATGGGAAATGAGGATCTTTTTTTTTTAACCTAGTTTGTTTTAAGTTGGTGACTGTGTTTTTACATTGTTCCTGGCACCACCGCCACAGCCTGTCAAAGTGACAGCTCTGGCAGAGCAAAGGCACAATTGTGACATTATTTACAGATGGTGAGCCAGGAAGGAAAAATATCTCACTTCATCAGTCAGTAGTGGGATTCATCAATAGTCTCAGCCCTGGTAACAGTTGTCACATTCAATGGGCAAATGGGGCTCATGCCTAGAGGAGAGTAAGGAATACGGGGTGTTGTTTAGAATAAAAAGGATTTGTGTGTCTGTGTGTCTGTGCCTGGGGGAGGGGAGCGAAGGGGCTCAAAATAGCATGTCCTTGGAGATACTAAAAGTCGTGCTTTTCACACTCACTCTGTGGGCTGGGACTCCTCTGGAATTCCTCTCCATTGATCCCTGTAAAGGGATTACACAGAGAAGGTGTCAATACCCTTTTGCGGTATTCAATTATTCAATTAATTGAACTAAATTTCAACAAGCCAAAGGCGTCTCCATTACCTTCACAATCTTGCCCGCTGCTTAAAGGCGTTTATGTAACATGATATGCTAATACTTGTCATACTAAGCCCTTGTAATCTCCATGCATGAATTGTAAATACAGGGCCATTTCCCTCCCCACAGATATATGGTACAGAACGATTTGAATTTTAAAGGCCCAATCCACATTTTGTAACACATCAATTAGAGTTATATACGTGATATATACTTAAAGAGTTTGATTTATAGATGGAAAATATGTCTATGATGCTACCCCATCATAAATCAAAATATAGGTCAGTTTTACGCCAATGTTTACAAATATTACCAACGTAAGCAAACCTATTACAGCCACAAATACAGCAAACATATTTTAAAAGGGATTTATCTGTTGTCTGTAGTTATTTGTTAGTACTTCCATCAAGAGCTGAGTCAATCATCAAGTTCTCAGCGAGTTCAATGGCAATCTGCCCTTTATATTCTGATATATCTTGTGTGCAAGTGAAAATTTTGACCTAATGGTGGTACTAGCGGAGAGGCCATGAGGTCAAAGAATTGTTTATATATGTTGTTTGGGACCAAACTGGTGGACCAACCGACCAACCAACCATCCCTAGTGGTACAGGGCTAAAAAGTAATATATATTTTTTTGTTATCACACGAGGAGCGACATGAATACACTATACGAAAAAGTGCTGTTCTTTTTTCACATCAAACCATTAATTTGGTGATGCCTCATTCATACAGGTGAATGGTTTTATTTGTTATGCACTCATAACATAAACAGGAGTTTAAATTAATGTGAATTAATCACATTAAATAAACGCTCCCGGTGTGTGCAGACCTTTATTGTTTAGGTTTGTATCTCTTATTAGGCCTTTAAAAACCACATCAACTATTATGTTCTCAGTGATTTGTTAGATACAGAGTATAGCACTGAATAATGACATAGTGAGGATAAGCAAATACTATCATAACTATGACTGAATGATTCAAAAATGAAGTTGCAGTATAAAGTATGATTTATGCATTTACCTTCTCCCCTGCCATAAATACATTTTGCAGGAGATAGAGGCTGCACACCATATGCGGATATGGAGGAGTCAGCGAACCATATAATCACTTAGTTAGAGGAGATTTGCTTCCTCAGGTGAAAGCTCAATGATGCAAGTGAGGTAGTTGTAAAACCATCATTTATATCAGAACTGCACGTCTTTTTTATAGGTGAACAAAATAGTAAAATGTGTCAGAATCATTAACACAATTATATAACAGCCAATGCTTGTGAAATGAGACGCATGTGGGTAACACCATTACAGTGTTCTAACTAAATTATTAACAACAAAAATGGCATCTGTGTTTGTATGACTTCCTTAACCGATGTGATTTCATCAGATATTCCGAGGTATTTTGCTGCGAGTTGCTCCACCCAGGTGATTCTATCACCTTTTCTCATTAACTCATCTGTGCATGAAGAAGAGAATCATATTAATAAATCTAAATTCACGCTGCTCCTCATCATGATCTGTTTTGCATTTATGGCACATTTCGCTGAGTTAGTGAAATGTGTCATGAATATTAAGCCATGCAATGCTAGATTCCCCCCCCCCCTCCCTTTTCTTTCTTTTTAGTTCATGTGGGAGAAACGTGTCTGTTCACTGTCCATGATGTAGCTTGATAAAACGGGATTATCAGTTGGGTGAACAATAGGATTTTATCACTGAGACGTGAATTATCATGATTAATAAAGACGTAATTCCTGATGTCTAACTACAGTACGTACACGCTCTGATGGTGGTAAAGATAGACTTCACCATGAATCTCCCAGAGGGACAGTTTTGTTTGAAATGACAAAGGCCACACAGAGGCCTTTTATGCTATTGATCTGGCATGAACATCTCCCAGAAAACCTCGACGTAGACCATGCAGTCTGGTGATGGTGCCAGAACCTCTTACCCAATTTGCCCTAAAGATTTACAGAACTGCCTGTGAAAGATTACACACATATAATCTTTAGGAGCACATTATAGAAGAATTATGGAAATGGGAAATATAATCCCTGAAAGCAATTAGTTCTAACATGAAAAAAAAAAAATAGCATGATTTCTATTTAATATGGTGGGAGTATTTATCAGCAGAATATTGAGTTTTTGAATGGGAGAGTTTGCCAGAGTATAGCTTACAGTAAAACGGAGTAAGAGAAAATCACTACATACTTGTAAATTTGCCAAGTCTGGAGGTCAGAATGTGTCTCTTGAGGGAATTCACTAAAGCCTTATTTGAAATATAAAATAGAGACTCTAAAGGAGGAGCCAACTCACTACACACTAAAATACATACTACTGTACTAAGGTTGTACTAATTACATGTTCTATACATTACTACATGTATAGGAACATTGTTACCCTTTTCAGAGGCTGATACCTTGATCTCATTAGCGGGTCATTGACATGTTGGATTTAAAAATGTATTAGTTGTCAGTTACTTTGGATTAATACCCACCTAGACGGTTTGATCCTTGGTAATATTTGACCTTCTAGGAGAGGCTTAAAAGATTTGGGCTGAAATATCTGTAAAACATGTCCCAATCCTTTCCTGAAGGCTTAAATGAAATCAGAGCCACTCAAACAGATTATGGCGTACCCCTGTATATGACCTCATGTCTGGTGAAGTCTGACCAACAACCAGTGGGGAAATTACTTTCAAAATGTAATAACATAGCCTATTACTCATTACTTTAAATTAAAAGTAATACGTTACTTTACAATATTGCTTTTTGTGGCAAGAGATGTGTTACTTTTGGGTTACTTTCACGAAACACCCACAAATGACACTTGTACTGCATGTTAAAGCAATAAATTGTTGCAGTGAAAAACAAACTGTTGTCATTTCCAGAGCCATTCATCTGAAGAGAGCTGTGTCTGTGACATCACTTTAGCCATCAATGTTTAGGAGCTCTACTTTGACTATCCATGTAGCTCTCTAGGATGTTTAAATGGTAAATGGAATGCATATGTGTGTCTTTCTACTCTTTCCAACCCTTAAAAGTGTTTTACGATGTACGTAGTATTTCACCTACTGTATTCCCACCCACACACATTCTCACACCAATGACGGGGGAAACTATGCAAGGCACCAACCTGTCCATGAGGAGCAGTTAGGGTTTAAGTTTCTTGCTCAAGGTCAATTCAATACAGGAGTATCCAGGGATCGAACTGGGGACCTTACCTCCTGAGGTAAGGTCTCTATCTCTATTATATCTGGTGCCAAAGCCCTAGATATAATAATATTAAAATGCATATAGAATAGAATAGAATAATATTAAATGGAAGAGGGTGAATGGAATAGAGAAGAATTCCACAATAAACGTGTTATTGTTATGAAATTGTCATGATGAAGCATAAGCAACCACTCTCACTCTGCAATGGAAGCCTCCATCAACGCACAGTATATATTTGGGAAAATGTTATAAAAGTCTATATAGCGACTGGTTGGCAAAATACAATGTCATTAATATTTCACAATTTGTAAAAGTAATGTGCCATATTACATTGTTACTAATGAAAGTATTACTACTTTCATTAATGACCAATTGCTACAAGTATTAGTATTACTTAATGTGTTACTATAATAAGGCCAGTTCACACCAATGCAACTCCTTGCAACATGCAACTACTTGCAACTATTATGGCCAATAATAGTTGCATTGGTGTGACATGGCCTTAAAACTGTTTTGTAGCAAGGAGTTCCGACTAGTTGCATTGTTCGGTTTAGCCTGTAACACTGCTACAGTACCAGGCTTAATTGGCACTAAGAATGGGTGTGCATGATCCTATCCTAATCCTGTTGCCTCAGGTCCTGTCGTAACCCTGCCCCCCAACACCACATTCATCACTATTGATCGCTTAGCAGGGAGGCCGTTCATCTTTGACTTGACCTCTAATGCCAAAGGTTTGTAGAAGCTAATAAAAAGGCTAATTAGTCAATCAAACTGCTACTACAAGCAATTTTCTTTGAAACCACCTCCTTTAATTCCAAGTAGAGAGCTCAGTTAAGTCAGGGTCCTGCCAGTGGGATATTGGCATTCATTAATCTTTGATGGTGTTTTAGATTAGTGCAAACTGCTCAAGCCAAAATGGCTATTTGTCCTAACCAATCACTGCAGTTTAGTGGTTGTTTACATCCCTAACTAGACTCCTCTTTTGGATAACATCAAGCATGGGGAATAATAAGGCTTTATTGTGTTATTAGGAAATGATATAGGTATATTTCAAGTTTTCTACACAAGGTTTATTGTTGTGACATCTTTTCAATATGATGATGTATTCAGGGCATGGCTGTTCGAGGCTTCCCTATTTGTTAGATGCAATTAAAGTTTTTATGGAGGGAACGTTGTTACTGAAAATCCATGAATACATATTATGATTGATATGCTGTTGCATGCTACAATGTTTTGTGCGTGAACATAAATCATACTTCCAAATTTCACAAGCTCTAAATGAATTAAGAGCCTAAAGAAATGGAGATATTCTGCTATGTTTTGTCATTGATATGCTGAGGATGAATGTGACTTCAAAGTAGTGACAGCTATCAGGCCATGCTACACCTCGCCACGGCCGCACTATTTCTAGATCAAATGGCATGCTGAGTCAGTGTGACTTTCTCAGTGTCCTTTCAAGAGCCTACTCTAGCAGGGTAGAGCTTGTCTTCATTTCAAGCTCTGTCATCAGCACGGTTTAGTAAAAGCAGGCATCCTGCTGAAATATGACATTTCTCACCAAGAAAGACCTTTACTTCAGTCAGGCAATTCAAAAATAATTAAAGTCTGTGATTAATATGCAATGAGCTTCCCACTTGGCCACAGTGGAATCGATTTCCTATTTTACGGCCTATTAAATGCAATGGATCGCCCTATTTTATCTGATGGCAAAGCACGGAGGTTGTCATTCTGCCGTCAATAGCTGGATGCCATAGCTCAGAGAATAGAGACTATGTGCAGTGTGAAGACATTCAGTAAAATCTATAATTGATTCGGACTCCAAGGCATGTTTTTGTCTCCTTAGATGAGGTCAGCATGATCTGATGTAATGAGATGCCTGAGGGATTTTGCAGCAGTTTCTGTTTCTTCTTCGGGTAAGAACTGATATCTCAGAGGATGAAAATCTGCAACCATTACAGCATTTCATTTTGCCATGGCAGAAAACGGGCAATATGTTATGATCTAGGGAGTTTGCTTTAGTTATGAGAAGAGTACAGTACAGTGGAAGGCACTTTTAACCTGAAATGAATCATCGTTATACATTGACCAAATTACAGTCTGTGTTGTCGCTTTGAAAAGAGCCCATTTAGCGCTTTATGCATTATAAAGCTTTTATACACCAAACTGAGTGTTTTTTTTAAATATCATTTGTCTAACCTGATTGGCCGACCTGGCCTCATGGCATTCATTTCAGTTCTCCTATGGGAGAGGCAGACAGGACACAACTGGTTTGAAGAAAAAAAAGAGAAGCCACAGTCTCCCCTGTTATCACAGCAGCCCACTCTAAGTATCCTGGCTTGCAATGCAGGAGAGTAACTGTCCCCCTAACAAGCGCCTCGGTCGCACACAGATATGAACAAATCACACGGATGCATAATGACTTGACAGAATGTGTCCTTTGGCCAAAGTAGCCAAGCATTGAAGAATTATTGATCTTTTCACTTCATATAAGGAGCTGGGGGGAGGGGGGAGTTGGAGGAGGATAGGGAAGTGCGGCGTAGAGTATTTGATGTTCGTAGTGAAGGAAAGCTATATTGGAGATGAAGCAAGACAGGTGTGTCCTGAGCTGACTTATCACACTGCACCAGGTGAAGAGGTGATCACTGCATACCCAGAGATAAAACTGAAGTCCGTTGTATAGCTATTTTGGACAACCGAAGGACATCTTGTTGGAAACAAAAGCCTCCTGGGGTTTACTGATGTCACATATTACACAGGGATGTCACACATTACATGGTGCCTGGGCTGTTAGAATGAGGACTACACTTAATAAGCATCAATATGCAGCGTATTAGGGCTGTCTTCTGACTATTCACCTAGTATGTTTTTTATTTTACATTGAAATGTGCTTTACATAATATGTATAGCACATTTCAACAACAAGGTGTATATTATACACCTTGTTGTTGAAATGTGCTATACAAATAAACTTGCCTTGCTTAGTAATAACAACATTCTTAATGTAAGTTGTTTTTATCCCTCTCTCTCCTAAAATCTTGCTTTGACTCTATATTGGAATTAATTGTGGAGGATTTGAATGACGTATCACAAAGGAAAACCCTATATCATAAATACTTAGCTGAATGGATGAATAACTGAACGTGACAACCCCGTAGCTTGTCTCTGAATACAAATAGGACTGGCAGAATGTGAGTGGAGAATTGTGTTTTCATGCATGAAGGCTCTGCATAGACAAATCAGAGCCATATGGTAATCTTTCTAGGATTGCATGTTACCTTTCTGCCAGCAGAGCTTTGACATGTATTGTGACTGGTTTTGAATCTTAGGGGACAAATCACTTCATGACCTTGGCAAACCCGAGAAGGTAGAAAAGGATCAACTGTAGAAGAAAAGTAAAAATAGGCTCCTGCATGAATTTAAATGACCACATTTTTTTTTTAACAATATTTGTCCACATTAGAACTGCACACAGACAGGCATGTTAACATTAAGACTGTAATCTAGCGTTAAAGATATCGCAATGATTTGGATGCATTAATCACCCTCCATTCTAAGTCATAAAACCTCACCAGGAGTGGAACTGTGGAAGATTCTCCATGTTTTGTTGCACATGAATAGATTACAAAGCTCTGTCAAAATATGATACATTTTTCATATTGCAACTCTTCACACTTTGCTCTTCTTTAGGTACAATGAAGGAATTATCTTTCCTGTTATTTATGCCTCTTTTGGCATTGTTTGGAAATCAGATCAGTGTCTCACCTAAGGGCGCGATCACACCGCACTTTTATTTTACCTATGGGGCGGAATCTGCCAATGCTTTGTCAATGCAAATGCGTGGATTCATGGTCTTGCGCATCTTTCCGCGTGTCGCGCACATCTTGCGTTTATGCGCTCCATGCTGCTTTTCCCCCTCTGTCCAATCGGGTGGGTCGAAGGCGGACCGTCCTAAGACTCAGGAAGCGGCATGGTGCTTGCGATAGAGCAACTGGTTGTAGCTGTTGCATGGGAGGGTCCTGAAAGTGAGTGACAGGTGGGTCACTCCGTTTATTTAGAATGCGCTGGCTGCTGTGGCCACGCACAACCTGAGTTAACACCCTTATACCTCTGTGTCCGTTTTTACACTAGGATTATTACTGTGTAATCTGTCTCTAGTTTACCTCGCTATCTCTCTATGTTTTTCCTCGGCCAGGAGGCGAGGTGTGTGTGTGTGTGTGTGTGTGTGTGTGTGTGTGTGTGTGTGTGTGTGTGTGTGTGTGTGTGTGTGTGCGTGTGCGTGTGTGCGCGTCATTCTTTGGATGAACTACTCCTTTAAATGCATCGGACAATGCAAATGATCTCCACGTGAACGCGCCTCTGACTTGCAGACAGAAATGAGGAACACCTGTGGTCCACACATAACAGGGCTCTACACCCCCTTTTGTGAATTGCACCGCAATTTTTGCTTAGAGAAAATACCCCTCCCCCCTTAGTCACTTTATTTACACACTATTACTATTTACGAACAGCTTAGTTAATGAGGCCCTATATCTCTGTAGTCATTTAGACTTTCCTTTCATATTTTTCAGATTCCGTTCCGATTGGCTACGATTGCCTTCCAAAGTTTGCGGGAGGGCCCGTTTTGCACAAATACCAAAATTTTCATTCTTGAGCGCCGTTTTCTAGTTTCTTAAACTAAATGACAAACTTGAAAACAATTTCTTTCTGTCAGCTACACTTAACCTTGGCTGAGCTCCCAGATGGAAAACTATCCTTAGTCGTGCTGTGTGTTTATTCTATCAGTAGAGTTATGTCCAAGGTTATTGTCTCCGCCAGGCCGAAAGGCATGGCGAGAGAGTATGTTTTGCCCTGTCCGTCCGTCCTTGTGTCCGTGTGTCCGTCCGTCCGTCCGTCCGTCCGTCCGTCCGTCCTTCTGTCTGCGAGCAGCTAATCTCCGCCACCGTTGGCCTGGTCGCTGTGAAACTGCGCACACACACTCCCTGGATGCCACAGCAGAACCTCTGCCCCACATTTTTCAGATCAGCCTGTCATAGCGCCACCATGAGGCAGACTTTTGCAAAACATTTTTTTTATAGTACAGATGTTGTCCAAAAGACACGCAAATCAGTACACATTATCTCTATAGTCATGTGATCAACACGGATCTGTCCGATTTTCCATATTCCATCCTGATTGGCTAAGCTTGGCTTCCAAAGTTTGCAGGATTGTTTCGTTTTGAACAAAATGCCTCAAATCATGAACGTAGCATGCGATTTCCGTGAAGTTTTCCACTTAGTTTCCCACTTGGCCCAGGAAAACAATCCACTTAAAAACTTTCAATAACAGGCGCTATAACAGGCCGATTCATGTTTTTACCTATAACTGCACTGATCTGTGTGAAACTTTACACGCACACTCCCTAGAGGCCAAGGAAAACCCTTTGCCCAGGATCTGCCTTTTAGAGCGCCACCAGGAGGAACCTATTTTTTGCTCTTACTCCTTCAGATTATCACGCAAATCGGTACACAGTATCTCTATAGTCATGTGATCAAGATGGATGTGTCTGCAATTTCATCTTCCATCCTTATTGGCTAACATTGGCTTCCAAAGTTTGCAGGATAGGTCAGTTTTGAACAAAATGCCTCAAATCATGAACGCAGCGTGCAATTTTCGTGACATTTCGCACACACATTCCCACTAGGCCCAGGAAGAAATGCCACCCTTTCCACATTGGCCTGTTATAGCACCACCAGCAGGTCTAATTTAGAAAACCACATTGTTGCAACAAAATGCCTCAAATCATGAATGCAGTGTCCGATTGCTGTGAAAGGCCTAAGAAGAAATGGCACCCTTTTCACATTGGCACATTATAGCGCCACCAGGAGGCCACAATAACCTACCTGACCTGGCGGAGACTTGTGCTCCGAGGAGCACTTTTTCTAGTTATAGTATTTTTATCCATTTAGATTTGATTCGTTTTCAATTGAAGTTTTAGTTCCGATTTTTTTTTACTTGACACGATGCAACGCATCGTGATTTTGTAGATCTGCTATTTCTGAGATTTTTGACGATTGTTGACAAAAATAAAATTAACGACATTTTCTCGATGAATTTCTGTAAACTTTCAGTTAAGTCAACTGAAATATTTTTCCTAACCACAATAACCCTGGTTGTGTCCCCAGGTCTTTAGGTGGGGCTTTTCCTCTGATGCCAGACACTGGAAGTCTCCCTCCTGCCAGAGCTTGGGCTGCCAGCTGAAACAGGATGCTGATGTGAAATAAGCGATGGAGACTGGGGCTTGATATCTGGTGAGTGTGCTGTGGAACCCTCCTCCCTCTTCTTGTTTTAGTGTGCTGTGGAACCCTCCCTCCCCTTGTTTTCTGAGCCACTGCAGACTGACTCCCCTCTGTAAGCAGGGCGCCTGACTAAGGAGAAGATGTGGTGTTTTGGAGGCAGAAGATTCTACAGTGGTTCTCAACCTTTTCTGGATCAGGGCCCCCTTGGAAATCTTGAAAGCGTTTGCGGCCCACCCATCTGACCACTTAACACGGCAGCCAATGGGTGGGCCAGAGGCATTTTCAGTGCCTGTTTTTTAAATAATATATTTTTAAAGCGTTTAAATATATACTGTACTGTACATGTTTTAACCCATTCAATCTGAGAACGCAACTACAAATGTCTTTGGACCCCATCTCAAAATATTTTGTTCCAGGGACCCCCAGAAGCAAAGATTTGAGTTACAAATGTTCACTTTAAAAAAAATAAATATATAAATTTTCATGATTGAATGGGTTGAATAATAATGTTCATGCCAATTATTTGGGGGCCCACTTGTAATACCCTCACGGCCCACCAGTGGGCCCACAGGTTGAGAAACACTGCTGTGTTACACAGCTGAGCAAGTATGAAAAGACAGCACACGGAAATTACAGGTGCAGAGAGGTTATATTACAGCCTGAATGTGACCAAGGACATAGGGATACAATAGCACGGAATGGATTTAACATTCAAATGTCCAACAAATAAGATCATTAACTATACAAGACTATTAATAATATGAGGCTAATTAACGTCTGCTACATGAAAGGCCAGAGTTTAATGATCTGTGCTGTGTCTCAAGAGAGTAGTCAGTCATTTCCAGGACTTGTGTTGTAAAGTATGTACTACGGCTATACTGAACTGTATATCCCCCTTAACATCTGCCTGCCTGGTGTTGCTACAGCCTGAAAATGTCACGCAAGTGATGATGCAGCATTGTGTTGGAAAAGGGTCGTCTGAGGGCCGTCCCCCTTGGGTTTTGGTTTGGGGCTTTGGTTTACTCTACACACCTCTGACCCTCTGCGGTTAGGAGGATCCCTGGGGTTTCTGCGGTCAGGGCGATCACACAACACTTGAAGCAGGAGTATGATGTCCACTTGTTCTCCTTTGGTTCATTTGACATAGCGGGGTTGTTCCTAATTTGCCAGCTAGTGTTGCTGACTTCAACATGCCTTTGTCCAGAGCGCTCGGGTGGCTCAGGGGTAAAGTACCTGTCCACCATCGTGGAATCTAGGGGTTTGAACCCATTCCGGGGCTTCGAGCTTGCTGAGCGTCTGCACAAACCCAATTGGCCATCTTCAGGGGGAGGGAAACTGGACGGGGAGGGCAATCTTTGTCGCTGCGCTAGCGAATCCTATGGGCTGTGGTGGTGCCTGTCCGCAGGGGGCTGTTTAACTGTTTAAGCAGTGGCAAAACACAGAAGAGACAAAAGGGATAGACATTTTTCTTGCTACACAAAAGAATAAAATGGGGAAAAACATGCCTCTGTTCCTCCAATACATAACTCCACAACAGTCCTACATCCTGCAGAATTTAGTGCAACATCATGGGACATCCTGATCTGTTTGTGTCATAGAAAATAATTCTCACATTTTAATTAGTCCTTTCAAAGAAATTGCCCTCATCTGTCAAATAAAAACACAATTTATGTTGTGAAAGTGGAGCAATTGCAGCCCATTTGTATTCTTCAGACATCTTTGCCCATCTGTTCTTCTGAGTGCAGTTTATACTAAGTTATCAAGTATGCAGGTGGTAACAAGATGTATAGCACAGGCTTCTCCAGCGTTTCGCATAAATCTGTGCATACAGTAGATCTGTGTTTGCAGTATTCCATGAGCATGTGGTAAATACACAGCACAACATCCTCGGTGTTAATTGAACTAGCGTGTAAAAATGTGCTTAGTCTGGAATCAGAGCAAAGGCAAAACGAGGACATGTTATTAAACAGTCAAATTCTAGGTGTTAATTTGACCCTGATAGTGTACAAATGTAACCAAATGGACCCAGCTAATAGGATTTTACTTTGTGTACCAGAAATATTAGCACATTGATTGCCAAGATCGCATTGATGCGTTCTTTCAAATGCATCACTTGATGGCCAAGATCGCATTGATGCGTTCTTAACTTTTTGGGGGGGAAATTCCACAAGGGGTGACCTAACACAGCTTTGGAATGATCGATCGTCACTCAGAGAAGTAGAATGTGGATGTGACGTCGTTCCAAAAAATCCGCTTCCTATTTGGGATTTTCAGAAAAACTGCTGTAACTCGGTTTCTTTTTTTTGCATTGAAAACCACTAGTTTTCAGCGCGCCGAAGCCCCAAAATGGTGGATTGCGGTTAGAACGTTGTCGTTCCTATGGATACACAGATCCCTCCGCTAACCCACGGGGACTATTTTGTTTGTGTTTTTGGGACACAAGGTTCCACGCCGTCTCAAATATCATAGGATTGAGGTAATTATACGCTGGCAAGGGCATAGAAAACTATGTTTAATATCTTGGCAATCAATGTGTTAACTCATTGACTACCAACAACGTCATTTGATGTCTGTAAATCCAAAGGCCAGACCAGGGAATGAGTCTTAAGACATAAGACCTGGAGGCGTGGCCAATGCTTGTTTCGCTATTTTGAGGACGGTAAAATGCGCCCTGAATTAGTCATAGCGCCATATGCCGCATTTTACCCTCCTCAAAATAGCAAAACAGACAGACAGGCTGGCAGGCAGGCAGGCGGATTGGGGCAAAAACAAAACCAACTTTTTTGGTGGAGGTAAATACAGTATGTACTGTATTAACTGATATTGAATTCTGCTAAATGTAATATTAATGTATTAATTAATATATATTATTATCTACTTACTGTTGACATACACAAGTCGTCTATATTCAGGTACACAAAATGCAAAAAGGTACAACTTATTTGCCTAATATAAACATCCTCAATGACATTTTATTTATAGGTAGGGTAAGTGATATTTTTTGGTTAAAACAAAAAGTTTTGTATCAAAAGGTTAAAGCACTATATTCTGATAGTAATCATTGCTATAGTGTTTGTTCAGTCACATTTCATTTTTATAGCGTTCCAGTTCCAATTTTTTCTTTGTGTCATCACTTCCAATTTCACTTGTTTAATCTGTATCTTGACTGAGTTCTCTATCCTGTTTGGTTAAAACTGGTATCCTGACCTGAAAATGCATTTTCTGTTTAATAAAGAGCTGGAGAGACATGGAGACTCCTGTTACTGAACAAACACACTATAGCAATGAGCAGTATCAGAATATAGAGCTATTTAACACTTATTTTGACCAAAGAAAATCACTTACCCTACCTTTAATGTAATTGATGAATTTACATAAAGTGTAACTGGTACAGGAATAAGCAACCTAGATTGATCTACTATGCCAACTGCCAGGATCTGTTTCTTCATTAGCTATAAAATGGGACATTTACTTTGTGGTTACTTACGGTTGAATGTCTGAACTTTATAGTCAAATTAGTTGTAGTGCTTTTAGCTCTTAACAATAACAAGTATTCTCATCCCGAGACAATGATCCTGCACAGTAAAATCCAAAGTGTCTCAAAGTGGACATCCAATAAGGTCCATTTTTACCCTTTCAGAGATAAATTAACACGATTTTGCAATGTAGCAGGTGAACCGATGTTAATTAAAGAGTTCATTAATGTTACTCAATTTCACTCTGGAAGTGAAGGAATTACGGGTCCACTTTGAAACTGACTCGTAAATGTACATTTTCAGGGTGAAATTAACTCTCTAGATTTGACAGTGTATAAGAAGGAGGTGCTCTCACAGACAAACTGTTCAGTCTCTCCCATTCCATTATCTTCTCTTGCTCTTGCTCTACATCGTTTTATTACTTGGCACAAAACTAGAGGGTGGAACAAACTCATTGGTTTTGTTTGTCGCTATGGGAGACAATAAAAAATCTGTGATTTTAGACAGAGCTGTCTTAGGGCACAGGGATAACACATTTGTAACGGTTCCCCTTAAGCGATTCCCAACCTCCTGTACACCACATGCAGTGGTGGAAGAGCAACTAAGTTCTTATTTACTTGAGTACTGGAAGTACATTTCTTGAGTATCTGTGCTTTACTTGAGTATTCATATTTTGGATTCTGATAAATTTCACTTCGCTACATTTCAAAGACAAATATTGTACTTTTGACTCCACTATACATTTCTATGAAGGGAAAAACGTACATTATGAATTAACCACTTAAACCCTACTTCAAATACAGTGAAAATTTGGAAAATGTCTGAAAACCTTTGATTTTGGAGGGAAATGGTTTTAAAAGCATTGGATTGGATACTTAAGTATTTTCAAAAGCAAGCACTCTAGTACTTTAACTCAAGTACAAATTTCACAAGGCAACTTCCACTGTGTAGTTGAGTTTAAGCCCTGAGGTTGAGTTCTTTGTCCTCCACTTTACCCAGCTCTATAGATTCAACGTGATCATACATTGTAGTGTATAATTTCACAGATAGTGTGACTTGTGTGTGTGTTCGTTCACACGCACACAGGTTCTGGAAGTGGCGATAACACCATGAATGCTCTGCATCCTGACGATGTAAACAATTTGTAGTGGAAAAAATGTTAATTACCTTTGAAAAACCTTTGTATTAGATCAAGCAATAACCACTAGAAATGTAATTCGATGTAGAGGGGTACAGAGAGGTTATTTACTGATTTCATTTTTTCAAATGTACATGTTAGCACAAGTGAATAGCATCTGTTCTGCAGTCTGCTCTGTACACAGCCCTGCATCCATCTCCCCCTCTCCTCTCTCATTCTATCTTAAACCCTTTGAATGTCTTACTCGTGGTTTGATGCCCTACTCAGTGAGTGGTTCGATAATGGAATGCAGGCAGCACTGGTGACCATCTGCGTGTCGGAAAAAACACGTCTGAGTAGGAGCACAATTCTCCCGTATCATTTACCCCATACAGGGATGCACGGAGGTATGGGAGTATTCCATGTGATGGTGTCAGACGAATAGCTGGTTATGAGCCACCCTCTTCCTTTGTCTGGCATTACGAAGGGGAGAAAAAGAGAGTCGGAGCTCCTAAAGAGGCCTGGCAGGGCCTCTCCGCTTCCATTTGCCCGCATGCCTCGCCACAGAGCCCAGCTCTTCCCACTTGAGATTATGCGCACGTCCAAGCTGTTACTGTAATTTGCATTGGCTCATGGGTAAGGGGGGGGGGGGGGGGCAAGAGGGAAGGGAGCAGCACATGAAGCAGGGCTGTTCTAAGTGGCCCTGGCAGCACAGTGAGCCTTGCATTGGGTTTAGCTTCATGGACAAGTGGCACAGGCAAGGCCATATTAAAGTGTGATAACGCCACTGAGCAGTCTGCTCTGCTGTTAATTATGAGGCTCGCTGTGTCGCTGGCAATGCAGGGCGAATTGCAGAGATACACTGGAAAGTTCTGAGTGTTCGTACAACTCAGAGTGTACAAATGGAACCAAATGGACAGATACGGGTACATTTGGTTACATTTGTACAGGCTCTGAGTGGATAAATGAACACTGAGGATTTTAGTGTGTACTATATAGCCTTGGAGACATAACCATCCCAGTCACATTTAGAAATTTGATCTTGAGCAAAAGTGAATACTTTGCTATATTGTTTTTAGAGTGTTTTCTTTTCTTTTGGTCAGTTTTCCTAATTTGACTAATCTGCATCTGAAAATCTGAAAGAAATACCAATTTTTGTATCTTATTTGATTGTAATTGAAATGGTTAGTTTTGTCAAACTGTATTGTCTGATTGCAGCAGGCAGAAGAAAGTGATGACAGCTACATTTGTTAACCTGCTTTTTAATTCTCAGATCAGATGACAACTTTTGGACTGCAATTCTGTCATGATGATGATGATGATAATTAATAATGATATGAATAAATCTCATGGATATTTATTGTAGGTTAGACAGACGATTCTCTGATAGTTTATGTAGTTTCCCATTGGAACCAGTTAACCAATTACACCTGGTCTCCCTATTTTGGGCATGTCATTATAGGCAAAAATGGGCACATTTCTTTCAAGATTTTCAAAGTATAGCGCACAATGCGTCGCATCGTGAAGCGGTGTGAGCTTGGAGATTGGCTATTTTCGCTATTCGTCATATGACGAAGTAAAGCGATTAAGACTGGTTAAATAATTTGGTATTGTTTACAGCCTGAAACTGTCTATATATTTATGAATTAACTAAAGAGACTGGTACTGGAAATACATGATTTTAGATAATGCCACCCCCTCAGATTACTTAATGTATTATTTGTGACACCGCTACAGGCACACAGGGGTTCTGTTACCTCTCCTCTACTCAAATGGATGTTGAAGTTGCCAGAACAGCTCAGCTTTTCCATTTATCAACCATTTAATAATCTGCCTCCAGCATTATCAGTGGTCACTGTAATATTACAAACATCACACTCATATTTTTCTATTGAATTTATGCATTTGTAATACTCAAACAATAGTGCTGTTACGACTGGGATAGGGGGTGAAATGTCATAGCAATTTAAAAAGTTATGTTTATGTCCCCGGGGCCTGGCTAAGTCTATGGCAATTTTCTGTGGCATATAATCTTAACAGGCCAATTGGCATACAGACAGACAGAAAACATGCAAAGAAGTGAGACAGAGAGAGACATTACATGATGTGTATCATACAAAAAAGCAGAATGTTTCTTTTAACTGGTGTCATATGACAATCTATTATTTCTGTGACGCAAGGGGTAGAATATACTAAGTATCACCATGGCAATGAAACATTGTCGATAAAGAAATAATAATGTAAGAGATAATAAAGTGTTATATGGGCCTTCAGGTTCAGTGACAGGCTGACAGTCTGACATGTTTCCAATTAGAGATCCAATGAGCATGGAATGAGTCTCTCAGAATATTTCCATTACAATATTTGTAGTGGAAGTATTATATAATATACTGACTGGGTGCACATACCTGGTTTTACAGTGGGTGTAATGAGAGGGCTTGCTGCATTCATTTGCCATACAAATTTACGTATATCTGCCAAAGTGGCATATAATTCATTCAGACATTGGTGCATATACAGTAATAGCCATCATGATGTTGTTCAAGCCTATAAGATGCATTTTCTGTTAGCTGAGATCACAGGCAAGCATACATACGCTACATTTGTAAACAGCTAGCTGTCATCAAGAAAATTACACAGGCTTACAGGCTTTCTTCAATATTATAAATTAGGTTCAGTTCAGTTACTATGCGGTCATTATTTACTTGACTCCAGTGAGCCAAGTGGGCTGCATGCAGGCTTCCAGTCTTGACTCCAGATGTGCCTATATTGGTCTTTGTGTTTGTGTATAATCTGAACATCTCAAATCGTTATAATTGTTTTTTTGTTTTGTTTTTTGAAAAAGAAAATAAGTAAAATAAGTTCATGATGTTTTGCAAATAAGTTTAATTTAGTTAATTAGACATTTCTTGAATGTGTTTTTGAAATAATAATTGGGCAGACAATATGATTTTCTCACAGAATTTCCATACCTGATGACGAGGTATTAAAGATTTGTGACTGTTGCTGAGGAAGGGATGATTATCAAGATGTCCTAGCCTGGTAAAGCCCCTCCCTCCGGAAAATCTAATTTCCATTTGATTTCAGGAAGGAGTCTGTCATGAAGGCTTGTCTGGGCATTTCTAGCGCATTACCAAATAACCGAGCCTATCAGCGTCGTCGCTCATCGTTCTGTGATTGACAGCGACAGTTGGCCAATCAGGTGGCGAGTTCGAGTGAGCCCGAATGAAGCCGAGTGCAGCCTGAGTGCAGCCGACAAAAGACGAACGGCAGCCATTGTTGTTTGTGCGGTGTCTTCACTTCTTACTTTCAGTTTTAAAACGCTCTCAAACTTCTTTTTTGAGGCACGGAATTTACTTTTAAGATATAGTTTGGATAGAATTTAGTTGTTTAACTTCATATATGTGGTCAATTAATCATGACAGAACCTATTTAAAAATAAAAATTCAGAGAACCGGCAGGGGCGGGCAGTGACACGCATGTATCCGAATAAGGCAACCTATTTTGGGCATGGCCGTCTCAAAAGTCCCGTTGCGTCACATTAGTTTGGAGGTGGTAAAAATGCACTGCTGATTGGCTGAAGGGGAACACTGCTGATTGGCTGAAGGGGTTGTCAGTCAACGGTATTACTCCCGCCCAACTCCAGCCCACAGCCAAAATTGCAGAATGGGCGATCATGCCAGACTCACTCCTGAAATAAATGACAAATGAGATTTCCGGAGGTAGGGTTTACCAGGCTAAAGATGTCCTGCAATGACTTGCAAAAATCCATGTGAAAAAGTATGTTTGTGAACCAATTTATTTACTTATGTATTCTTCCCTTTATTCTTTCTTCTTTGTTTTTGTTTCCTACTGCCTTATATCCCTTATCATACCACTTTATGAATATTGACTGATACATAAAAGAAAAATGTGGATTCAGGCAAGGAAATGATTCCATCCCCTCAACAATCAAACTTTTGCTCTCTAAAAATGTATAGTTAAAATTAGCTTAATATTGTCATGTGTGACTTTTTCCCAACTGCATGAGTACATGAAATGCATGTTTATTTGTATTTGTTTTCTCACCACTCTCTTTTTTGATACATTTGGCTATTGTATGCTATTTGTATGTTCAATTAATTATAATTCACATAGAATCAGGATAAAGAGAATCAAGAAAGAATATTATATGTAGAATACATATTCTGTGACTATAGTTTTGTTTGTCTTGTTTGTCAAGGTCACACATCATTAATATATTCGAATGTGTTTCTGTCAAACCCAGATGTATACAGGATTACTAATGCTATGATAATTTTAAGGCATTATATACAGAATACTTAACATTCTGAGCTGTTATTCTGTACTCTCCATTGGGTAGTGAATGGCATTCAATACTTTTCTCCTATGTATGGCAACCTTTAGTCTTTAGTAATCATTAGAGGCCTGTACTGTAGATGTTTAATCATTTTTCACAATAGAATGATTCACATGGATCCCTGTAAATTAATCATCATTGTGTAATTAAGTCATGCTTGGAAAACCTACTAGGAGGGGTCATTGCATGTTTAGTATAATTATACGATTTACCAAAATGGATAAATTAGCTCTTTTGTCAAAGCAGACTAGGAATCCTTTCCCTTATGTAAATAACGTAACAATAACAGTAAAAGTAAACATGCGCTTACTGTGAAATTCTATGAAGTTGAATCTTATCAACCGATTAAAGTACACACAGAAAAGGAAAAGCTTGTGTTTTATGCATGCAGATGGGTGTTTAAAGAAGGTACAATATTAATTCATATTAATAAACACAATAGTTTGTATACTTTCCCAATAATATTTGGCGTAAAAGCATGTAATTCGAGGCATATACATGTACTAAACCCATGATCATTATGTCTCTACTCTTGGCTACATTCTCTGCTGTAAAAGTTAAGCGTGCTGTATAATTGCCATATAATATCATGCAGGGATGCATTATGAGCAGAACAAATGCAAGTTGAGGCTTGGTAAGACGAAACGAGTAAGACGTTTCATAGAAGCACCAAGCATGCAGTGGTGGAAAGTAACTAAGTACATTTACTTAAGCACTGTATTTAAGTACAATTTTGAGGTATTTGTACTTTACTTGAGTATTTCCAATTTCCAATACTTTTACTTCTACTCCACTACATCTCGGGCAAATATTGTACTTTTACTCCACTACAATTATTTGAATTATTATTACTATTACTAGTTACTTTTCAGATATAAATTATGATATCATGAAACATACATTAACCACTTTTGCCCCATTTTATACATAGGCTATTTGAAATTAGCCGATCTACAAGCTCACAATGCATCGCAACGTGCTGTGAGCTTGTAGATCTGCTATTTTTTTAAACATTCTAGTACTTTCACTTTTGGTACTTTAAGTATATTTTGATGCCATTACTTGTGTACTTATTTGAACTGGGGACCCCCACCCAGACAAGTGCAAGAGTTGAGGCATTACATGTAGTTTGACTCGGTTCCACAGATAAATATTGTGAAAATAGCTTGTAGATCAGCAAAATATATATATTATATTATTTGACAATTTGGCCAATGTTTGACAAGTTCTTATAGTATAGTTAGTTGATTACTTTTGATGCAGTAATGGTCTTTTTTCTTTTTCCTTTCTTTTTTCTTTTTAGAAATTAAAAAGTTCTTAAAAGTCCTTAAACCCCACCAAAATCATGTGGGGACCCCCCCGGGAGTCCCGACCCACAGGTTGAGAACCACTGTCTTAGATGATGAAACAAGCATATAAATCATGAATACAATTCATTGCGCAGAATAAAGAAAATGGGTCAACAAACCAATGCCAATAAAGTCACTACTCCTGTTTAACTATTTATGCATGCTTATTTTGGAAATGTAACTGTAAAGCAATGGTCCGTTGAAAGTCAGCTGTGATGCTTTATTTGCAGGGAAGAAAACTAGCCTCATTATTCATAGCTGAGGTACTTGGTTGTTTTCTGTTTTCCCCAGAGTATTAGCACTCCATAAAGGGTCACACAAATGTATGCATGCAAATAACACTGTTCTTCCCATTCACAAGAGAGGTATTTTGGACTAAATGTAATAAAGACGTTGTACAGTTTTACTTCACTAAGACACATGAAATAGTGTGGTTCAAGTTTATTATAATTGCATCAATGTTCTTGTTGCACTCCAAAGTGTGAAATCTGAGTACAGAGCTCAGAACAACACCTCTCAGCATTATCTAAAAAAGGCAACCATCTTAAATGAGAGGATAGAACACTGTGCTGATTCATTTATTAATCATAGCAGCTAGCAGATGGAATATAGTTGGAGTTTTTTTGTTTGTTTGTTTTTTGCTCAGCCGCCATTTGTCAACAATTTGAGCATAAAATTATTTTGGCTGGAAAAACAACCACATGACCATATCCCAGAATTGCATTATACATGATATGGGTTCTCGTGATTAGTTTGAACATTCTGGTGAAAGATTTCATGGATCTAACTGGGGCTTTGTCCTAGAAAAGAATTGTGTGCTTTTATTAAACATGTTCATATGAGGGAATTATTTGTTTGATTTTCACCAGAAAAATCTTTAAGAAGATCTCTTGATCTCACTGGAGAAGGGGATATTGATTAGAGGTCTGACATATACCAGGACATGTTGCATAACGTGACACTGGTAATAATTAAGCTTTGTATAGCAGCAGTAGTTTGTGTATCTTGATTAATTTACTGTACACGCTAAGTTTTAAGTGGGTAGTAATTGAAAAGAGAAGCTGGAAGGTGGTGGTGCTTTGCATGCAGACACAATTATAAAATGCAAATGCTGCTCTATTTGCCAAGGTATTCCTGCCCTTGACGAGATGTGACTATAAATCCCAGGGGCTGCAGAGCTCCATGAGCTTGGTTTAGGCATCTACTGGTGGAGACAGAGTTGACTCCAATGAACTCAGCCTGTCAATAATTATGCCTCCTCCCTGACAAGAGTCACTCCGGGGCAACTAACAGTTCACTGCCTACACTGACTAATTGGAATTTACTCTTGCCTGACAGTGTCGTTAGACGCAACACCATTATATTTTCTGAACTAAAGACCGCTGCATTCAAAGCTGATAATGATTGACCATTTGCAATGTCACAATAAACAACACAACTAAACAGAAATTCTAAATGCTGTTGTTGACTTCGTTAAATATTGTCAAAAGCATAGTTACCCCAGTGTTTAATGTTATTGTGTAGATTAAATTGGAAGAAAGAAAGGTTGTTCCTCAATACCACAAGCACTGAATTCAAAAGAGTTTCATTATTTTGCCATCAGACCTAGAATTATCATTGTCTCTGCCAGGCCGAAAGGCATGGCGAGAGAGTATGTTTTGCACCCTGTCCGTCCGTCCGTCCGTGTGTGTCTGTGTGTGTGTCCGTCTGTGAACAGCTAATCTCCCGCACAGTTGGCATGATCGCAGCGAAACTGTGCACACACACTCCCTGGATGCCAATTCAGAACCTCTGCCCCACATTTTTCACATGGGCCTATTATAGCGCCACGAGGAGGCCGCTTTTTGCAAAACACATATTTTGACAGTTCTCCTACAGGTTTTGTCCAAACGTCATGCAAATCGGTACACAGTATCTCTATAGTCATTAAACAAAACTTTCAGATTTTTCATTTTCAATCCTGATTGGGTAAGAATGGCTTCCAAAGTTTGCAGGAGTGCTCCGTTTTGAACAAAATGCCTCAAATCATGAACACAGCGTGCAATTTCCTTTACATTTTGCACGTACATTCCCACTAGACTGAGGAAGAAATGCCACGTGAACATTTTCAAATCAGCCTCATGGTGGCTCTATAACAGGCCGATTTGTGTTTTTTACCTATAACTGCACCGATCTGTGTAAAACTTTGTATGTGCTCTCTCTAGAGGCCAAGGAAAAACCTTTGCCCATAATTTTTAACATCTGCCTTTTATAGCACCACCAGGAGGCTGACTTATGTAAAACACATTTTTGTGGGATCGCTAAAGCGATCACACTACTGTTGTTGTCAATATTTATTTATGTCACCCCTGTTTTTTGGCACCTAACTAGTCCTTCATACTTTTAGCTACAAACTCCGTTCCAACTCTTCAACGTTCGGCCTACTCAGGACATGTCGGCTTACATTCAAATTTTTGAAATCATTTGTACTTTTAGAGATATTGCACTTTTTACTTCTAAAAAATCCCATTCATTTCAATGGGGAAATTCATACTTTTAGCTAGAAACTCCGTTCCAACTCTATAACGTTCAGCCTACTTAGGACATATTGGCTACCATTTGAATTTTTGAAATGATTTGTACTTTTAGAGATATTTCACTTTTTACTGCTAAAACAATCCCATTCATTTCAATGGAGAAATGCTATTTAGCCACAGTGGAGCCTAGCAACTGCTTATTATACCCTAACAACAACATATTAGAGCCTAGCAACCACCTATTATACCCTAGCAACCACCTATTACACCCTAGCAACCACCGTTTTACCCTAGCAACCACCTTTTGTACCCTAGCAACCGCATATTAGACCATATAAACTGCATATTAAACCTTAGCAACCCCCTATTAGACCCTAGCAACCACGTATTACACCCTAGCAACCACCTGTTTACCCTAGCAACCACCCGTTTTACCCCAGCAACCACCTGTTTTACCCTAGCAACCACCAATTAGACCCTAGCAACCACCTATTAGACCCTAGCAACCACCGTTTTACCCTAGCAACCACCAGGTTCACCCTAGCAACCGCATATTAGACCATATACACTGCATATTAGACCCTAGCAACCCCCTATAAGACCCTAGCAACCGCTTATTAGGCCCTAGCAACCACCTGTCTTACCCTAGCAACCACCTATTAGACCCTAGCAACCGCCTATTAGACCCTAGCTATCACTGTTTTACATTACAATTACAATTTTACACTATTCAACACTGCCAACACTTTAAAAACTTTTAACACTAATACTTTAACACCTTTCAAACCTTTCACACCTTTCAAACCTTTAGAACCTTTAGAACTTTTAAAACCTTTAGAACCTTCAGAACCTTTCAAACCTTTAGAACTTTTAGAACCTTTAGAACCTTTCAAACCTTTAGAACCTTTAGAACCTTTCAAACCTTTCAAACCCTTCAAACCTTTCAAACCTTTCAAACTTTTCAAACCTATAACACTACTAACACTATCAATACTCAATACCTGCAACATTCTTAGCGATCCCACACTGTTTCTTCAGGAACAGTACTTTCTAGTTGGATATTACTCCTTCAGATTGTATCCAAATTTCACGCAAATCGGTACACATGATCTCTATAGTCATGTGATCAAGACGGATCTGTTACATTTTTCATATTCCATCCTGATTGGCTAAGATTGACATCTAAAGCTTGCATGAGTGGCCCGTTTGAACAAAATGCCGTAAATCATGAACACAGCGTCCGATTGCGGTGTAACTTTGCACGCACATTTGCACTACGTTGAGGAAGAAATACCACCCTTTCCACATTGGCCTTTTATAGCGCCACCAGCAGGTCTAATTTAGAAAAAACAAATGGAACAAAATGCCTCAAATCCTGAATGCAGTGTCCGATTGCCAGCAGAGACCTAAGAAGAAATGGCACCCTTTTCACAATGGCCTATTAGAGCACCACCAGGAGGCCACAATAACCTACCTGACTTGGCGGAGACCTATGCTCCGAGGAGCACTTTCTCTAGTTACATAAGTATTTGCACAATGTCTTAATTGTTCTGTCATGCAAGTGTATGACTTCAGAAATACGACTACAAATATGAATTAACTTTTGGTTTGGATGAATGTCTAAGTTGCCAAACATGATATACACTGAAAATGTAAAGACTTTCACATACTGTACTGTAGCACAATTTGTCTAGATGAATATCGAAGATTTCTTTGCCAGAAGTGATGTCAGTCTAGAAATATAGTTTGGAAAGCTATTCTGTGAGTGATTTCTACAACGAATATGTTATGATGGCTATTTAATTTTGAGTGTACAGTATGTATTTGTATGTATTTAATTCATGTAGTAGTTCAACATTTGACTGGAGGTTAACTATGTGGGAAACAAAATGCAAAGCAAATTTGTTTAACTTGATATGACTTCATCCAACATTTCAGACAGACATTCATTCAATCATCTCACAGTTAAGTTCTTACTTAGTTTAAGAGATACATGCTCTACATATAGTACATACAGTATACAATGTCTGAACCCACACAATAAAATCCACACTGTTCATTTAGCTTGAACTTGAATTGTGGTTCAATGGTCCACTTTTACACTCTCACAGTCTGTGGATTTTATCAATATCTTATTGAGTTCTTGACCTTTGCCTTTCATTTGAAATCTGCTCTAAGTTCTGTTGCTTTTCTTGTCTTAGTGGGTAGCTGTATGTAAAAAGCTTTGAAAGCCATCTGAAAATAGCTTTTATAGTCTGACTATAATACAGGGTGATGTGATGAGCCTATGAACAATGTGTGAAATTGATAAATACTGTATGTATACCAAATTCTTGCTTTGTGTCTGTATATGTTTGAAAACATATACAAAAACACAACTTGAAACCAGTAACGTCAAGGGAAAAAGGAAAAAAAAATACGAAGTTGAGAGGCAGTTGCCCTTTTCTCTGAACTGGGCAATTGATTCATATGTCTGCACATCTAACTTGTCTCCACTATAGGGTCGTTTTTTGGTCAATTTAAAATATTTATGCAATCCAAAGCCCTATTCTACAATAGTCGAGGCTAGTTTATTTGTAATTTGGCTATTCAAAGTGCTTTACATAAACCTTAAGTATTAAGACATCAAGACACAGAGCAAAATAAACTCGTAATAAAAGGACATTTGAATATAATATAAATTTAAAAAAGGATACAAAATGAAAATAAGATTACAGTGCAGAAGAATGATTCAAATAATCTCAATAAAAAGCAGTGGCAAACAAAAGTGTGTTTAGCTTTGATTTTAACCATTGAGACCTGAAGCCGATTCTACATGTCTCCTAAATCTCAACAGTATTCTGAAAAACGTATGTTTCTATATCAGTGGTGCTCAATCTTTTTCATGTCAAGGACCCCCAAAATGATATGTATTTGGCCGCGGACCCCCATCAAAATATTTTGTTCCAAGGACCCCCCAGAAGCAAAGATTTGAGTAAAAAATGTTCGCTTTAAAAGTATTTATATTCAAAGATTTGCACACATTTTCACGATTTTTCAAAAATAGCAGATCTACAAGCTCGTAGCGCGGCACTCGGTGCCGCGCTATGAGCTTGTATATCTGCTATTTTTGAATAGCCTAAAGTGTAAAATAATGCTTTTTAGCTCAAATCTAAAAATGACACAATTCCAGGTCTTAATGGGTTAAATAAGAGCTGTAGCAGACCTGCAGTTTTCTGGGAGTTTGTTCTAGATATGTGGTGCATAAAAACTGAACATGCTTCTCCATGTTTAGTTCTGATTCTGGGGACAGAAAGCAGACGTGTCCCAGATGACCTGGGATATCTGGATGGTTCATGATATAGCACAAGATCAGAAATGTATTTTGTCCCTAAACCACCCACGTCCATAAATATAAAGCAATTATCTTTAAGGATTACATTAGTAGGACTCGAGCTGCAGCATTCTGAATTAACTGCTGTCACCTGATCGATTTTTTTAGGAACCTGTAAAGACACTGTTACAGTAGTCAAGTCTACTGAAGATGAATGCATGGATACGTTTTTCTATATAGAGTTGCCATGGCAACAGCGCTTTATTTTCCCTGCCAGAGATGCTGAGGGATCAATAGATTATCCTTGACAGTGCGGCAGGAAATGCTATAGCACACAGATGGTCCTCTGAGAAACCCCAAGTATTGTGGCCTAAATACTATTTGAATGCAAACACAATCAATGGATGTCAATAAAATGAAAGAAACCTGAACGGCAATTTGTTAACATTTGTAAAACAAAGGATTCCAGTATTGATTAAACATGTTTTCAACTCAACCATGACAACCATAATAAAGCAAAGTATGCTATACACTGCATAAAGTACAATATACCAGCCGGGTACATTAACAACAAATTAAAGGTAAAAACAACAAAGTGTCTTAGTATGGTGTTCAGGGACGTGCACAGATATACTCTAGGTGGTGCTAGAGCTCCTGCCCTTTGCCCTCTTGACCAGAAGTGCCCTTTTGAAAAAAAGGGAAAAAAAGTTTTTTTTTTCCCGTTTACAGCAGGGGTCTTCAACAGGGGGTCCGGGACCCCTAGGGGGTCCTCAGAGTTACTACAGGGGGTCCGCCAAATCTTTATGTGATATGATTTTTCTTTTTACCATAACCACTCGAAACCTAGCATCCCTTTTCTGAGGAGAACTATAGCCAAAAATAGCAGATCTACAAGCTTGTAGATCGGCTATTTTTTGGCAAAGAGGTATAGGTGTAGAGGGAAAAAAGAGCAGACCAAGTCAACAAAAAAAAGTATAATTTACTTGAGCACCTGCCCCTCAAAATGTCTGTGCACGCCACTGATGGTGTTGGGCCACCACAAGCTGTCAGAACAGCTTCAATGTGCATCAATGGCATAGATTATACAAGTCTCTGGAACTCTCCTGGAGGGATGGAACACCATTCTAACATAAGATATTCCCAGACGCTCGGGTGGTGCAGTGGTAAAGTCACCGCCCACCACCACGGAGGATGGGCGTTCGAATCCACCGTGACGTGTCCGGCTTTGTCGGGCGTGTATGCAAACACAATTGGCCCGTGTTCGGGGGAGGGAAGCCGGGCAGAGAGGGTGATATTGGTCATTGCACGTAGCAGCAGGGAGTGTTGGGCGTATATACATACAGTATACCATTGGTTCTCAAAGTGGGGTCTGAGGACCCCCAGGGGTACTTGAGGGGGTTCCAGGGGGTCCCCAGCTAAACGATGGATAGGAACCAAATGGACCCTTACGGGTCTGTAACTCTGAAAACGTACAATTGGAACCAAATGGACCCTAACGGGTCCATTTGGTTCCATTTGTACACTCTCAGAGTTAAATTAACATTGATTTTACAATATGAATTGGGGTCCCAGAGATAGAAATGCCATTAAATGGGGGTCCATAGCCTAATGCATGTCAAACTGGGGGGGTCCTTAAATTACAATGATTGAGAATCACTGCTAGAGCCGTAAAAATCTTCTCTTATGGGGGTCCCTGGCATATCTTTTCAAATGGGGGTCCGCGGGCTAATAAGTGTCAATTTGGGGGTCCTTGACATGAAAAAGTTTGAGAACCACTGCAGTATACAATGTCTGAACCCACACAATAAAATCCACACTGTTCATTTAGCTTGAACTTGAATTGTGGTTCAATGGTCCACTTTTACACTCTCACAGTCTGTGGAATTTATCAATATCTTATTGAATCCTTGACCTTTGCCTTTCATTTGAAATCTGCTCTAAGTTCTGTTGCTTTTCTTGTCTTAGCGGGTAGCTGTTCGTAAAAAGCTTTGAAAGCCATCTGAAAATAGCTTTTATTGTCTGACTATAATACAGGGTGATGTGATGAGCCTATGAACAATGAGTGAAATTGATAAATACTGTATGTATACCAAATTCTTGCTTTGTGTCTGTATATGTTTGAAAACATGTACAAAAACACAACTTGAAACTTAACGTAAAGGGAAAAAGAAAAACACAGATACGAAGGTGAGAGGCAGTTGCCCCTTTCTCTGAACTGGGCAATTGATTCATATGTCTGCACATCTAACTTGTCTCCACTATAGGGTCGTTTTTTGGTCAATTTAGAATATTTATGCAATCCAAAGCCCTATTCTACAATAGTCGAGGCTAGTTTATTTGTAATTTGGCTATTCAAAGTGCTTTACATAAACCTTAAGTATTAAGACATCAAGACACAGAGCTAAATAAACTCGTAATAAAAGGACATTTGAATATAATATAAATTTAAACGAATGATGAATGCCCTACGTCCTTCCGGTGGGGGCTCCTCACTGGCAAGTGAGTCATTAGGATACAACAGCAGTGACAACACAGAAATGAATTAACTGGCAACGACTAAATTGGGGATGAAAAGGGGTAAAACAAATTATTGGCTACTCTAAATTATTCTAAAAATGTAAGATATTCCTTCATTTGGTGTTTTTTTATGATGGTGATGGGGACTCTTGGCGAGTGCTGTCTTAACATGTCGGTCCAAAATCTCTGTGTTCAATTTAGTTAAAATCTGGTGACTGTGAAGGCCATAGTATATGGTTCACCTCATTTTCATCCTCATCAAACCATTAAGTAACCCGTCATGCCCTGTGAATGGGGGCATTGTCATCCTGGAAGAGACCACTCTCATCAGGATAGAATGGTTTCATCATACTGTAGGGTAAAGGTGATCACTCAGAATAACGTTGTATCGATTTGCAGTGACCCTTCACTCTAAGGGGACAAGTGGACCCAAACCATGGCAGGAGAAAATGCCCCACACAGCATAACAGAGCCACCGGACCCCATCAATGTAGGGATCAAGCATTCAGGCCTGTATCATTCTCTTGATGTACGCCACACATTAACTCGCCCACTTGTCGAGAATATGGTGAAGGATGACTCATCTGACCATATCACTTTATCCACATCTCAGTAGATCAGTGTTTTTTTGCACCACTGAACTATCAAATGTGCTTTGGTCTTTGTAATGAGGGGATTATGCACTGCAACCCTACTATAACATCCCTCTCTATGTAGTTGTTGACGGACTGTCCTTGCTGGCACAGTCGGATCACGTCCTGCATTGACATTCTCAGTCTCCTGAGGAAGAGTTGATGTCTGTTTTTGAGCGGTGTAGCCGCTCCTATAAGTGGGTTTGGGACCGTCGTGAAAATGTGTCTTTCGCTGTACTGTGATTGGCTGACTCTATTCACACCCTTTGCTCAGGACTGTGATTGGCTAGCGAGACGCATGATGAAATTAATAAGCTATAAATAGCACCACGCACTTCAAAAACATTACCTTTTTTTTAAAGTGAGCTTCCATCACTGTTGTTGCTAAATAACACAGCTCACTTCACACTGGGTGTGATTTTTGCCAGACCCAGGGGGTCGGCCTACATGAGGCTTCGTCGGTCGGTCGGTCGGTCGGTCGGTCGGTCGGTCTGTCCCTCTTTTCCTCTGCACACACGTCATGCAAAGCCCGGCCATTCGGATTTCAACCACTAGGGGTCTGGCAGTACCAGGTCTGGTACTGCGGTGGCCTAGTGGTTAGAGGGGCGGCCTTGATACCGGAAGGTCCTTAGTTCGATTCCCCAATTCATCACATCAATCATGAATCACCGCTGAATAGCCCTTGAGCAAGGCTTCCATGCAGGGTCCGGCTGGAAACAAGTTTCGTACTTAGTCCGACACCCTGGGTAAACAACAAACTTTGCTTTGCTTTGTCTCCTGGTTCCCTTGTTTTGTTAGATATCACACTAATGCACGAGCATCACGGTCATTGAATGTGCGCTTTTGACCACAATTTACAACCCTATTAACTGATGTCTTTCCCATAGATGGAAATGCATGTCACTTTAGTCACTGTTCCTATTGAAATACTATCCAGTTGAGCAGTCTTTATGACTGAAGCTCCTACCATCCGTGCCCCAATAATGAACCCTATTTCATAGTCAGTTAGATCTTTTTCTTTCCACTCAGTTATTCAGATTTATTCTCACCCATCAATCATGTAACAATTGTTACTGGACTAGTAGCATTGTATATTATATAATTGAAAGGCCTGTCCATTTCCCTTTACAATCGTGTCTATTTATAATGATCCGCCATTTTTGGGATGAGGAACACATCTAATTATATGGAGGTTCCCAAGTGAAATGTGCCAAAAGTGTCATAGTCTGTGCTCAACAGAACAATAACTCCTTATCAGTAACAAGGAATAAACAGGACATATTGGCAATTTGATAATGTAGTCATTGGAGCCTCAGTAGTGAGTGGAAGAACCATACACAGCCACAACAGCCTCTCATAGCCTCTCACCTCCTCCTCATGCTCGTCACCAGCCTGGTCAGCGTTGCTGTGGCATGCCATTCCATCCCTCATCCAGGATTCGTTGCAGGTCAGCCACCGTGATTGCATTTGACCGAGCTGCCAATCAGGTGCCAATCGAGTCAATACCAACAGGAGAATACATTGTTTGCCTTTGCCAGGGCAATATGGCTAATTTCCCTTATCCACCCACATAATCAGCTGTGCTGCTCATCCCACAAATGCATGATTATCTGGGGGTGAGGGTGATCTTTGTCACTACACATACTCCTATGGGCTTGGGCAGCACCTACAGCTGCCTGTCAGTGGGGAATGTTGAACGTTGGGACGAGTAGAATGGAGGCGCTACATCCTACGTACGCGCTGGAGGCTCCTCACAGGTGGCAAGCATGTGGGAGGAATGAATTGGCATTATGAGGAAAAAGGTGTAAGGATAATTGGCTACTAAAAATGTAGAAGAATGTATATGTGTGTGTATATATATATATATATATATATATATATATATATATTCACAGAATAGTCGAATATTCGACTATCAAACCACTTCATCAGACCATCTATCAGACCAATTATCAATCAAGTCAATTATTCTGATTATTATTATTTATTTATTTTATATATTTTTTTTTACTTTTAAGCAGTGGCTTTTCTTTTCTTTTTTTTCTTATAATTTTTATCCCACGATTTTGTAACCCTTATTTTTCACCCGGTGCCAATTTTCTAAGTGATCCTGGGCACTACACTCCCCTCACCAGCCTAGGGAGGCCAGGGCCGAGCTCATGCCTCCTTCAATGCATGAGAGCCAACTGACCTTCTTGTCATCTGATAGGAGGGAGTTTCCCTGGTTGGACGTAGCGCGTGGAAGGAACACGTTATTCCAACCAGTTCCCTTCCCCTCCATCAGGCGCCCCGGCTGTCATGGGGGAGGAGTTTAGTGACCAGGATTACTACATGTTTTTGTGAGGGTGTCAACTACCCTGAGAGACACGGGGAGAACATGCAAACTCCACACAGAGTAGGCCCTTTCGTAGCAGTGGCTTTTCTATAGAAGACAAGCAGCTGTGAGCTCTGGTGTTGGTAGTTCTCCTAATCCATTCATGATTGTTGATTGTTGTCAAATCATTTCATACTGTACGTGACGTTGTGCTGTCACTCAATGTAGGTGGGGCACTGAAACAGCAGCACTCATGCCAGAAAGATGTTCTTACTTTTAAAAGAGAAAAAAACATAGCTCTACGCTCAATGCTTTACAAACTACAGTGTGTAAATACTTTATTTTACTTACTATTGGTGAGTTTTTTTTTTGAATGTAGTGTGTGTAACAAGTTAGATTGGAGACGTGTCGTGATGTCCAGGGTACAGTAGCAGTCCCTCCTGTTGCAGAGTATATCCACAGTTTGGAAGGACACTACAGTAGCTCTTGCAGTGATGTCATGTTTCTTATTCAACTTTATCTTATGCGTATCGAACAAAGGTGCAAACGTATGGCATTAATAACAAAACGGCTTGCGTGTTTCGCGACCCGTGGTGGTTGTTGTTGAACATACTGTAGATAGGATAGGCTTGAACAATCATTTTCTGACTTATTCCAAGTTAAATGAACTGAATGAATATGTTTGCTACGTTTCTTTCAACCAGAGCTGTGGCTCTAAGAGCAGAGCAGCACGTGGTGGAAAAAGTACTCAAATGTTTTACTTAAGTAAAAGTATCAATACTGCAGTGCAGAAATACTCTGTTTCAAGTAAAAGTCCGGTAATCAAAATTTACTTTAGTAAAAGTACAAAAGTATTGGCATCAAAATATACTTAAAGTACCAAAAGTAAAAGTAGGCCAACTCATTGTGCAGAATGTCCCATTTCACAAGTTCAAAATGTATAAAAAATCTTTTGAAAATAGCAGATCTAGAAGCTCACATTGTGAGCTTGTAGATTGGCTAGTTTCAAATGGCCAAAATGTATATTGGGCTGAAGTGGTTAATGTATGTTTTGTGATAATAACCTAATTCAGCAAAGTATAACTAGTACCTAAAGTTGTCAAATAATTGTAGTGGAGTAAAAGTACAATATTTGCCTCTGAGATGTAATGGAGTAGAAGTAAAAGTATTGGAAATGGGAAATACTCCAGTAAAGTAAAATATCCTCAAAAGTGTACTTAAGAACAGTACTTGAGTAAATGTACTTAGTTACTTTACACCACTGCCTAAGACATGTATTATTTAGTTATCTTTGGATAAGATTTTGTCCACAATTCCATGCTGTATTGATGTTGGTACTATATATGAGAGATAACAGGCAAAGGTTGATCAAAATAACAATTCTTTAATCACCCCCCCCCCCCCAAGCTAAGTTCACCCAGCGACTACTGATCCCGTAACCGTGACAACACGGGCAATGGGCTCTCCGAAACTCAGAATGTCCACTGAGTTCGCAAAAACGTGAATAAAGAGCTTAATTAGGGGAAAGTGGAAGAACTGTCTTTCTCCCGGAGAGGAGAAAAATGCAGATCAGACAAATCCGACGCCGGGCCCCCCGAGGGAGATGAAAGGCCCCCTGGCCGGCGGGGTGAAGCGTGTCCTCGGGGCAGGGGCGGTGATCAGCGGCACTCGGCATCCCGTTCACCGTTTTTTTCTTAAGCTGGGGACGCCCGCGCGCTCTCTCCCGGCGCCCCAGCCTCGCCCTTCTTCATCCCTTTGACGCGGCGACCCGGCCCGCACCGGCCGTGGCCAAAAACGGGGGCCCCCTGCTCTGTTTTTCTCACTTACTGGTTTCCTGTGTGTGTGTGTGTGTGTGTGTGTGTGTGTGTGTGTGTGTGTGTGTGTGTGTGTGTGTGTGTGTGTGTGTGTGTGTGTGTGTGTATGTATATATATATATATATATATATATATATATATATATATATATATATATATATATATATATAACACACACACACACAGACACAAACACACTCCCTTCGGGTGCACTAATGTGATTAATTTACACAAGCTCAGCGTAGAAAGCTGCCAACAATAAAGGGGCTTTGCTAAATAAATAAATACATTTCTTTGAAACGTTTTGTCATATTCTAGTCTTTGTGAAGAATGTCTTGAAGTTGCACACTAGCAATTGTGATTCCACTGAGATGAGATGTTATGGATAGCACAAAACAAACAAATAAATAAAGAAGAAAACAAGCAAAGGGCTGTAAGCCTGCATACAAATTGAAAAATAAATCCATTCCGACAGATGTCATTTTACATAAACCTTGTAAAAATGGGTGATTTGCACAGAACTCAACATATCTCTTTATATCAGCTTGATAGATTTTCAGATGAACACTGAAGGTTAATGCATCGACAATCTGGATTGATACCAAAGAGGGCGAAGCCACTGGCGAGGTGGCAGGCATCAAAGATTGTGTTCCATCAGGTTTTTTTGTGGTTATTACGCCCAAGGATCACATTCTGCACTGCAGACCAGTGTGCTGTGCAGAGACTTGGAATCAATACTCTAAATGGGGATCAGAGGATCTGTACATCCTCCTCAACTCCAGAGTCACCCAATAAAGCCTCCAATCTGACAGATTTAAAACCAAGGCGTCTTCCCCCTTTTTTCACACCTTAACTTTTTGTTGCCATGATTTACTTGACAGACTCGTGTCTAATTCATAGAGCACATTTCAGAAGCATAGGGAGAGGAGATGGCATGAAAAGGTTGTATAAATCCTTGAGCAGTGCTGACAATTGCCCTTTTCTCCCTTTCATTCTCCTCGCTGATATGGAGATCAAATGGACGCAAAACTCAAGCTGTATTTCAGGATGAAGACGTGGTGTATTTGCATCACGCTTAAAACTTTCGCTATGATTATTCAATTTATTATACTGTTCAGTGGCGAATCTGGTGATGTACAATGGTGGCATTTTTAAACAAATCATTTAATATGCATTCTAGAGACTGATGGTTGTGATGCAGCATTGGTGCTGCCTTTCATCATCGACCCGTTCGCCATTCTTTCAGAAAAGCTCCATAACATTTTTGTGATTGTTACTGCGTTGGACAGTCTCAATAAACCTGGTCTGACTCCATTTTATCAGCCAGCTCTAATGCTATGAGGTTATTCATGAAACCAGAGCTCCATCTCTTTTCTTCTTCTTTTTTTTGACTCAATGCCTTTTGTTATTTCTCTCTGTCTCCTGTGTAGGAACTGGAATCTGATCAACAATGGAGCGGCTGGTCCTGTGTGTGCTGCTGTGTGCAGTGTTAGTTAAGGGCTACAGCTGCCCCGGACGCTGCATCTGTCAACACCTCTCCCCAACCCTGACTCTGCTCTGCGCCAAGACCGGCCTCCTGTTTGTACCACCCACCATTGACCGCAAGACCGTGGAGCTTCGCCTCACCGACAACTTCATCACGGTCATCCGCAGGAAAGACTTTTTCAACATGACCAGCCTGGTCCACCTCACGTTGTCGCGGAACACCATCAGCCAAATCACTCCCCACGCCTTCGTCGGCCTGCGTTCCCTGCGAGCTCTACACATGGATGGCAACCGCCTCAGTGTTCTCAAGAGTGACCACTTCAAAGGCTTGATCAATCTGCGCCACCTCATCCTGGGAAACAACCAGATCCACGCGGTGGCGCCCGCCGCCTTTGACGAGTTTGTGTCCACCATTGAGGATCTGGACTTGTCCAATAACAACCTGAGAGGCCTGCCCTGGGAGGCCATAGGGAGAATGACTAACATGAACACGCTCACTCTGGACCACAATTTGATTGATCATATCGAAGCAGGGACCTTCACGCTCCTCACCAAGCTGGTCCGTTTGGACATGACCTCCAACAGGCTGCACAAGCTGCCTCCAGACAGCCTATTCCAGCATGCCGAGGTCCTGTCTGATGCTAAGCCCAACCCCTCCACTCTGGCGGTGAGCTTCGGAGGGAACCCACTCCACTGTAACTGTGAGCTGCTGTGGCTTCGCAGGCTGACTAGGGAGGATGACCTGGAAACCTGCGCCTCACCAGAGCATCTCATGGACAAGTACTTCTGGTCCATCCAGGAGGAGGAGTTCATATGTGAGCCTCCGTTGATCACCAAACATATTTCCACCAAGCCCTATGTGATGGAAGGTCAGGGGGTCACCCTCAAATGCAAAGCCATGGGAGACCCAGATCCAGACATCCACTGGCGATCACCAGACGGCAAGCTGGTGCACAACTCCTCCCGCACCATCCTGTATGAGAACGGTACCCTCGATATCCTCATCACAACTCTGAAGGACAGCGGGGCTTTCAATTGTGTGGCATCCAACGCGGCTGGCATCGCCACGGCTGCTGTTGAGATCAACATGATCCCCCTGCCCCTGTTTGTCAACAACACGGCTCACATGCGCGAGGACCCCGGCCTGTCGGACATAACGACCTCCTCCAAATCTGGAAATGACACTAAGGGCCATGACAAGCAGGACAAGAGAGTGATGGTCACTGAACTGACGTCATCCTCCGCTGTGATTCGTTGGCCATCTGAGCGGCACATCCCCGGTATCAGGATGTACCAGATTCAGTATAACAGCACTGCGGATGAAACTTTGGTTTACAGGTGAGCCAAATTTTGAGGGTGAGGGGGGGGCTGTAAAGGGTGGATGACAGAGGGAAGGGGAGCACTCAGAAGTGGGATTAGAGAAAAGGTGAGCCATCTGGAATAACCATCTGTTTTAATGGCATGACAGCTTATTATAAACTCTATGGGCATGCCATAGATCCCATGTTGTGTAGATGCATCATGTCCCTACATGAACAGAATTTAATTAGTTTTTTTTTCTCTCTTTTTTTCCTCTTAAATTTAGAGTAGCCAATTTTTTTTACCCCTTTGTCAATGAATCCTCCCCAAACATTTCTGTGGGTTGCCACTGCTGTTGTACCCTACTGGCTCACCTGCCAGTGAGGAGACCCCACCGGGAGGACGTAGCACCTCCTCCCATTAAACACCCCCTACTGACAGGCACTGTCCCAAAGCGACAAAGATTGCCCACCCTGCCTGTCTTCCCCGAACATGGCCAATTGTGTTAAGGTAGATGCTCGGCAAGCCAGATGCACCAATGGTGAATTCGAACCCCTGGAATCCATGGTGGTGGACAGGTACTATAGCCCTGTCCCCTAGACCAGTGGTTCTCAACATGTGGGTCGGTACCCCCTGGGGGGTCCCCAGATGACAGTGAAGTGACAATCTAAGGACTTTTAAGACCTTTCTAATAAAAATAAGAAAAGAAAAAGACCATTGCTGCATCAAAAGTAATCAACAAACTATACCATAAAAACTGGTCAAACACTGGCCAAATTGTCAAATAATATAAGAAAGAGGCAGAAATTGTGAAAATAGCCGATCTACAAGCTCACAACGCCTCGCTTTGTGAGGCGTTGTGAGCTTGTAGATCGGCTATTTTCACAATATTTATCTGTGGAGCCAAGTCAAACTAAATGTAACACCTCAACTCCTACATTCCAAGTGCTTGTCAGGGTGGGGGGTCCCCAGTTCAAATATGATTCTTTTAGGGGGTCACGGCCTGAAAAGGTTGAAAACCACTGGCCTAGACTAGTCTGAATGGTCAGCACCAATTAAGCGTGATCAATTGTAAAGCCCTCTGTTTTGCATTATGTTACTGATTCTAATTTTCTGGACTTCTCTATTTTCTTTTGTTTATAATGTGAGACATAATTACACACATACAGTATAATATAGCATTGTGATTAGAGATGGGTACGTAATGACATGTTTAGTTGCACGATTGACAGCACAGGGTCAAGGTAGCAATCAGTTGGTAATGTCTTTGCTGCAGACAGAGAGAGAGAGAATGGCAAACCTAATAACCAGTTGCTTACAACAGCAAATTAACCAATTGAACGTTTTATTCTGTTTCATTGTAACACAAAGCAAAGCAATTTTTTTTTCATTGTAACACAAAGCAAAGCAAAAATAGTTCAAAGTTAATTTCTTCTTTCTTTTTGTCTTCTTTTTTTTTTTTTTAGCTCCCTAGTGAGCCATACATACCATGCCATAATAAGGACACGCTGTTTTCAATGTCTCCATGGATTGAATGTGATATACTGCCAAATATCTCAGGATCCATTAACTCATGCTGTTGATATTTGTGGTCGACTTTGCAATTTTTTACCTAAGCAGACATAAT
The DNA here is from genome assembly GCF_963454915.1 of Gymnoscopelus microlampas. NCBI lineage: Eukaryota > Metazoa > Chordata > Actinopteri > Myctophiformes > Myctophidae > Gymnoscopelus > Gymnoscopelus microlampas. The sequence goes on along the minus strand of NC_139945.1, from coordinate 41,832,593 downwards.
GAGCTGCTCTCCTGTATAATTTACTCCTCCTGTGTAAGCATGGTCTTGAGTGTTGTTTTGTCTTAAGGTGGTACATTATTACCTGCAAGTGATAACCATCAAAGTGTTCCTTGAGGGGAAAGGTGTGTGCTTCTAATTATACTAACACACATGGAGACAGGCATTTTGCTCTGTGTTCAAAGAGTGTGAGTATTGCAATCCTTGCAAATGCTAAAGATATTTGACCTTGGAACATTCCCATTACAACTAAATACTTGTCATATCACGTTGCGTCTGTCCAGCAACCTGCCCCAACTCTTCTCGTAGGTGTTATGAAATATATCGATGCTTGCTCTACTTTCGCTTCTCACATCGCAAATTTACCTTTGTCATTTTATTCTATACACAAAGCTGGGATAGCCATTTCTCACTGTCACCTTACGCTGCACCATAGTGTCACATAAATCAACCACCATGAAGTCTTCTGCCTTTTAATCTGTCCACCAGTATAGAGATATTTCAAAGCTTGCGTGGCTGTGTCCCAAGTCGCCCCCTCAATTTACCATCTTATACGTAGGCAGTGTATGAAGGCACTGTGAAAGTCATTGCTTCTTCAGCATTGTCGGTTTCCGTACTTATGGTGGTTAAAATGTCCTTTTCTTGCGTTGTGACCCCTCCATTTTTGTCAATCCTCCCTGCAGGATGATCCCGTCGACCAGTAAGACCTTCCAGATCAACGACCTGGCCGCAGGGCGCGAGTATGACCTCTGCGTGCTTGCGGTGTACGACGACGGGATCACGTCGTTGACGGCCACCCGCGTGGTCGGCTGTGTGCAGTTCCACACGGCCAATGAGGTCAGCCAGTGTCGCTTCATCCACAGCCAGTTCCTCGGGGGCACGATGATCATCATCATCGGCGGTATCATCGTGGCTTCCGTGCTGGTGTTCATCATCATCCTCATGATCCGCTACAAGGCCTACAGCGGCCCCTACGATGGCAAAGCCAAGGTCGGCTCCAGCATACACTCTCAGACCAACGGCAGCCAGCACAGGCTCCAGCACTCCGCCTCCAAGCAGGTATCCGAGGAGGGCGGCCGCGAAGCAGCCCAGGCGCCAAAGGAGTGCATGGCGCTGGTGCTGAGGATCGACAGCGATAAGAGGGAGGACGCGGCAGCTACCACTTCCGTCCTGCAGGTGGAGCTGCCTTCCCTGACCGCCGACAAGCTGAAGAGGAGAACCAGCCTGGATGCACAGTGCTCTGGCCCGCCGTCTGAGGACACGCAGACGGACAGTAGCCTGACCGGCTCCACCATGTCCCTGTGTCTCATAGGCACCAATGCTGGTACTAAGGAGGCCCCGAGGCTCAAGGACAAGAAAGGCGCTCTGGCCAATATGGGGCTGCTCCCCAATGAACTGGCACGAACTAGGCACAGGTTCTCATTCGATGGAGGTGATTACTCCATATTTCAGAGTCATAGTTACCCACGCAGAGCGAGGACGAGGTGGCACAAGTCCACCAACCAGCTCGACGTGGAGTCCTCGCCGCTCGCCCACCGCAGAGTTACATTCAGCAGCACTGAGTGGATGCTGGAAAGCACAGTCTGAGGGGAGAAGTCTGGTCTCCATGGCCACAAGCACATGCAAACAAACACACACACACACACACACACACACACACACACACACACACACACACACACACACACACACACACGTGTGTGTGCACTCACAAGCACACCACAGATACCCATGTGCACTCATACACACAGAAACAGACATACACGTACATAATGTGAACCATACATACATAAACATACCGTATACGCAAAGCACACAATTGACTGTACACATCATACTATCTACACACATGCATATTCATACATGCAAACTTTCTGTGAGTTGCTGGAGAAGAACACAGTCTCCTGTCATGTCCTGCCTCCCCATCCTACTCCCAGAGAGGTCGTTGACCATGTCATTTCTGTATGCAGCAGTGCCTTATTCTAAAAGATGTACGAATGGAGGATGCTGCTCACTGTAGTCATAAACCTTCCTCTCTGTCATTGTCTCCTCTCTGTTATGGGGAGCTTTTCGTTCAGTTGTTGATTTTCCATTTTTTTCTATGACATGCCAAGGGGTGTGGCTTTGGATGTGACTGCTTTTCCTTTTAATTGGTAAGAAAAAGCAACTAAACAAACAAAAAATCAAACAAACGACTACATCACACTGTAAAGTGAACAGCCAGGTATCATGTATGTCAATCATCCTTTGGGTTCTTTCAGACAAAAAAAAAAATCTAAAAAAACATTTGCACAGAAGACACGAGATACAAGGACAAGTATCACCACCAGTCTATACAACAATAAAAAGATACTAGAAGTATACACATGCCGATTTCTAATGTTAGCATAGCAAGGATGGACCTGTGAACCGTGGATTCCTCCTTAATGGTTGGACTGTACAATATTAATAGGTATTGTTCCTGATGTGACTGTATGATATTAATCGGTACTGTATCTGGCTGGTCTAGATAAAAAGACAACAAAAAAGACATATATAAGTATATTAAAACATTGGTGTATGTGTACTAACTATGTAAGTAAGTAAGTCATATGTCACATGACTTTTTACAAAGCATTTGGGTGCTGGCTGCAAGTTTTTACATTAAAAACCTGTGTCATCACACCTCCCCCTATATTTAGTATGTCAAAGTTTGGACCACTTAACCCTTATGAAAGGGTATTAAATTTTTTGTGTGAGTTAACTGTATTGTTTGTGTTCCCAATGGTGTTTTCTTTGTGTGCTTCAAGAGCAGTGCATGACTGCCAAAGAAGATGTCCTGCCACTTTTTAGTGGCCTAGATAAAATGAGTTCATTGTTCAGGTTGGTGTATCCAAGTGCCTCTAGGGAGGATTGTGGGATCATGGCAGATATAATTACCTGAATGTCATGATGAATACCAAACCAACCAAGGGTTATCGAAGGTGTACTATTGGTTGAATCCCACTAGGTGGAGACAAAGAACTAATGAATTAAATTAGCTGGTAGCTGGAGATCCATGGCATTTTATGTTTAACTTTAAAATAAGTTAGCTCTCAAAAAAGTCAAAATAGAGAGGGCCTTTTGGTCGTTTGCGGAATGTGTATTGTGGTGGAGGATTCCGCTTTCCTTCCAATTACATTCCAGCTGGCCCAGGAGCTGTGTCAGCCTTATTTCACGCTTACAGTCAAGTCCTCAAAATGTACACTCAATGTTGAGAATTTGCCCAGGATCTATGTCTTTAATTACTGTGCAGCTTTTGAAGTTGGTTTTCAGCATGTGTTATTTTAGAGTGTAGGCCTAATAGCTACAGTTGCACACTTTTCTTTCAGACGTCAACCCATCATTGGCCTGCTTGGGTTTCTTTCTCAGCACACACTGCTGCTGACAATTCACAAATTGCTTCTAAATTACCTGTGCATTGAAAGGGCTCTGAATTATCTGCAGGAAGTTGCACCTGTATCCTGACAAATACAAAATCTGGGAGCCCTCAGGTTTTTGAATGTTTAATTAATTGGTCAGGGTGGCCCAGTTGCAGCTAAACTCAGAGTACAAAAGTCCATAGTAAGTTTATCAGCAGTCTGTGTTAGGAGAACAGTGCCTTCGGTAAGTATTATCCTGGCTGGCACACTTCCTGTCAACACATTGATATAATTCAAGCTCTTGAGGTATGAGATAAAAGGAAATGCTGATAATATATTCTCGGGGTATCAAATCTTCTGGTCCCTAGCTTCAAATCCATGGCTTTGGTTTGTATCTAGGTGCTATACTAGCAGCTAGACTTTGGCATTCGAATACATGTTATTAAGAATAAGGATAACTCTCAAGCCGAGGCTGCTGTTGTGCCGAGATTTAATTGACTCCCTGCCGAAACCCCTCCAGCTTCTCTCTTGAAAGAACCACCATCTTGTTTTGGCAGGGGGGGGGGGGGGTGGAGTGTGACAGGACAGGGTCACACATTCATCTCTAAGCTCACATTTGGTGTTTTGGGAAAATTGAAATAAATTCCCCCTGTCCACTGGCAGGGGTGGCAGTTCTAAAGCTGCAGTGGCACACATTGAGCACAAGGGAAGCAACGTGAAAGTTTAACTCATGCTCAACCTTACATTTACACCAAGAGCATAGGCTTTGCAAATGTCCATTGTTGTTAAATCCTCAATTTCATGTAACTCATTTAAATCTAGGTTACAAAGTTCTAAGCATGAATGTCAACTGCATTTTACACTAAGTGAGGATGTGGGTTGTCTTTTTCATAGAATAATCAATAATACTCTTGTGTTCACACATCTAATAATTTCTACAAAAACCAAGACCTACCACTTATCCTAACTAAAATCCTGATTAACACACATCTTGTAAGTTCTGATAAACTGCTCCTGCTATACTGAAGGCCAAACATGCCTTCCATGATGTTTTATACAGCTACCACAGTTGATTCTACCAGTAGTGTTAATTTATTCTATAAGGTATCTCATGAAGCAGTATATTTCTTGCAGATGTCAATGACGAGCTAAACAGAAGAAAGTTCTGCTACAAGCGAGGTCAGTGTCCATTTTTGTAAAATACTATATATCTATACCTGCTTAAATAAATAAAAAAGGAGGGGATGCTTTATTCATAAGTCCCAGTAAACTAACTATTTGACTGATGGCATGGCATTGAGAATGTTGGCTCACCTTGCCCCACACCATATTGCTAATTTTGCCCTTGACAACGGTTTTGACATAATAGTGTCACAGAAACAATAAAGCAGAACTTTGGGTTTGGATTGTGCCATTTTAATGCCAAAGAGACTAATGTGTAATTTAGAAGTTTTCATTACTTAGGATGATCATAGGCCTAACATCAATTCAGATTTTGCTTAAATTAACTATACTCTTACATTTGGTGTTCACAGATTAGCAATAACTTTGATACTTTTCATGTTCAAGATATAGAGGGTTATTCAACCAACTGCTACATATAACCAGGCATGCAAAGCTCATTTGGCATGTTCTTGCACTCTATTTCAATGATGTGACGCGCACGTCGCTTAACACCTACACTGCAAGTCACACAATGGACAATTGATATGCACCTAGGCTTATTCCTACGTTAATTCGCTAGGTGTGAGTCGGGAGCCTTTGAAAACTTTGTTGAGGTGCGAATTTAAAGTAGTTTTAAATCTATGCGTGTGCCTGCGTGTGCTCCTGGTCAAATAGGTTCCGGCACGGCGTGCAAGGCCGTCCAGTGAGCATTGCACCCCTGCATATAACTAACCTCTCTCTACCCTACATCAAGGATTGTTGTGATTTTCAGAGACTGACAACAGCTTTTTCAATATGTTTTATTTAAAAATGCTTTGGGTGGTATTTAATCTTGTATACAAAGGTTGCCAAGATATTTTCTTTTCATGGTTTGGTTGATTCGATGTAGTCTACAGATAGTAAATATCTACTAAGTAGTGGAAAATAATGTATCAGTTATGAAATCCTCTTTCTAGACATGCCTCAGCAGTTCAAGGTCAATGTAAGGTTTGAATGTTGCTATTTTTAGCGGTGCCAGCCGCTCTACTCTTGACTATGTCCGTCCGTATGTCCGTTTGTCCGTTTGTCCGTTTGTCCGTTATGTCCGTTTGAGCACGGGCTTTAAACAGCTATAACTCCAGTTGGCAGCATGCCAGCAAGTCCAAATTTGGTATGTGGACTTACACCACCAATTGGGACGAGCATTGATTGCTGAAGCCCCGCCCCGCCCTATTATAGCGCCACCAGGAGGCCACTGGCTTTAAACAGCGCTTTACACAGCTATAACTCCAGTTCGCATGCCAGCAAGTCCAAATTTGGTATGTGGACTTACACCACCAATTGGGACGAGCATTGATTGCTGAAGCCCCGCCCCGCCCTATTATAGCGCCACCAGGAGGCCACTGGCTTTAAACAGCGCTTTACACAGCTATAACTCCAATTCGCAGCATACCAGCAAGTCCAAATTTGGTATGTGGACTTAGACTACCAATAGGGACGAGCATTGATTGCTGAAGCCCCGCCCCGCCCTATTATAGCGCCACCAGGAGGCCACTGGCTTTAAACAGCTATAACTCCAGTTTGCAGCATATGCCACCAAGTCCAACTAATACCACCAATAGGGACCAACTGTAATTACATAAGCCCCGCCCCCTCTGCCTTCCCATTGGCTGGGCTTTAAACAGCCATAACTCCAGTTCACAGCATGCTACTGAGTACAAATTTGGTACGTGGACTCAGACCACCAATAGGGACGAACTGAAATGTAGTAAGCCCCGCCCCCTCTGTCTTCCTATTGGCTGGGCTTTAAACAGCCATAAATCCACTTTGCAGCATGCTACCAAATACACATTTACCACGTGAACTTAGACCACCAATAGGGACAATCTTTAATTGCTGAAGCCCCGCCCCCTCTGTATTGTCATTGGCTGGGCTACAAACAGCCATAACTCCAGTTAGCAGCATGCCACCCAGTCCGAATTTGGTTTGTGGACTTACACCACCAATAGGGACGAGCATTAATTGCTGAAGCCCCGCCCCGCCCTATTATAGCGCCACCAGGAGGCCACTCATCAAAGGCACCGCTTCCTTCACACAGGGTGCGATTTTACATAGCCTGTGGCCGTCTGGCTTGGCCAGGGTATTGCATGTCCCAAAAGGCTAAATGATTCATCCTGTTACCCATAGCCTAAAAGCAGAACACAGCCCAAATGAAAGTACAGGCTACTCTGGCCTTTTAGTAAACATAGTTAATGGTGAGATGGTAAGACTATATCAGTGATGATCATCTCTGATGTTCTCAGAGTAATGTCAGACTTATGAGTCAGACTTTTAGGTACCCAGACAAAGACAAGTGTTTTAAGCCATGCTTAAATAAAGCCTTTTGCATCATAATTTGCATCAGAGTCCCTAGGATTTGTTTCTCACTAGAATGCCCCATCCTGAAGAGCAACTAATTGCTTTGGAACAGTTTGGACCTTTTTGACCCAGTGTAGCACATCTAGTTTCTTTTTAATGACTTATTCCCTTTAATGACTTGATCATGCTTTGTTGGCAGTGTATTAATTGTATGATTTTCACATAAAAGAAGACAGCACATTTCATTTTAACAAGGTTGGCAAGTGAGCCCACTTCAAGCCATACCAGTCTACAGGTCATAAACCTAAAGGAACAATTTCTTCAGTTACACAGTTAACCACTTATGCCCTATTTTATACTCTCCAAAATAGTGATAGCCTATCTACAAGCCCACAACTCACTACATTGTGAACTTGTTTTAGAAAGGTTTAATTTAGAAATGTAACCCTTGACATGCAACTTTCAAAGTGTTAAGTCTGGATTGTAATTATTCTCAATATGCCAACACTTAGTGTATTTAAGAGACTTTGTTCAGACATCTGATCAGTCATAGTTAAAAACATAAGAAATTTGAGCCTTGAAACAAAATCTCTATTGATCAAATAAGCTACAAACATCCAGAACCAAACTTTCTTGATCATATAAAAAAATACACAATCACAAAAATAATTTACAAAACAGTAAAATAGAGATTTATTTCTCACCTATGCCATTGATTTGCAGAAAAATGTTGGCTATGACAATTTACAAAAAAATTAAATAATAAATAAAAACGTAAAAGAGCAGACACATTCTCATAATTGGTCAGTTAAGTTGCATAATAAATCTGCTCAGATTTTCTTTCTTTGTTTTGTCCTAAAAGAAATGGTGGTCAATTCAGGACACACAAACTCCAAGTAAGGGGTACAATGTGGTGACACACAAAGTCAATAATCAAGCAGACTGATAGCCTACAGAGCTCTTAATGGAGTGGGTGGGAAGAAGGTCTGTCACAATATACTGTACACACTACACAGTACTTGAAACCTCAGTTACGGGTGGTGAGGTATCGGTGTTAGGAATGCCCACAGAAAGGACTGACAAGACAGAGAACAGCATGGCGGAGGAGAGAGAATTCTACACCGATAACAAATCCAAAGGAACAGCCATCAGTTTCCTTTGTGGTTACCTGAGTCGGGGGAGTATATGTGTGATGCATGTTTCACACAGTAGAGCTGCCGTGAGTGTTCTCCTCATTCGCTCTCCAGTTTTTCCTCTGTTTCCTTTGCGAGTCCAATCCCAAGTCTGAACCTTTATCATAGTCCTGCTTTCGCTTCTTGCCAGAATGGGCTTGCTCTCTTTGTTGTTCATCGCTGCCTTCAGAGCTGCTGTCGTCTTCCTTCCCCCTGTGCTTCTCGCTCTTCTTGCATTTGCGTTTAGTTTTAGTCCTTTTCCTCTTCTGCTTGCACTTGGAAGTCTTTGAATCGTTATCGCTGCTGTCGCTACTAGTTTCTTCGAGTTTCCTTTGCCTTTTCTCCTCTTCCACCTTCTTTTTCTTTTTCTTCTTTCTGGAGGATTTTTTGGAACCTTTGGACTTTTCTATGCTGGATGACTTGCACTTCTTGATTTTGCGATGTCCATTCCTCTTTGTTTCACGTGACTCTTCTCTGCAAACACAAGACAGAGATATTAAGAAACTAAATTAAATTACACAAAACCACAAGCCCACAGAGCTTTAGCCCTCAACTATTTATAATATGATGCAGTGCTACAGTCTACAGAATACTCCATGATAGAGAAACAAGACAAATACAGCCTCATGAGAAGCTATGTTGATGGATCAATATTCACCCAGCAACATCAGAATTCAACCAAATATTTTAACTAGTGGTGGACAGTAAAGAAGTACATTTAACATGAGCACTGTATTTAATTATCATTTGAGAATATATATTTTTTTACTCGCAAAAACCTCACTTTTTTTTTACCGTTTCTTGATTTTAAAAAATCTCTTCTTTCCATAGTTTGAGAACCGCTGCTCTATAGCAATGATTTATATCAGAATATTGTTATTTAACATTTATTTTAACAAAAATAACACTTACTGCACCATTAACTCAAGTAAAAATTTCACTTAATTTCACTTGTAGTTGAGGAATACTGTTGAAGTACTAGGGTTGAGCGCTTTCTCAACCACTGATTTTAAACTTAATTAATTTGTTTATATTTTCCA